>NC_080192.1:308030-611060 GCF_030028045.1 Hippopotamus amphibius kiboko
GCCGGGACTCACCCTCAGGCTAACCCAGAGCCAAGCTGTGGGCTCAGATCCCAACTGCAGGAGGGCGTGCATGTCACTGGGGGTGGTGGGGTGGCTGTGTGGTCGGGCTGGGGCTGAACCTTGAGCCTGAGGGTGGGGTCAGGACCCCCAGTCTACCCGCTTCCTGTTGCCCCACCTGCCACTGTCACGGTCCGGGATCTGTACTTTCTCTCCTGTTTGCTTTTCTTCTTCCTGAGCCTGTACCTGCTGGACGCCGCGCTCTCCAGACCCTCCTCGTGCCCTTCCACTCAGCCCTCCTCCTCCTCTCTGCTGCGTGTGTCGCGTCCGTCCTGACCCCCTCACGCGTGAGCCTGTCTCTCGCTCCAGGGAGGGAGTTCTTGTGGGCGAGGGCCGGTTGTCCCCATGCTGCAGGTGCGCACGTCAGGCTCCCTGTCAGTGTTGTACAGGCCCAGAGGGAGAGCCGTCTGCTCCAAGGCACATGGGGAGGGGGCAGTGAGGAGGCCGTGCCACCTGCAGCGGAGGGGTGAACGGGATCCAGGGAGACAAGGCTGGCCAAGGTGCTGCCCCAGCGTGAGGACCCCAGGGCTGGGTGCTGCGTGAGTAGAGTGGACGTGGAGGCTGACGATGCTGCGGGCAGTGTGGGGAGCCTGAGGAGGCAGAAGACAGGCGGGAGACACACTGATGGTGGTGGCAGCTGGAGTGAAGGTTAGGGAGTTGAGAGGAGGCATGGGTGGGTTCCACAGCAAGCTGGCTGGAGCCACGTGGGCGGTGGGCACCCCAGGTGTGTGTGGCCTCTGAGCAGGACAGGGGAGAAGGCTGGTGCCCACAGTGCCTGCTCACCCTGAGTGACAGGAAGGAGCGATTCTCAAGATGTCCCCTGCAATGGGGCTGGGGGGCCATGGAGCCCCCTAGCCACTGCCCTCTGAGATCAGAGCTGGTCAGGTGCTGGCTGGCCACCCAGCCTCAGGACCTCCCTTGGCAGGACGGGTCCATCCCTGTGAGGAAAAAGCCCACAGGCTGGAGCCCTGGCTGAGGGGCCGAGGGCAGAGAGCGGTGGTGGGGGAGTCTGAAGCAGAGTAGTACCGCGTGAGGCTCAGTGGTCCCTGCTTTGCCACTGAATACCCCTGTGACCTGGGGCTGGTCTGCAGGCCCACTGCATCTCAGTTTCCTCATCTGGGAGCAGGATGAGTCACACAGGACTCACAGGCTGCCTTGAGCACTAGGTGGACATGCACACGTGAAGCTGCTCACACAGGAGCTGCGGGACGTGTGTCTTGTTCGTGCTGGACAGCAGGTGAGTGGACCCCCCTCGGCACAGACCGGGGGCACCTCTGCAGGAGGTGGAGGACGCTTGTGTGGTGGCAGTCCTGGGACACTAGGGCACGACACAGGAGCTCTTGGGTTCAGTGGGAACGGTGGGAGTGGTGGAAGTCTTGTCCTTGGCCTGGATCTGGACATCCTGTCCAGAGTTGCAGGGTGCAGGGCCTGGGTGCTGAGGCCCGGAGTCCTACCTGAGGGAGCATCCTGGTTTCGTGGTTACCACCTGGCAGACTGCTCCAGGCAGGAGGGTGGGGAGGGGGTTCGGTGGGACCCTTTCATTCGTCTCGGGGGGTGCAGACTCCTCCCCTGGTAAGTTGGGGGAGCGCCTCCGCTAAGGACATGGGTTTAGCACCTTTTGCACCCTGGCCCAGCTCTGGGACATCATGGGGCAGAGAGACCACCACGCCCAGTTCCTGGCCAGGGAGGGCCCCGATGGTGGTCACCTGATTTAGCGCAGTGTGACTGGTGCTGGGGTGTGTCTTTGGGAGCAGGAGACACTTTTGACCTGACCAGGTGGCCAAGTACATATCTGCCAGGGAGGAGGGGCTGGACCCCTCCTGGTGCTGGGGGTTCCACCCCCAAACATCTGAGAAGCAGACTTTCCATCGCTGAACTGGCCCCTTTTGGTGCTGACCGTGCTGAGCTGGCCACATGCCTCGGCCCCGTCTCCTCTCCCCACCCATGTTCCTGCCCTCTCTCTGGAGCAGGTTGGGGCTGTTTGGGATGGCCTCGGCTGGCTCCCAGCCCCACCCTGGGAGCCCAGAGGGTCCCAGGCCTTGGGTCAGAGCCAGTCTGGTTTGACTGGGGAGGTTGGAGAGGTGGCAGCCCTTCTGTACTTGTTCCGTGCTGTGGCCAGCTGGGCGTGGCCTGTGTGCAGAGGTTCGGGTGGGTGGAGCAGCCGGAGGTGCTGTCCTTCCTACGGCTGGGCTGGTCTCAGGGCATGTGTGCCGGGTGTGGGGAGGGGCAGGCAGAGGAGGCGGCCATCCTCCCTCGCCTCTGCCCGCGGCACATGCTGGCCTGGGCCGGCCCGGGCATCGCAGCCTGGCACTGGTGACGGCGTGGCCTGCAGATGACAGACGCGAGCTCTGTGTTCTCCACCGCGGGGCTGGCTGTGGGGACGTGGCTGCGAGAGGAAGCTCTTGTCCCCGTCTGTGTCTCAGGGGCCCTCTGTGCCCTTGCTCCTAGGGCTCCCCAGAGTCCCGCCCTGTGACGCACAGCGGTGCTGGTTGGATCAGCCCTGTTACCCTGGGGTGGGGGTGCCCTCCCTCCTGTCTACCCCAAGGTGGGGCAGCTCTGCTGGGGCAGGGAACTCAGCTGCTGTCGGTGCTCTTTGTGGCCTCAAGAGTTCGAGTGGGTGGGGGACACTGGGAGACGTGGCAGAGTCCTACCCCCACCCCCAGGATGCAGGCCAGGAGCCAGGTTGCAGCCTGGCCCCTGTTGCCACAGAGCTCAGGTGTGGGCTGGGGTCTCAGAAGGGTGAGGGAGTCAGGACACATCCCCAGGGCACCCTTCCAGGGAGGGTCGGTGTGCCCTGGTGTGCCTTGGGGCTCCGGAAGCTGCCCTGTACTTCTTACTGAGGAACCTGTTTGCTTGTGGGGTGTGAGCGGGGCTGGGTGTGGGGGAGGGTGGCGCATGGCTGTCTGTGATGAGCCAGCCCTCACTGGGCCGAGGGCCGGGCCGTGCGCGGGTGCGGCGCTGGACACAGAGACGTACAGCTTCTCGCTTGTGCAGCTCTTATCTGGCCCAGCTGGCCAACAGGTGCACGAGGAATCCCAGAAGGCTGTGGTAGAGGGTGGGAGGTTCTTGGTGTCCCACTGCAGTCCGCAGACTTGAGCAGGGCGCAGAGAGCTGGCTAGAGGAGGTGACGCTCTTTGGGCTGAGACCTGAGGGCCAAGTGTGGGACCATCATGCCCCAGAGGAGGAGCTGGCAGGGAAACGCACCCCCCCTCCCTCCCCCGGGCCACCTCCGTAGGTGGCGAGGACACCTCCAGGAAAGCCTGCACTTGGTTCTTTGGAGGGTGGAGCCCTGCATGTGGGAGTAGATGTTCCACACGATGAATGGGGTACGGAGGGTGGACCTTGGCGGGTGGCCAGCCGTTCTGCCCGCTGCTCTTGGGGAGAGGCTGCAGAGAGCAGCCCTCTGAAGGCCACCTGCCCCCTGGCTTTGGGAGGGGGGCTGTGGGGCAGAGGCTGCTGTTGCCATCTGCACACACCCCCTTTCCTTCCTCCGCCTGCTGCCTCGTGGCAAGAACTGGGTGAGCCCTGGGTGCCAGCCAGGGCTGAGCCCAGATGGTGGTTTGGGGCTGCACACAAGCCGGCCTGGGGGAGTAGACGGGGGAGGAGCCACAGTTCAGGGTGAGCCACCTGGGCCTGTTGGGGATGGCCCTTGGGGGTAGGCCTGGAAGGACCCTGGGGACTTCGTGTGTGTGTGTGTGTGTGTGTGTGTAGGTAGGTGGGTAGGTGTGGCTCCAGCCGACACCTGTCCTCCTCCACCCCATCTTGTCTGCCACCTCGTCTCTGTGTCAGTGGTGAGAGGGGGAGGGGAGCAGGAAGCTGAGGTTTTCTGAGTCAGAGTCACGGCCCCTCACTACCCCCCTCCCCCAGCCAGCAGCAGCCTGCCTGCTACAGACCTTCTTGGCACTGCCTCTGTGATCCTGGAGGGTAGTGGGCTCCTGAGATTGCAGCCCAGCTCCTCTGCCTTCTGGGGGCCTGGGGAGTGTGTGCCGTTGGGCTGCTGGGGTCTTTTTGCCAGAGCCCAGGCATGTACCCAGGCCCCCAGCTCTGTCTGAGGCTCCTGTGCCCATTCAGGTCACAGGTGCACCAGACTGGCTGGTCGTGGGACTGCATCTCATAGGTCCTCAGAGGCTGCACATGGCTTTCTGGGCCTTCCCTGTCCGCCTCTGCTCTTCTGTTGGTGTGGGCAGCAGTGTTGAGGCTGGTCTGAGTGGAGGGTGGGACCTGCTTGGGGAGTGTGGGAGGTAAAGGTGGAGGGCTTTTGTCTCTCCTGCTTGGAGCTGCTGCCATGGTGGGTGAGAGTTGGGGGAAGGATAGAGAGCCCTGTCCATCCTCCACGAGGCCCACGGCGGGAGGACTTCCCTGACTGGGCCCTCATCACGCCTCCAGGTTTGGCTCCACAGCGGGTGGGTGAGAGGCAGGGGCCTCCGCTGGCCCTGCCCGTGTGGACGGGACCTGGGAGCCGTGCCCTGGGCGCGGAGTGGGGGAGCAGACCAGAGGGGGCTTGCAGGAGTGGAGGGGGTCTGTGGGGAACACGGTGGGGGGGCAGGCAGGCTGGGGGTGCAGAGACGTGCCCTTCCCCCTGGCCCGGGGACCCTCAGGGCCACACACGGCAGCCTGGTCTGTGGCTGTGTGCACGGTGGCCTTGCTGGTGGGGAGCAGGCCTGTGTGCTGCCACCTTCAGGGCTCAGGGGAGCGCCCCTTCCTGCCAGCCCCACCCCTCTGGCTGTCTTCTGGGGCCTTTACTGGTCCCATCTGCCTCTGAGGCCTGGGCACAGGCGCTCTTTCCCGACCAGACGGCGGGGGAGACCTCTGCACCTCTTGAGTGGGCCCAGGGCTGGCGGGTGAGGCGGAGGCAGGGAGCAGGGCTGTGGGCCGAGTGCCTGAGCCGGGGGCTGGCTGTGGGACCGTCGGGGACAGTTCTCCCTGCTGGAGGGGCAGGTGCCGTGCAGTGGGGCTGGGACGCTGGCCTGTGGCGGGTGTGGGTTCTGGCTGGGGGTGTTGACGCGGTGGGTGGGACCCGGGGTGGGGGAGTGGGGGTGAGAGCAGGGAGTATACCCCCCCACACTCCCCTGGGCTGTTTTTGGTTTTGTTTTTTTTGAGGCTCTCACAGTTTATTTTATTGTTTTAATTTTCCAGGTCATTGAAAAAATTTTTATTGGAGTATAGTTGATGTATAATGTTGTGTTAGTTTCTGGTGTACAGCAAAGTGAATCAGTCATACATGTACACACATCCACTCTTTTTTAGATTCTTTTCCCATAAAGTTCATTACAGAGTGTTGAGTGGAGTTCCTCGTGTTATACAGTAGGTCCTGGTTAGTTACCTGTTTTGTACATGGTAGTGTGTCTATGTCAGTCCCAATCTCCCAGTTGATCCCTTCCCCCCCGTGCCCCTGGTGGCCATAAGTTTGTTTCCTGCATCTGTGATGGGGCTCCTGTGCTCTCTGTGCCTGGCCCAGCCAAGGGCTCGTGGGGACCCCAGCCCCACAGCAGGGGCTTCTCTCCGCGCCCTCTAGTGGTCCCGGGGGCTGTGGCTGCCTCGTGGCCTCTCCTCACAGGACTGTCTTTAGGGAAACCACAGGTCTGGGAGCTGGGGCTGGTCTGGTGCCAGATGAGGGCCAGGGTGGGTGCGATGTCTCCACTCGGACCCTCGAGGCTCATGACGGGTGGGGCGTCTGGGGGGTGGGAGGTGCCCTGACCCCTGCTCCTGTCCTCAGGGAGTGGGGAAGGCCAGGGCCAGATCCTGCAGCGCTTCCCGGAGAAGGACTGGGAGGACAACCCGTTCCCCCAGGGCATCGAGCTGGTGAGTGGGGGTGCTCCCCAGGGCCTGGAGCCGCGGGCTGGGGTGCTGAGGCGGCGGGGGCTGTACTGGAGGGCAGGCGGCGGGGCGTGGGCTTGGCGGCCGGTGCTCGGTGCCACGTCGTGTTGCGTTGTCCTCCCTCAGGACCGTGTCCTGCATCGCAGGGTCCTCGCTCCACACGGTGAGGGGAGCGGGCTGACGTGCAAGGGGCAAGGCCCGTGGGTCCCAGGGCAAGGTGCTGCTGGCTGCACTGGAAGCCGGCCTCCAGGCCCTGGCTGTGCGGTCCCTGGAGGGCGGGGGCTGGAGGGAGCTGACTGCTGACCCGCGGCCCCTTCGCTCCCCGTAGTTTTGCCAGCCCAGTGGGTGGCAGCTGTGTCCTGAGAGGAGCCCGCCGACCTTCTTTGTCGCTGTCCTCACTGACATCAACTCCGAGCGGCACTACTGCGCCTGCTTGAGCTTCTGGGAGCCCGTGGAGCCCACACAGGTCAGCCCGCGTGGGCTCAGCCTCTGGCTGTGGCCGATTCCCTCTGCCCTGTGTGTCTCCCTGTCCCTGTCATCTGGTCCTGGTGCCTCAGCCCCATGGAGGCTGGAGTTGCCGGACGGAGGACCAGTCCCTTCTGAGTCACCCACCCACCCCGGATCAGGAGCCGCGCCTGGGGGCCTGGCAAGTGGGGCTTCTGTCCGCAGGACGGGCTGTGCCCTGAGGATGCCGCCGAGGGGGAGGAGGAGGCCGATGAGGGAGGCCCGGCGCGCCTGTCACCCGCCGTGCCTGGCCCGCCTGGCCAGCTGTTTGCTCCAAAGACGCTGGTGCTGGTGTCTCGATTGGACCATGCGGAGGTGTTCAGGGTGAGAAGGGCAGACAGGGCACAAGGCAGGACGTGGGGCGCCCTCACGGGCCAGGTCGTCATTCCCCGATCTGTGGCCCTTGCAGAACAGCCTCGGTCTCCTCTACACCATCCACGTGGAGGGCCTGAACGTGGGCCTGGAGAGCGTGGTTGGGAACCTGCTGACGTGCATCGTCCCCCTGGCCGGGGGCTCGCAGGTGGGTCGGGAGCCGCCGCTGTCCACGTGCGGCCACGGGCCCTCCTGGTGCCCGAGGCCACGGGGTGGGGCCCGACAGGCACTTGGAGGCCGGCCTGGGCGGGGCGCGGCCCCAGCCTCGGACACGCTCCCACCCTCCGGCACCTTGGTGCCGCCGCCCGTGCCCTTTGGCCCTGCCTGCCTGCCTCACGTCCCGCGCCTCGCCTGGCTCTCTCCCTGGCCCCCTGTGGCTCCTCTGTCCTCTCGCTCCCTGGCTGTGCCTGACTGGATGTTGGCGTCCGCACCTCTGTCCACCCCCGTCTGTGCGCCCGCGTGTGGGTGTGTCTGACCGTGTCTCTCTGCCTGTCTGTCCTGTGCAGCTGGACTCTGTTGAGGACGGAGTGGTACGGATTCTTTGTTTCTCCTGCTCACCCAGGCCCCGTCCCCGCCCCAGGTCAGAGGCCCAGAGTTTTCTCGGCGGCACTGCTGGGGCCGACACACGCCAGGCGTGGCCTTTCCCTCGTGCCGCGCTGCCTGTCACAGCCAGTCCCACCTCGAGGTCTGTCCGTCCCCCAGGCCCGCCGGAGGCTGTGAAGCCGGGGGTGACACGGGTCCCTCTCTCCACAGAGAACCATCTCTTTGGGGGCTGGGGACCGGCAGGTCATTCAGACCCCACTCACCGACTCGCTGCCCGTCAGCCGCTGCAGCGTGGCCCTGCTCTTCCGCCAGCTGGGTGAGCCGTCCTCCCTCTCCCCTCGCGGCCGGCGCACAGAGGCCGGGCTTTCACGGCCCAGGGTGGCGCCTGGGCCCTCTAAGCCTGTTCTCCTCCTCAGGCATCACCAACGTGCTGTCTCTGTTCTGCGCGGCGCTCACGGAGCACAAGGTGCTCTTCCTGTCCCGGAGCTACCAGCGCCTCTCGGACGCCTGCCGGGGACTCCTGGCTCTGCTCTTCCCTCTCAGATACAGGTGCCGTCCCGCTGCCCCGCCGCCCGCCGCCCCGCGGCCCCCACCCCCCCGGCCCCCGGGGGCCGCCGCACTGAGCCTCCGCCTGTTGCAGCTTCACCTACGTGCCCATCCTGCCGGCGCAGCTCCTGGAGGTGCTCAGCACGCCCACCCCCTTCATCATTGGAGTCAACGCCGCCTTCCAGGCGGAGGCCCAGGAGCTGGTGAGGGCTCTGCGCTGCGTCCGCCTTGCTGCGCCAGGCCCCGCTGACCGGCCTGCGGGCCCCTGACCTCCCTCTCGCTCCCTCTGGTCTACAGCTGGATGTGATTGTTGCTGATCTTGACGGTGGCACGGTGACTGTCCCCGAGTGCGTGCACATTCCACCCCTGCCGGAGCCACTGCAGAGTCAGACGCACAGTATTCTGAGCATGGTGAGGCAGGACCGGGGGCCCCGGCGGGGCGGGGGCCTCGGGCAGGCCGGGGTGGGGCCCCTTGGCGGCCAGAGGCACCCAGAGCCTGGGGCTGCTGTGGCCCCGCTCCTGCGGCTTCCACAGGTCCTGGATCCGGAGCTGGAGCTGGCAGATCTCGCCTTCCCTCCACCCACGACGTCCGCTTCCTCCCTGAAGATGCAGGTGGGGGTCTCTGCGGCTCTCTGGGGGCCCAGGCCCACCGGGTGCTCCTCCGGGGGGCCGCCAGGGCTGTGCGGGGCAGGGCTGAGCCCCAGAGGGCCCTGCGCAGGAGCGGTCATCGGCACTGGGTCTTAGAGGAGGTGCTGCGGCCTGTGTGGAGGAAGGCTGGAGGGGCCTGGCGGGCTTGGGGCCTGGCACTCAGCCGCCCTCACCTGTGCCCCAGGACAAGGAGCTGCGCGCCGTCTTTCTACGGCTCTTCGCTCAGCTCCTGCAAGGCTACCGCTGGTGTCTGCACATGGTCCGCATCCACCCCGAGCCTGTCATCCGCTTCCATAAGGTGGGCGGCCAGTGCGGGCGGGGGCGGGCGGAAGGCGCGTGCCCGAGGGGCTGACCTCTCCGTGCACCCCAGGCAGCCTTCCTGGGCCAGCGCGGGCTGGTGGAGGACGATTTCCTGACGAAGGTGTTGGAGGGCATGGCCTTCGCAGGCTTCGTGTCGGAGCGCGGGGCCCCCTACCGCCCTACGGACCTGTTTGATGAGGTGCGCCCCCACCCGGCTGGGAGGACCCCCCCCCCCCCCCGCCCCCCGCCCCAGCCAGCCTGCCTGAGCCTGCTTCCCCTCCCAGCTGGTGGCCCACGAGGTGGCACGGATGCGGGCGGACGAGAGCCACCCGCAGCGTGTCCTGCGTCACGTCAGGGAGCTGGCAGAGCGGCTCTACAAGAACGTAAGGCGGGTGCGCGAGGGGGCGGGCCGGCCCGGCGAGGGCTGCGCGTCCATCCTGCCTGTCCCCCCAGGAAAACCCGTATCCCGCCGTGGCCATGCACAAGGTGCAGAGGCCGGGGGAGGCCAGCCACCTGCGGCGGGCGCCCCGGCCCTTCCCGCGGCTGGACGAGAGCGTGGTGCAGTGGATCGTGGATCAGGCCACGGCCAAGATGCAGGGTGCGCCCCCGGCCGTGAGGGCCGAGAAGAGGACCACCGTGCCCTCGGGGCCCCCCATCAGTGCGTAACCAGGAGGGGAGCCTGAGTGGGAGTGAGGGTGGGCGTGAGGTCAGAGGTAAGCGTGTTCCCTGCGCCCCAGCCGCCATCCTGGAGCGGAGCAGCGGGCCGCACGGCAACAGCGCGCGCCGGCTGGAGGTGGTCCGGAGCTGCATCTCCTGCGTGTTCGAGGGCAAGATGCTCGAGGCCAAGAAGGTGAGTGTGACTGGGCCCACGAGCGCTGGGGGCTCTGGGTGGGGCGGCCGTGGCCAGGGCAGCGGCTCTCAGAGGAGCTCTGGCCCTTGTTCAGCTGGAGGGAGCCAGGCTGGCAGAAGGGCAGGTGGATGCCAGGTCTCAGGGCCCCTCCGCCTCCGAACAGCTGGGTGCAGCCGGCTGGGGTGGCTCCGCAGGCGAATTTTTTTCTTTTTTTTTTTTGTGGCGTACGGGCTTAGTTGCTCGGCGGCACGTGGGATCTTCCCGGACCAGAGATCGAACCTGTGTCCCCTGCCTTGGCAGGCGGATTCTCAACCACTGCACCACCAGGGAAGTCCCACGCAGGCGAATGTATTTCAGCTTTCAGATATCACGATGCCCTGAAGGTTTCTCCTGTTACGTTTCTTCTTTATCTCTTACGTGTCTTCTTTTTTAGCTTGTAGAATGTGGAGTTCACTTAGCATTCTGCTTTCTGTGATGTCCACTGACAGTTTGGGTCTCAGGACAGGCAGTTTGAGTCTGTCTCGTGTTTCGCAGCTGTGTGGTTTTTTGTGGAGCACCTCGTTCTTACATCAGCCCCTTATCAGGTTCCTCGTTGTTTCACGTGGACAGTGGGAATGACAGGACGAGAGCAGCCCCTGCTGTGGCTGCCCAGTGCGGAGTCGGCGTCAGCTCTGCGTGGGCTGCTGCGCTCTAGGCGCTGGGGTCCCGGCCGGCCATGGGCCCTCACTCAGAGCACGTCTGCACACTGGCCGTGCTGCGAGCTTCCCGGGGGGAGGGCTGGCTCCACTAGAGTGTTCGTCTCTCTTGGGCAGAGAAGACCCAAGTCTGGGCACACCTGACCTGGGATGGCTTCCAGTCTCCTCTGTGCTGCGAGCCTGGGCTCTGGCCCCCGCGTCTGGGCTGGGCCTTCCCTGTGCCTCCCTCAGCCCCTCAGGGCACAGCTGGGCCCACAGAGGCGTGTGCCCTCATCCCCGCGTTTCCCTGTCCGCAGCTGCTCCCCGCTGTGCTGAGGGCCCTGAAGGGACGCGCCGCCCGCCGCTGCCTCGCCCAGGAGCTGCACCTGCACGTGCAGCAGAACCGGGCGGTCCTGGACCACCAGCAGTTTGACTTCGTGGTCCGCATGATGAACTGCTGCTTGCAGGTGAGGCCGGGCCTCGCCCCCCCGCTGGCGATGTCGCCCCAGGACGGGGCCAGGCAGGGGCTCCCCAGCCGGCCCGTAAGAGGGCCTCTCCCGGCAGCGCTGACAACTGGGGAGGCCTGGTCTGTGGAGGGTGCGGGGGGGTGTGGGGAGAACCCTTGCTGCTGGTGCGGGGGTTTCCTGCCCTCCACCTGCAGGCAGCGCTGGGGACTGGTGTAGACCGTTCAGGGCCTGCTGGGAGGTGCTGCTCTGTCGGCGGTGCCGGGAGGGCCGTGAACGGTTTGGGGCGGGGTTCTGACGCCCCCCCGGCCCTGCCGCAGGACTGCACCTCCCTGGATGAGCACGGTATCGCAGCTGCTCTGCTGCCCCTGGTCACTGCCTTCTGCCGGGTGAGTGCTGGGGTGGCAGGGTCGTCCCCCAGCCCCTCTGGCTGCACCTGCTGACGCCCACCTGGCCTCTGCAGAAGCTGAGCCCGGGGGTGACGCAGTTTGCGTACAGCTGTGTGCAGGAGCACGTGGTGTGGAGCACGCCGCAGTTCTGGGAGGCCATGTTCTACGGGGACGTGCAGACCCACATCCGGGCCCTCTACGTGGAGTCTGCTGAGGACCGAGACCCCTCCCAGGTGTGTGGGGTCTCCCAGGGCCCGGGGGGTGGGGCCGGCCTGGCTCCGGCTCACCCGCAGCCCCGTGGCAGGTCGAGGGGGCGCCCGCACGGGAGGACGAGCGCCCCGCCCTGGACGTGGCGTCTGAGCAGAGGCGCTTGTGGCCCACTCTGAGCCGCGAGAAGCAGCAGGAGCTGGTGCAGAAGGAGGAGAGCACCGTGTTCAGCCAGGCCATCCACTACGCCAACCGCATGAGCTACCTGCTCCTGCCCCTGGACAGCAGCAAGAGCCGGCTGCTGCGGGAGCGCGCGGGGCTGGGCGAGCTGGAGAGCGCCAGCAACAGCCTGGTCACCAGCAGGTGGGTGTGGCCTGGGGGCTGGGCCCGTGGGGGGGCCCCGGGCCGGGGGGCCTGTGCCCACTGTGCCCTCCCTGGCCCAGCATGGCCGGCAGCGTGGCGGAGAGCTATGACACGGAGAGCGGCTTTGAGGACGCGGAGACCTGCGACGTGGCCGGGGCCGTGGTCCGCTTCATCAACCGCTTCGTGGACAAGGTCTGCACAGAAAGTGGGGTCACCAGCGACCACCTCAAGGGGCTGCATGTCATGGTGCCAGGTACGGGGTCTGGGCCTGGACACGCGCCCCTCGCACGGGTGGGCGCGGGCCAGGCCGTGAGAACCGCTCTCCCCCAGATATCGTCCAGATGCACATCGAGACCCTGGAGGCTGTGCACAGGGAGAGCAAGAGACTGCCCCCCATCCAGAAGGTGAGTGGGGGGGCCGGGGGGTGGCGCCGGGGCCAGGCTGTGTCCTGAGGCGCTGCCCCTGTCCCCGAACAGCCCAAACTGCTTCGGCCGCGCCTGCTGCCCGGCGAGGAGTGTGTGCTGGACGGCCTGCGGGTCTGCCTGCTGCCGGACGGGCGTGAGGAGGGTGTGGGGGGCAGCGTGGGCGGCCCTGCGCTGCTGCCCGCTGAGGGCGCCGTCTTCCTCACCACGTACCGGGTCATCTTCACGGGGATGCCCACGGACCCTCTGGGTGAGCCTTTGGACCCCTCTGCCCCCGCGTCCCGCCCCCCGGTCCTCGGGTGAGTGGGACTTTTCCCGCCTCTTGCTCTCCCCTGCTGGGGGGTGCAGGGCCTTTGTGGGAGATGGGCTGTTGTCTGCTCCTTGCCACCTGCTCAGGCTGCCCCATAGCTTTGGTGCCCTGAGACTCTGTGCTCCCTCTTCTCCCGTCCCTCTGACTCTGCACCCGGCCTGTCACAAGTGGGGGAACAGGTGGTGGTCCGCTCCTTCCCGGTGGCTGCGCTGACCAAGGAGAAGCGCTTCAGCATCCAGACTCCCGTGGACCAGCTCGCACAGGACGGGCTGCAGCTGCGCTCCTGCACCTTCCAGGTCGGCTGGCACGTGGGCCGTGCGGGGTGGGGTCTGTGGGCCCCTGGCTGGCGGTCCTCTCCGGGGCGCAGCATCGGAGCCCTTGTCTTGTCCCCGCGAGCGGGTGCTGAGCCAGCAGTGAGCGCTCTAGGGATTCCCGAGCGTATGTGGGAGTCGCAGTGCCGTAGCCTGGTGTCCTCTTCCTGTGCCGTGGGCCAGTCCCCGGGGCTCTCCGCTTTCCCTTGCAAGGCCTGGACCGCAGAGTCGTGTCTGGAGCGTGCTGCGTGAGCCCAGCCCCGCTGAAGCCCGCAGAGTAGATGAGACACGAAGATGAGGTTCCTGAGCCTCTGGCTGCAGGCTGTTTGGGGAGCGGCCCCTCTGCTAAGCCTGTGACCTTGGGGCGCTCCCTCAGGAGCTGTCCGTCACTGGATGGAGAGGCAAGACTGGCCCTTCACAGCCCCGTGGGAGACGTAGCTGCCTTCCCACAGGGCCCTCATCTGTCTCTCCTGTTAGAGACACCCGCGTTCCAGTGACGCAGCACGGGCTGTCCTGTGGGCCCCTCCAGCTCTGTCACCAGGGCTCAGGCCTGCGGGCTGCCCGGCCTCTGAGGTGCTCGTGTCTGATGCAGCTGCTGAGGATGGCCTTTGACGAGGAGGTGGGGTCTGACAGCGCTGAGCTCTTCCGCAAGCAGCTGCACAAGCTGCGGTACCCGCCAGACATCAGGGGCACCTTCGCCCTCACCCTGGGTTCTGCCCACACACCTGGCCGCCCGCCACGTGCCACCAAGGACAAGGGGCCTTCCTTCAGGTAGGGATCTGGGCCTCAAGGCCAGGACACTTGCCCTTCTCAGAACCCCTGTGTGTGTGTCCCCTTGTCCACCTCCTCCCCTCTGCTCACCCTGGCAACCGCGCCCCCCGCGGCCCCCCAGGACCCTGTCCCGGAACCTCATGAAGAACGCGAAGAAGACCATCGGGCGGCAGTACGTCACGCGGAAGAAGTACACCCCCCCCAGCTGGGAGCACCGGGGCCCGCCCCCCCCCGAGGACCAGGGGGACGAGATCTCAGGTGGGGGTGTGGGGAGCCCTGCGTGGTCTGGGTGAAGACCTCCGTGTGCGGGCTGGGGGTGCTGAGCCCCGTGTGCCCGCCCTGCCCCAGTGTCGGAGGAGCTGGAGCCCAGCACGCTGACCCCGGCCTCGGCCCTGAAGCCCTCGGACCGCCTGACCACGAGCAGCCTGGCGGAGCGGGCGTGCTGCCGGGACTACCAGCGCCTGGGGCTGGGCACGCTGGGCAGCAGCCTGAGCCGCGCCAAGTCCGAGCCCTTCCGCGTCTCGCCGGTCAATCGCATGTACGCCATCTGCCGCAGGTGAGCGCTGAGCCTGCCGGCCGGGGGGGCCCCCGGCTGAGGGCCCGCAGTGCCTGTGGCCCACCTGCCCCCACGTCTGCCTCCTCGCAGCTACCCGGGGCTGCTCATCGTCCCCCAGAGCGTCCAGGACAACGCCCTGCAGCGCGTCTCCCGCTGCTACCGCCAGAACCGCTTCCCGGTGGTGTGCTGGCGCAGCGGGCGCTCCAAGGCCGTGCTGCTGCGCTCGGGGGGCCTGCACGGCAAGGGGGTCGTCGGCCTCTTCAAGGCGCAGAACGCGCCTTCCCCAGGTAGGCTCCCTGCTCGCCCTGCAGCCCGCGCCAGGGCCCCGCCCCCGGCCCCCCGGCCCCGGCCCCGCCCCCGCCCCAGCGGCCCGGCTCCGCCCCAGCGCCGCCTCCTCCCCCAGGCCAGTCCCAAGCCGACTCCAGCAGCCTGGAGCAGGAGAAGTACCTGCAGGCCGTGGTCAGCTCCATGCCGCGCTGTGCTGACGCGTCGGGGCGCAACACCCTCAGCGGCTTCTCCTCGGCCCACATGGGCAGCCACGGTGAGGGGGCCCGGCGCGGGAGGGTGGGGGGGCTGTGGCGGCATTTGTGGACGGCAGGCCAACAAGGGGGCAGAGGGTTTGGGGTGTGGGAGCAGGTAAGTGTCCGGGGGCCCTGCCCGGGCCACCGCTCTGGAGGTCTGCAGGGGAGGCAGCAGGCCCAGGCGTCTGGGGCCGGCGTCCAGGGGCCCTCCTGGGCCCTGGCCCTTGTCGTCAGGGGACTGGTGCAGGGTGACCCCTGGAGGTGCTCGGGGATGTGGAAGGGCGTGTGATGTTGCCCACGCGGGGTGGTCTGGTCTCCTGGGGTGACAGGCGGACGCTGCCGGCGGGCTGAGGCACGTGGGTGCCTGGTGCTGGGAGAGGATCCCAGACAGGAGACACCTGGAGGGGCCCAGGGCGCGCAGGCGGGGGAGGGCTGTGTACCCCACGGGCGGCCGCACCCTGGGGTCTCGCTGCAAGGCCATCGCTCCTGCCACCCGCGTACCCTCACCCGACCCCATCCTGCCCCCATCTCCCCGGTCTCCCCCTGTGACAGCCTCTCCCGTGCCTGCTCCTGTCTCCCCGCCGTCTCCCTTCCCGGACCCTCACGGATGCGCTGGCCCCTCCCGGCTCACCCCCTTGGCCTGCGCGACAGCCGCCGGGCCTCCTCGAGGGTCTGTGCTTGGACCTCTGGCGCGGCTGCCGTCTGGCCCCGTTGGCCCGTGTTGCTGATTAGCAGGTGGCCTCTCGGTCCCTGCGTGGACGTCTCGCCTCCCCGCTGCAGGCTGTCCACACGGGGCCCGACCACGGCCCAGATGCTGGCCTGAGCGGACCCCCGCGTGTACCGCAGCAGAGCTGGTGACACGCCCACCAGGGGTCTAGACACTGTCCCGGCGGATGTGTGTGCCCCGTCGGCAGATGTTACACGAGGGTCGCTTCTCCCTGCGAGACCCTCCCCCAGCCCTGGCTGGTCCAGACATCACACCAGGGCTCACCTGTCACCCAGGCCTCCCTGACTCCCCCCCCCACCACGCGTGTCTGCCTTCTTTCCCGCTGCTGCTCTGACACCGGGATGCGTGCGGCTTCTCAGGTGGGCGTGGGGGATGGCGGTGCCACCTGTGAGCTGAGCCTTCCAGAAGCCTGGGCGTCGTCCTTGATTCTTCCCTCTGTCCGCCCTGAGTCCTGTGAGCTCACCACCTGAGTTTGCAGCCCTCCCTGTGGCCCACTGCCCCCACCCTGGCCCCGGCTGCTCTTGCCCGTGGCCCAGGGCCTCCCGGCATAGCCGCCGCTCGTCCCTGGCGCAGACAGGGCCCGGAACGCAGGAGGGCCTTCCCCCTCCCAGGTGAGGCCTGAGGAGGACCCGCCACAGGCCCCTTCCTTGCTGGCGCACGCCAGCCTGCCGGTCCCTGTGCAGCTTGTAGCTCAGTGCTCTGTCTGTATCTTTTGTTACCACTTGCTGGGCACTGGGGCCAAGGGGGCCAGGAACAGGGGCGGCCAGCCTGCCCGCGTGGCAGTGAATGGGGACGCCGCCCTAGGGAGGGCCGGCCTTGGCATCCACCCTTCTGAAGGGGCACAGACCTTACTCCTCTTGCTCCTCTGCTGGGACTATCCCTTCCTGGTTTGAGTGGCTTTTAGTTTTCCAAGTATCAAAGTTCGTCGTTATGTATGTTTTACGGTGATGCTGTCTTCCTGTCTTCTGCCGCCTCCAGAGGTTCTGAGTGGCCCCTGCAGGCAGCACCATCCCCGGGGCTTCTCGTGTCTCCTAGTGCCTGTCCCTGCCCTGACATTGCTTGAGCATCTCTGGCTGTGCCCACAGCCCACTGGTGCTGCTTCCTGGTGTCCCCCGCGTCCTGGGCATGGCCCTTCCTTCTCCTTCATTGCCTGGGGGTGTACAGGGGCTCAGCTCGGCTGTACACCAGTTCCCGTCCAGACGCTGTGTCACGAGGATGCACTGTCCTCGCTGTGGCTGATCTGCAGCGTGGCGGGTGGCGTGCGCGCCTCTGGAGCCCGTACCCTCTGTGGAGGCGCGTGAGCCCGGGGCAGGGCCAGGTGCGGGCTTGGGGATCCAGAGGCCACCGTGGAGCCTCCTCCCGCGGGCTCCGTGTGCCTCCAGCCTGGGCTGTCCCAGCCTGTAAGCCTCGGGCCCGGTCCTCACAGGCAGCTCTGCCGCCAGGGCTCGGGCCTGCCCGTGTGCTGGGCTGAGCCACCCTCCGAGGTTCCAGGCTGGGAGCTCCCAGGCCGGGCCTCTTCTCTGGGCCAGGCGTCATTCCCCTCCTGCTGCTGTGTGCTGGGCAGAGGCCGCTCGGTGGCTGTGTGCCATGAGCAGCTCAGTGTCCGCAGGGCTGAGGGTGCAGAGGAGGAGGCCCACGGTCTGGCCTGCCGCCCGGCCCTTCCTGCCTGCTGCCGGGTCCTCTGCTGCCTGGTTTGCCCCGGGGGCCCACAGGGCCTCGGTCCTGACCCTCATTGTCTCTGGGGCCTCTGGGGGTTTGGTGGCAGCCTAGCCCTACACCCTGTCTCTTTGGGCCACAGGCCTTCCCCCCCCCCCCCCCCCCCCCCCCCCGCCGCTGAGCACACCCTCAGGGCCTAGGGCCAGGCCTGAGCCTTCTCTCTGCTGTGCCCCCCAGTGCCCAGCCCCAGAGCCAGGGTCACCACGCTGTCCAACCCCATGGCGGCCTCGGCCTCCAGACGGACCGCGTCCCGAGGTACCGTAGTGGCCACGCAGGCCGGCGCCCCCACACCCGGCACCGAGGGCCCCCGTGTTACTGGGTGCCCATGGGCACTGACGTCCCCCCACTGGCACTAACGGTCCCGTGTGGTCGCGCAGCGTAGCCCAGTCCTCCCCACAGCCCCGGGCACTAACAGCCTGTCGCCCACGCCCCGCCTTGCCCTCCCGGGGAGCTCGGCCCCAGGTAAGTGGTGTCCCGGCCCTGCTCGGGGGCTCACCTGCTTTCCCTGTGCAGGGAAGTGGGGCAGTGTCCGGGCCAGCGGGCGCAGCGGTGGGCTCAGCACGGATGTCGGCTCCCGGCTAGCAGGCACGGGGCCCCCCCCAGGCCAATGGGGCCCCCCCCGACTCAGGCTTTCTGCGGCCCCAGCGTGCAGCCCTCTACATCATTGGAGACAAAGCCCAGCTCAAGGTGACTGGGCTGGGGCCCCGGGGCCAGGTGGGGGCCCGGGGCCCGGGCGTGTCTCACCAGGGCCGGCCTCCTCCAGGGTGTGCGGCCAGACCCCCTGCAGCAGTGGGAGCTGGTGCCCATTGAGGTGTTCGAGGCCCGGCAGGTGAAAGCCAGCTTCAAGAAGCTGCTGAAGGCGTGTGTCCCCGGCTGTCCTGCTGCGGACTCCAGTCCAGCCTCCTTCCTGCGCTCGCTGGAGGACTCGGAGTGGCTGACCCAGGTCCCTCTGCTGCCCCGCCCCCACGGGGGGAGGGAGAGGGGGCCGCCCGGCCCCCACTCCCCTGGAGCCACGGGTGGGCGGGGTCTGGGCTTGGGAGGGGGTGATGGGAGCCCTTTGCTCTGTCAGGGTGGGGCTGGGCACCTCGAGGAGAGGGAGCGCCTCTTCAGGCCCAGGAGACTGGCGGGCGGAAGCCAGCAGGAGCGTCTCGGGTCCGTGTGGGCCTGCGCGGCCGCCTCTCCTGTGAACGTGTGGGTCCTGGGGGCCCAGCTGGGTCCTGGGGTGTCAGGCTCTGGGCGGTGCTGAGGCCCTGCGGGTCCCTGCAGATCCACAAGCTGCTGCAGGTGTCGGTGCTGGTGGTGGAGCTCCTGGACTCGGGCTCCTCCGTCCTGGTGAGCCTGGAGGATGGCTGGGACATCACCACTCAGGTGCGCAGCGGCCGTGGAGGGAGGGGGGCGGGCTGGGCCAGGGCCCCACACGCTGCTGAGCTGTGTGCTGCTGGCAGGTGGTGTCCCTGGTGCAGCTGCTCTCGGACCCCTTCTACCGCACCCTGGAGGGCTTCCGTCTGCTCGTGGAGAAGGAGTGGCTGTCCTTCGGCCACCGCTTCAGCCACCGCGGGGCCCACACCCTGGCGGGGCAAAGCAGTGGCGTCACGCCGGTCTTCCTGCAGTTCCTGGACTGCGTGCACCAGGTGAGCCGGCGGCCGCGCTCGGGGCTGGGCGTGCTGACCGCTGGCCGCTGACCCCGACCCCGCGCAGGTCCACCTGCAGTTCCCCATGGAGTTCGAGTTCAGCCCATTCTACCTCAAGTTCCTTGGCTACCATCACGCATCCCACCGCTTCCGGACCTTCCTGCTGGACTCGGACTACGAGCGCATCGAGCTGGGTATGGTGGGCGCCGGCGGGGCGTGCGGGCGGGCGAGGGGCCTGCCGGGCGGCGGGCTGGGGCCGGGGCTCAGCGCTGACCCCCGCAGGGCTGCTGTACGAGGAGAAGGGGGAGCGCCGGGGCCAGCAGGCCTGCCGCTCGGTGTGGGAGCACGTGGAGCGGCTGAGCAGGAGGACGCCCGCGTTCCACAACTACATGTACGCGCCCGAGGACGCCGAGGTGAGCCGGCGCCTGGCGGGGCGGGCGCCCCCCCCCCCCCCCCGTGGGCCCAGCTGCTCACGCCAGGCCCGCCCCCAGGTCCTGCGGCCCTACAGCAACGTGTCCAACCTGAAGGTGTGGGACTTCTACACCGAGGAGACGCTGGCCGAGGGCCCACCCTACGACTGGGAGCTGGCGCAGGGGCCCCCCGAGCCCCCAGAGGAGGAGCGGCCCGATGGGGGCGCCGCCCAGAGCAGGCGGCGGGTGGTGTGGCCCTGCTACGACAGCCGTCCCCGAGCCCAGCCCGACGCCATCTCCCGGCTGCTGGAGGTGCGTGCGAGCTGCTGGCCTGCCGTCGCCTTGGCTCCCTGGGGCCCTGCCTGCGCTGGGTGGTGTCTGCAGGCAGCGGTGACCGGGGGCTGTGCGTGTGACCCAGGACACCCGTAAGGTCACCCTCAGGGCAGGCAGGGTTTCCCCAGGGACCGTCCCCGTCCTCGGCAGCCCTCTGCTCTCTCCCGCCGGGTGCGCCCACCGCGACGTGGAGGGTGCTCCGCTGGCTTCCCTCCTGCCTGGTTCCCCTCCAGAGAGAGGTGGGCCTGGAAGCTTGGGGTTGACGTTCAAGGCCCCTCTTGCTCTCTCTCTGCCGGACGTGGTAGGCATGTCTGCTCAGCCTCAGGAATCAGGATCCAGTAAGGCAGGGATGCTTGGGAGAGAGCAGAGAGCCCCGTGGGGTGGGGTTTGGTGGGAGGGGCTGGGGTGGCATAGAGGGCGGCTGTCCAGTGGCCAGAGTTCTCCCCCCAGGTTTGCATGCCCCCCCGCCTCTTGGCTGGGTGGCTTTAGCCGGGTATCTCAGCCTCCTGAGCTTTTGCTTCCTTGTGGGGAAAGCAGGGAGGCTGATTCCTGTCTGAGCAAATCCTCGAGGTGTAAACAAATAGCAGTGGCCCGGCCTGGAGGCACCTGCCACCCAGGGTTTGGGGGAGTCTGGGTCATGGTTTTGTGGGTGAAGGGGGACCCACAGGCGCAGAGAGCAGAAGACCATCCTCTGTCTCTGGCAGCACTCATGGTCTTGGAGTTGGTGGCCCCAGACCAGCGCCTGTGTGGCGTGTACTGGCTGTAGTGCTTTCATTGCTGACGGGTCTGTGTCGTTGTAGTTACGGTGAGTTTCTGATCCTCAGCATGTGGTTAGGTCATCTTTTTACCTATTTCTGTCTCATTGGACTTTTTTTTATTTTGCTCCTTTCTTTTGTTATTTTCCCTGACAATTGAGTATTATTATTCTGCATTACCTACTTTATGTGGTGTTTGAGCTGTATCTTTGTGTGTTTTTTTTTAGTTTATGTATTGGCTGTCTTGGGTCTTCATTGCTGCGTGCAGGCCTTTTCTAGTTGCTGTGAGTGGGGGCCACTCTTTGTTCGGTGCATAGGTTTCTCATTGTGGTGGCTTCTCTTGTTGCAGAGCATGGGCTCTAGGTGCATGGGCTTCAGTAGTTGTGGCGTATGGGCTTCAGTAGTTGCGGTGTATGGGCTCAACAGTTGTGGCTCACGAGCTTAGTTGCTTGGAGGCATATGGAATCTTCCCGGACCAGGGCTCGAACCCGTGTCCCCTGCATTGGCAGGCGGATTCTTAACCACTGAGCCACCAGGGAAGCCCTTTTTATTTTTAGTGGTTGTCAGTGACTGCAGTCCCAGCCTATCTGGGATTGAATTGTACCCCCCACCCCCCCAGCCATAGGAACTGCCTACTCCTGTCCTGCCTTTGTCATCACCCATTTTACTTTTACCTGTGAAATCAGCACACAGCATGGAATGTTTGTTTTAAATGGTCAACTTTGTTTTAAAGAAACTAAGAAGCAAAGAAAAAAATCTTCTTTTTGCCATGCCCAGTATTTTTCATTTTTTCAGTGTAGATGTGATATTGTATCATTTCCCTTCAGTCTGAAAAACTTTATTTTTTTTAGAATGAGGTCATTATTTACTTTATTTTTTGCCTGTGTTGGGTCTTCGGTGCTACACGTGGGTTTTTTTGTAGTTGCGGTGAGCAGGGGCTACTCTTCATTGTGGTGCACGGGCTTCTCAGTGTGGTGGCTTCTCTTGTTGCGGAGCACGGGCTCTAGGCACATGGGCTTCCGCAGTTGCAGCACAGGGGCTCAGTAGTTGTGGCCTGCAGGCTCTAGGGCACAGGCTCAGTAGTTGTGGCGCACTTGCTCCTCGGCATGTGGGATCTTCCTGGACCAGGGCTCGAACCCATGTCTCCTGCATTGGCAGGCGGATTCTTAACCACTGCACCACCAGGGAAGTCCCCTGAAGAACTTTTAATGTTTCTTATAATCCAAATCTGCTAGTGACACATTCCCATAGCTTTTTTTTTTAACCTGAAAATGTCTTCATGATGTCTTTTTTCTTTTGTTTTCACCATTTCTTTTTTATTGAAGTGTAGTTAATTTACAGTGTTGTGTTAGTTTCAGGTGTACTTTATAGACTCTTGTCCATTATAGGTTATTACAAGGTACTGAATTTAGCTCCCTGTGCTCTACAGTAGGTCCTTGTTGATGATCTGTTTTATATACAGTCGTCTGTATATATTAATCCCAAACTCCTTACACCTTCCCCCATCACCTTTGGTGACCGGCAGTTTGTTTTCTATGCCTGTGAGTCTATGTCTGTTTTGTAAATAAGTTCATTTATATCATTTTTTTAGATTCCACATATAAGTGATACCATATGATATTTATCTTTCTCTGTGTGATTTACTTCACTTAGTATGATCATCTCTAGGTCCATCCATGTTGCTGCAAATGGCATTATTTCATTCTTTTTATGGCTGAGTAATATTCCATTGTATAAATGCACCACATCTTCTTTATCCATTCATCTGTTGATGGACACTTAGGTTGCTTCCACATCTTGGCTGTTGTTTTTTTTTAATCAGTTAATTATTTAAAAATATCTACTATCTGGCTATTTATTTATTTAGGCTGCATTGGGTCTTTGTTGCTGCACACAGGCTTTCTCTAGTTGTGGTGAGCAGGGGCTACTCTTCCGTTGCGGTGGGCAGGGCTTCTCACTGTGGTGGCTTCTCGTTGCAGAGCATGGGCTCTAGGCACGTGGGCTTCAGTAGTTGTGGCATGTGGCTCATTAGTTGTGACTCACGGGCTCTAGAGTGCAGGCTCAGTAGTTGTGGCGCACGGGCTTAGTTGCTCCTCGCACGTGGGATCTTCTCAGACCAGGGATCGAACCCGTGTCCCCTGCGTTGGCAGGCAGATTCTTTTTTTTCTTTTTCTTTTTTAAGAACTTTTATTGAGATACAGTTAACAGACAATAAACAGCATATATTTAGAGTGTACAATTTGGTATCCCAATCTCCCAATTCATCCCCCCCAACCCTCCCCGCTTTCCCCACTTAGTGACCATATGTTTGTTCTCTACATCTGTGTTTCTATTTGGCAAGCAGATTCTTAACCACTGTGCCACCAGGGAAGTCCCTGTCTTGGCTACTGTAAATAGCGCTGCTGTGAACATTGGGGGTGCATGTATCTTTTCCAATTAGAGTTTTTGTCTTTTCTGGGCATATGCCCAGCAGTGGGATTGCTGGGTCATGTGGTAGTTCTGTTTTTAGTTTTTTAAGAACCCTCCATACTGTTCTCCATAGTGGCTGCACCAATTTCCATCCCCACCAGCAGTGCAGGAGGGCTCCCTTTTCTCCACACCCTCTCCAGCATTTACTATTTGTAGACTTTCTAATGATGGTGTTTCTGACTGGTGTGAGGTGGTACCTCAGTATAGTTTTGATTTGCATTTTTCTAATAATTAGCGATATTGAGCATCTTTTCATGTGTGTGTTGGCCACCTGCATGTCTTCTTTGGAGAGATGCCTGTTTAGATCTTCTGCCCATTTTTTTGATTGGGTTGTTTGTTCTGATACTGAGGTGTATGAGCTGTTCATATGTTTTGGAAATTAATCCCTTGTCAGCTGCATCATTTGCAAATATTATCTCCCAGTCCATAGGTTGTCTTTTCATTTTGTTTATGATTTCCTTTGCTCTGCAAGAGCTTTTAAGTGTAATTAGGTCCCATTAGTTTATTTTTGTTTTTATTTGTTACTCTAGGAGATAGATCCAAAAAATATTGCTGTGATTTATGTCAGAGAGTGTCCTGCCTGTGTTTCCCTCTAGGAGTTATTATAGTTTCAGGTCTTACACATTTAGGTCTTTAATGCTTTTTTTTTTTTTTTTTTTGGCGACACCACGTGGCTTATGGGATCTTGGTTCCCTGACCAGGGATCAAACCCGTGCCCCCTGCAGTGGAAGCATGGAGTCCTAACCACTGGACCTGCAGGGAATTCCTTTTAACCCATTTTGAGTTTATTTTTGTATATGGTGTTAGAGAATGTTCAGATTTCACTCTTTTGCATGTAGCGCCACTTATTGACGAGGCTGTCTTTTCTCCATTATATATTCCCGTTTCCTTTGTCATCGATGAATTGACCGTTTGTGCATGGGTTTATTTCTGGGCTTTCTGTCCTGTTCCATTGATCTGTTTTTGTGCTGGCACCACTGCTTTGATGACTCTAGCTTTGTAGTATATTCTGAAGTCAGGGTGTGTGATTCCTCCAGCTCCATTCTTTCTCAAGATTTTTTTGGCTCTTTGTGGTCTTTCATGCTTCCATGCAATTTTTAAAAAATTTTATTTTTGGCTGCATTGGGTCTTCATTGATACACGTGGGCTTTCTTTAGTTGCAGCCAGTGGGGGGCTACTCTTTGTTGTGGTGTGTGGGCTTCTCAGTACGGTGGCTTCTCTTGTTGTGGAGCATGGGCTCTAGGTGCACGGGCTTCAGTAGTGGCAGTGCAAAGGCTTCAGCTGTTGCTGCATATGGGCTCAGTAATTATGGCACGTGGGCTTCAGTAGTTGTGGCATGCAGGCTCTAGAGCACAGGCTCAGTATTTGTGGCGCACGGGCTTAGTTGCTCCGTGGCCTGTGAGATCTTCCTGGTCCAGGGATTGAACCCATGTTCCCTCAGTTGGCAGGCGGATTCTTAACCACTGCACCACCAGGGAAGTCCCATACAAATTAAAAATTTTTTTGTTCTAGTTCTGTGAAAAGTGCCATTTGTAATTTGATAGGGATTGCATTGAATCTGTAGATTGCTTTGGGTAGTGTGGTTATTTTAACAATATTCATTCTTCCAGTCCAACATCACAGTATATCTTCCCATCTGTTTGTGTCATCTTCAGTTTCTTTCAGCAGTGTCTTAAAATTTTCAGAGTACAGGTTTTTTGCCTCCTCAGGTAGGTTTATTCCTATTTTTTCTTTCTGATGCAATGGTAAATGGGATTGTTTCTTTAATTTCTCTTTCTGTGCCTTTATTTTGTAAAGGGTGTTTTCTCTGGAGATAGAATTCTAGGTTGATGGCTTTTTTCACCTGACAGTTTGAAGACGTCATTCCACGTTCCCTGCTTGTGTTCTTCCCAACGGCTGGGCTTGTTCTTGTCCTTGTAAACTGCGTGTAACATCACTCTTTTTCTTTTCCCCTGACTACCTTTTTTTAAATAATTAATTAGGTTGCACCAGGTCTTAGGTGAGGCACATGGGCTCCTTAATTGCGGCATGTAAACTCTTAGTTCTGGCGTGCGGGATCTAGTTCCCTGACCAGGGATCGAACCCGGGCCCCCTGCATTGGGAGCTCGGAGTCGTAACCGCTGGACCACCAGGGACTTCCCCCCTGACTACCTTTAACCTTCATCTTTAATCAGCCATTTGGCCATCCTGTGGTTTCTTTTTGTGTGCGTGTGTTCTGCCTGGAGTTCTTTAAGCTTCTTAGGTGTATGGGATGATAGTTTTAATCAAACTTAGCACATTTCAGGGCCCCCCCCCCTTTTTTTGGGCCACACCTCATGGCATGTGGGATCCTAGTTCCCCAACCAGGGATTCAATCTGCACCCCCTGCACTGGAAGCACAGAGTCCCAACCACTGGGCCACCAGGGACATCCATGGGCCATTATTTCTTAAAAAAGTTTTTTCTGCATCATCTCTCCCTCATTTCCCACCTCACTTCCTCATGTTGTCTTCCTTTAGAGTCGTGGGTTTTATTCCTGCCGACAGTTAGTGAATTGTCAGCTTGGTCTTTTCAGGCGTTGTTTTTAAGCTTTGTTAGGGCAGCTCTAGAGAAGCCTTTCCTCCAGGCTCAGGGAAGCCCTGCTCCAAGGACATGCTCTCTTCACGGTTCCAGCTGAAAGGTTGATGTCATCAGCAAGGTGTCTCCCCGAGTTCCTACATCTTCTGGCGTTGCGTGACCGCCAGGGTTTGGATTTAGCTCATAGCTCCTTAGCAGCTGCTTTCTGCTGGGCCTTGTGGCAGTCTTGCTGTACACACAGCAGTGTATCTTGGCCAGAGACTCAGGGAGGCCTGGGTGTGGACTTCTAGAGCTCCTGCTAGGGCCATGCCCTCCTCTCTCCCTGCCGCCTGCGGGTCCAGGTGCGTCAGCCTCCCCGAGCCCGGCTCTGCCTTGCCCACTCTGGCCCGTGTGGCCCCCTCGGGGCCTCGGTGCTGCACGCTTCCCCGTGCGTGTGCAGCCCTGTCGTTGCTCGTGGTGGGCAGGTGGCTGCGTGGCTGGACGTGCAGGTCCACCCACGTTTCTGTGTGCTCATCAGCTCACTGTGGCCCTGCTGGAGACGGGATGTCTTTCTTCTGGCTGGTTTTGGGTATTGTCTTTTCCTCTATTTCTGTAAAGTCCTGCGGTGTGTTCTGTAAGTATCCCGTTTGGGGATTAGCGCGTCTCGATTACATTTTTGATGTCTCTTTTCAGCTGTTGTCTCCAAATACTGATTTTGCCGAGTCCCTCAACCTCGCCGCCTCCTTCTCCTGGACAACAGTTACACACGTGTTCGATCTTTCCACTGTCTCTTTTCCTGTATCTTCTATCCTTTTGTCGTTCACGTTCTAGTCTGGGTATTTCCTTCCGCGTGACCTTTCACTGATCCTCCCCCAGGAGCTGCAGCAGCTGGAGACAGAGCTGGGCCGACCCCCCGAGCGCTGGAAGGACGCCTGGGATCGGGTGAAAGCTGCCCAGCGCCTCGAAGGCCGGCCAGACGGACGTGTGAGCAGGGGTGGGTGTGGGGGGCCGGGGTGGCCTCGCTGTCAGGAGGAGGTGGAGGCTGCCCCCCTGACCCAGGCCCACCCTCCTGCCCCCAGGGCACCCCCAGCTCCCTGTTGGTGTCCAGTGTGCCCCACCACCGCCGCTCGCTGGGTGTGTACCTGCAGGAGGGACCCGTGGGCTCCACCCTGAGCCTCAGCCTGGACAGCGACCAGAGCAGCGGCTCGACCGCCTCGGGGTCCCGCCAGGTGGCCCGCCGCAGCACCAGCACCCTGTACAGCCAGTTCCAGACGGCCGAGAGCGAGAACAGGTGTGAGCAGCAGCTCTCTCTGTGGCTCGGACGCCTCTGCGCGGGGGGGCTCTGGAGTCCTGGGTGGTTCTCAGATGGAGGGGGCGGGGGGCAGGTGCCTTCGGGGAGCTTCTGGTTATTTCTCAGGTGGACTGATGTGTGGGGAGGCCATGGTGGTGGCCTGAGTATAAGCTGACCGTTGCTGGGCAGAAGCAGGTGGGCTCGGAAGGGGTTTGGGATGTAGAACGGGTGAC
Organism: Hippopotamus amphibius kiboko; assembly: GCF_030028045.1. Taxonomy (NCBI): domain Eukaryota; kingdom Metazoa; phylum Chordata; class Mammalia; order Artiodactyla; family Hippopotamidae; genus Hippopotamus; species Hippopotamus amphibius. Next base: position 334,755 of record NC_080192.1, read on the forward strand.
CCCAGCCAGGCCGCGGTGGCTGCAGAGAGGGCAGGGCCCACGGGACTCTGTGAGCGTGGGCAACGTGCCCAGCGAGGTGGAGGCAGCCTCCAGGGGAGGCTGGGGTCCAGCAGGCTGCCTCCTGCCCTCCGGGCCTGCAGGGGCCACGTGGCTGCGGTTGACTCCCCGGATCTGCCTGCTGCACGCCAGCGGCCCCTGCTCTGCGCGTGGGGCTGATTCCCTGAGACCCCTACCCCCCGAGTGTCTGCCTGTGAGGGGCGTGCTTTCCGGGGACCCCCAGGCGTCTTCGCGTGCCCTTGCCCCGTGCTCGGGTCGGTTTGGGAACAGGGGCCTTGGTCTCGCCGCTGGGCCCTGATGACTGCAAACACAGGTCCTACGAGGGCACCCTGTACAAGAAGGGGGCCTTCATGAAGCCCTGGAAGGCCCGCTGGTTCGTGCTGGATAAGACGAAGCACCAGGTGAGTGGGCAGGGGGCGGGCGGGGCAGGGGGCGGAGCGAGCCCTGCCCTGACTTCCTGCCCCTGCTCAGCTGCGCTACTATGACCACCGCGTGGACACGGAGTGCAAGGGCGTCATCGACCTGGCGGAGGTGGAGGCCGTGGCTCCTGGCACCCCCACAATGGGTGCCCCCAAGACCGTGGACGAGAAGGCCTTCTTTGACGTGAGCTGCGGGTGGGGTGTGGGGGGTGGGGGCCGCCCAGGTGGGGCCGTGGAGTCAGCGTCCTGCGTCCCCAGGTGAAGACGACGCGTCGTGTTTACAACTTCTGTGCCCAGGACGTGCCGTCAGCCCAGCAGTGGGTGGACCAGATCCAGAGCTGCCTGTCGGATGCCTGAGCCCGGCCCTGCGGGGCGGCGCTGCGTCCAGGCGTCACAGACCACTTCGGGGTGGGCAGGGCCCCCCGGCCATGTTTACAGCCCCCCCCTGACAGTATTGAGCCCCCCCCCCACCTGTGTACAGCCCCCCCCCGCCCAGCCGGCTCTGACGGACCTTGGAGTCCCGGCCGGGCGCCCGCGGGAGCAGCCACGGTACAGCCCTCGCGGTGGGCCTGTAAATAGCCCCCCCCCCCATCAGCGTGCTGGCCCCGGCCGGCCGGCCGCAGGTGACCCGTCCCCAGAACCAGAACCAGAGTCTATAAAGAGAGCTGACAACACCGCGTGCCTGTGTCTCGTCAGCTGCTGCCCGGAGTCCCCCCCACGCCCGTGGGGCAGGGGGAGGGGCAGCATCGCCAGGCTCGGCGTGGTGCCCGCCCTCCCCACGCAGGTCCCCCCGAGGCGGTTCTGGGGCTGGCGCCACCTGGAGGTGTGTGGTGAAGGGGGGGTACAGGGGCGGTGGCCCCCCAGGAAGCTGTCCCGAGTCCGGACTCGCTGGTCCCTGGTCAGATGCGCGTCGACGGGATGGGACAGAGGCGTCGGATGAGGCCTGGTGGGGGCGGGGGCGGGCGCTCGGGGGAGCAAGGTGCTCGGGGACGCGGGGGGTCTTGTGTGTGGGGAGCTGGGGCACGGCGCGCGGATGGCCTCTGCTACGGAAACGTTGCTTCACACGCCTGTCTCCGCCTCTGCCCTGCGGCCCTGGCCCATCCTCGCCCCGCCCCAGTCTTGGGGGTAACGGGGGCCCTTCTCCCATTCACACGTGAGTTCCACCTGGCCTAGGGTCTCACGAGTGCCAACCAGGGGCAGGGCAGGGGCGCAGGATGTGGCACCGAGAGGCCAGGAGAACGCGGCAGAGTGCTCTGGGCAGGGGCGGGCAGCAGCACCCGTCAGCGGGAGGCAAGCGTGTGGGGGCTGCAGGCGCGCTGTGAGGCGTGTGAGGAGGTCACACGGGCCCTCCCTGGGCTCGCGGGGAGCCATCAGGCTGAGGTTCCTGTTGCCCAGGAACCTGCGGGGCTGGGGTCCCTGCCCCACTCTCCCTCCAGGCAGAGCTTATTTCACAAAGAAAAACGGGCTCAGTCTTTACTTAGAAGTTGACTCAGAGATGGGCCTGGGGGCAGCAGGAACCCCTGCAGTGAGCCAGGCTGGGGCTCCAGGGCCCGTGGCTTAACACACGAGGGTCTGCGGGTGAGAATAACCACTTTATTAGGAGCCGTGGGGCCTTGGGCCCCATCAGGTTATCAGAGCAGCAGCACAAGAGAGCCCTGCAAACCCCCCCCCGCCCCCCCCCCCCCCCGCCCCGGACAGCGCGGCCCCCAGCCTCCACGGCACGTGCAGCGCCCCCACCGCCAGCACTGCTGGGCCCTCTGCACCGCATCCTGCACGCCCACGGCCAGCTCCTGCCAGGGACCCCCAGTGCCCGCTGTGGCGGGAAGCCCGGGACCCCCTGCCAGGCCGAGGGTGCGTTTTTTTAAGGCAGTCAAATTTGCAGCTTGGCTCAAGGCCAGCTCCCAGGGCCACCGGGCAGCTGAGACCCTGCCTGGCCAGCCCAGCTCCAGACCCGCATCTGTCCCCAGAGCCTTGGAGACCCTCTTCTGCAGCCAGATAAAAAGTGCAAACACATGGCTCTGCGTTTGTTAAAAAATCGATAAAAACAGGCTCAGAGCCTGTGGCACCCAGCCTGGCCCTCCGTCCTCGCGGCTTCTGGAGTCACGGCCCAGGGGCCCACGGGCAGGGCCCACGTCTGAGGCCTTATTGCTGTGCGTGGGGCTGGCCCCTCAGGACCCGCCTGGGGTCCGGCAGGAGAAACGTAGGCTGGGCCGTCCGACTGGTTCCAACTGCCAGCTTTACCAAGGCAGCATTTATTTTAAAATTAAATTAAATTAAAAGAAGAGAAACTGCGTCACCAGGTAGTTTTCTCAGCTCGGCGCCGAGGCCGGGCGGCGGCAGCGTCACACGGGGCCGTTTAAGGCGGCTCGGGCGGGCCGCGCGTCAGTCCGCCTGCAGGGGAGGAGGGTGGGGGTAGGAGTCGGTCGGGGCGAGGGTCCCCACCCCGCCCCTCCTCGCTCACCTGTCCTTTGTCACCGTCCCCAGGGCGGCCGGCGTGGAGACGGCTGGGCTGGCTGGGGCTGCCGTGGTGACAGCCACCAAAGGCCCTGGGAGGACGGCCACGGCCAGCACCGGGGAGACTGCCAGGGTGGCCGGGGCGGGGCCGGTGATGCTCGGGGCCGTGGCGCCTGCCACGGCGGCCTCAGGGAGGATGGCCACGGCTGGGGCAGAGATCACTCGCGCAGGGGCACAGGAGGCGGGGTCTGGCATGCTGGTGGTGCACGTGGCCCTGGGGGCAGATGGGCTCTTGGTTAACTGGCCCCCCGGTGCGGCTCCACCCTTCAGGTGGCCCAGGCCGTGCTGCCACCCCAAGTGCCAAACATGCCAGAGACCACCTGCCCGTCCACTGAGGCATCACACCTCCTGCCCAGCAGCGCTCTTCCTGGGCATCCCGACCCGCCTGGCCCCCTCCCCACCCCACCCCCACCCCCGGGGGAACACGCCCCTCAGGTGCTCCCGGCAACCTTCACCACTCTGCGGACCAGCCGGGCCCACAGAGTCCCGCCCCCCGGACACCCTTCCCTGGACACCTCGCAGGCCCCCACGTCTGCACGGCGCTCCCCCCACACCTAGAGAGGGCGAGAGCACGAAGCCTTGGGACACCCGGCCCTGGCGCTCAGCTCTGGTCTGGGGCCCCGGAGAGCGAGCCCACAGCCCCCACCTGTCCAGCGCCTGCTTCCACTACGGTGTCACCTCCAGCCTCACGGTGACCCTCGGGAGCCAGTGAGGGCAGGGGCGGGAGGGGGCGGAGCCTGGGGACGAGCCCTGCGTGTCCACCCACAGCACCCTGAGGATCCCACCACGAGCTGCGTGCAGGCCGTGCCCTGAACCAGGGGGCTTGTTTTCAGAACATCACCTGCTTCTTGGGGGGCGGGGGGCGGTTTCGGGGAATGGTGGGGGCGGACACGAAGAGAAAAAGGTTTAATTGACTCTAAAAGGGAAGGAAACCCATTCAGGAACCACGTGTGCACCTTTAACCCAGCACAGAGGGTCTCCCGGGCCCAGGCACCCAGCTCGCACCCCCCCCCCCACGCCCAGTGAACGGGGGCCCTCCTCCGACAGGCCCTGTGGGCGCGGCCCTGCTCCTCTGGGCTGTGCCCACCGCCCGAGCCCCAGCGCAGGGGCAGCGGGGCCAGCGTGCTGCCAGCCAGAGCTGCAGCCCCAGCACCAGGAGGGGCGCTCGCGGGAGCAGCACGTCACGCACCGGCCCCCCAGCTCCTCACGGGCGTCTGGCCTGGCCCCCCACCCCCACCCCCGGTCGCCTCCTCACACCGTGACTCCAGCACCACTTCCTCCCTCGTGTCCCACCAGCCCTCCCGCCCTGCTCTCTGTTCACCGCACGTGGCTCCTCACGCCGCCCGCCTGCCAGGAAGCACCTGTCCACCCGCGGGCCCGAGACCTGGGCCGTCCGCGCGTGCAGGGGGTGGCGCGCGGCCGCCCTTGCAGGGAGGACGCCCCCGGTCAGGGCCCAGCCCAGCGTGATGGACGTGCGTCCGAGGCGCCCGCTTGACGTGGGCGTGCGTCTGGGACCAGGCACCTGCCCCAGGAGGGCGGCAGCTCCAGAGCCCGCCCGGAACCCCAAACGCCCGGCCCTTCTCCCCGACGCGGCCTGAGCACTGGCCCTGTGCTGTCTCCACGACCCCCCCCGCTTCCACTCAGACAAAGGGGTGTCCCTCCTGTCCGAAGCTGGCCTCTGAGGAGTCACGGGCCACCAGGACAGGAGGCTGGGCCTGCTCCCAGGTCGGCGGAGGACTGGGGGTGGCCGGACCTCCGTGGGCACCTGGGGGCCCCGCCCAGCCTGTGCTGCTCACCTGGGCCCTGACGCGGGTGGCGGGGGGGCTTCCTGGCCGGGACCCACGCTCACAGCCTCCGAGGCAGCAGCCACCTTCTGCGGGTCCTCACGGCTGCTTGCGGCCACCGGGGGTGCCTTCCTGGTAACACACGCGTTCCAGGCCCCCGCAGCGGCCGGGACAACTGCAAGACAGGGAGCCGGCGGTGCCGGGTGAGGACAGAGGGGCCCGTGTGGGGCGTGCGGGAACTTGACCTTGCACCTGGGGACGCACCCGTCCCCTACACCCCTGCCACGTGAAGGTGCAGGAACTGCAGGCGGGAACAGCTCTCCCTGTAGGGAGGGCCACACGCAGCCTTGCGGTTCCAAGTCCCTCCCTGTGTGGCCCTGACACCCTGGGCGGCTTCCAAGCCTATTTCACAGGGTGCTAAGGGCCAGGGCTCTGAACAGGCCCCAGCACAAGCTTCAGGGCGGCACAGTGCGCGTGTGACCCACACCTAGAAGGCAGCAGGGCCTGGGGAGACAGGCCCTGCCCAGGCTCCTGGCATCACAGACGCGCGTGGGCTGGTCAAACCTGTGCCTGGAGCCAGGGCCCTCCTCCCACCTCCGCATGCCCACCAGGAAAACACGGCAGCCCCAGGGTCTCGGCCACCCCTTCCACTCCCCTGCCCTCGGGGTCGCTCCCACTCACAGGTTCTCTCTGGGCCCTGGTTCAGGCCACCCTGGGCATCGCCGTGACCCGTGTCCACCGGGGAGCTGCATCTGGGCCCCGACTCAGAGCTGCAGACAAGGCCAACCCTGAGCCCATGCCAGGGAGACCTGGCCGCCAGGCAGCTGGGGCCGCCCCCCACTGCCCGCCTCACCAACAGAAAGGCTGGAAGTCGGCGAACGTGGCCCAGCCCTTCTCCTCCGGAGCCGAGGTGCCGGGGGAGCTGACTGCCCACACACGGGAACCCACGTCCATCGCCACTGCTGGGCCCGGGCCCAAGGCCACGGAACCCGCCGGCTCATCAAACACCATCCACGGGGCGCCTGCTGGGGGAGACACGGTATCCGGGCCTGCTCACCAGCAGGCGGGCCCCACCTGCCCTGCGGTCCAGCCGTGACTGGCGGTGGAGGCCCCGTGGCCGCGGGGCGGGCGTGCCATTCCCGATGGTGCTGCTGGACGCCCGCCTCCGGCCACGCGGGGCGGTGAGAGTGACTGACGGCGCGGGAGGCCAAAGGCTGCGTGCCAGCGTGGCTGGGGCACGGGAACTTGCTGGAAAGTGTGTGCCGCAGGGTCAGTGGGTGTCGGGCCCACCGCAGCTCCAGCCACGCCCCAAATCCAGGGCAGGCCAGGGCACCAGACCCGTGTCCCCCACGTCCCCGCCCAGGCCCCCTGCCTGGCCCACACTCTGCAGCCCCAGTATCTACCTTCTGAGCCACCCTCCACGTGGGGACCTTCCTTCTGCGCAACAGCCTGGGGGGCGCCCGTGCGACCCGCATGCCTGCCCGCTCCCGGGCTCTCCGCCCCGCCCTGGCCTGGGCTCTCCGGGCCGTCCTCCAGGCAGCTCTCCGCAGCAGGAGGGCCCCCGAACCTGCGGGGAGACCACGGTCACAGCGGCGGGGGCCCGGAGCAGCCCTCCGCGCCCGCCCAGCGCCCAGGGCCCGCCGGGCCCACCTGGCCCTGGGCGCCCGGGCTGCACGCTGCGTCTCCTCGTCCTCCCAGAGGTCGTCGTCCTCGTCAAAGGGCTGGATGTGGTCGCCGCAGCAGGCCTCAAACAGAGCGGCGCCGGGCTGCGGAGGGCACACGTGGCCCCCGCGGCCCCCACCCCCGCCACGCCCGGCCTCCCCCGAGGGGCACCCGCGGGACTCACGCCGTCCTCATCCGCGTCCACGCGGAAGCTGATCTCCGCGATCCTGTCAAACGGGGCGCTGCGAGGACGCGGGACTCCGTCACCGCCCGCCGAGGGGAGGGCGGGGGAGCGGCCCCCCGCCCCGAGCAGACCCGAAGGGGCAAAGGCAGGGGCCAGGCCGTGGGCGGCTCCCCTCCACGGGCGCCCCTGCTCCCTTCCCGCCTCTGCGAGGGCAGCCAGGGTGACTCCCACCCGGCCGGCCGCTGTGCTTCCCCCGAGGGTGTCTCCGGGCCACGGGGTCACGTGGCTTCCAGCTGAGGAAGCGGTGTGACGGCCTCGAACCTGGCCACGCCCAAGACCCAGGACGGGGAGGGGGCAGGCGGGGGCGTCCCGCTGGGCTCACTTGACGCTGCCATCCTGCTCGGCAAAGTCCTCGTCACTGAAGCCGAACTGGTCCACGAAGGTGGCTGTCATCTGCTGGACCTGGTACTCGGAGAATGCCTGGGCAGAGGCCCGGCCACTCTCAGGACACCCCTGGGGCTTCAGCGGCTCCTCCCAGGCCCTGCCCTCTGGGGGGGGTGCCCACAGGCACCTGTGACTCTAATGTGCCGCGCGCCCACGTCCCCGAGGGTCTCGTCAACATGCAGTGACCCTGGCCCCCACACGCAGCGGAGGAGGGGCTGCCCCCGAGCAGCAGGGTGAGCAGCGCCTCCCAGGTCCCGCCCGAGGCTCTGGCGGCGTCTGCGGGACACCCTCGAGGCCTCAGCACTGCCCGGTGTGGGGAGGAGGAGCCCAGCCGCACACACCTGCTGAAGGGACAGCGCGTTAGGGAAAACGCCCTCCATGTCCTCGTCCTCACTCGAGGGGTGAAGGTGGTGCGTGCTAACCTGCAACGGCCAGGGTGGACCGGCGTGAGCCGGCGTCCAGGCCGTGCCGACCCACCCTCCCTGCGCAGGACATACTGGGCCTCCGGCGCCAGGAGGCCCCCGAGCCCTGGGCAGGCAGGGACCGAGGGGCCAACGGTGCTCTGCCCAGAGGGCTGCAGGGGCCCCACGCTCGACCGGCCCGTGGCTGCTCACCAGGTCCACCGCGTTCCTGCGGTTGGCCTCCGTCAGCGTCTCTTCCACGAAGCTCTCCCAGCGACCACGGCAGTCTGCGGGGAGCCCTGTGGGGAAGGCCACCCGGTGAGCCCTGGGGATGGAGCCGGAGGCCGCATCCCGGTCCCGCGAGGGTGCACAGGCCCCGGGGACACAGGACCTCGGGCACAGTCACGTCTCTCCCCAGCAGCCCCGTGCGCATCTGCTTTTCTGGGAAGGTCAGAGCCCCAGAGACACTTGCAGTCCACAAACAGAGCTTCCCGCCCGCGCCCACACCAGGCCACCCCGCGGGCACACCCTTGTCAGAGGTGCCGCCGGACTGGGGGCCTGAGCCCAGCCCAGACACCACCCCCTGAGAGCTCTGCGCTCCTGTCAAGAGCAGCACCCCCCGACCCTGCACGCTTCCTGGCTCACAGCTGCCCCGGGGCCGCAGGGGAACACGGCCACGCCCGCCGCGGCCACGCCCCCTCCACGACCAGCCGGATGTCTGCGGGGCAGCTTCCCCAGCCCACGACAGGGACAAGCCCAGCACCTCCCCTGCCTTCCCTGAGCTCAGGGCGCCGCGGCCCCCACACGGGAGGCACACAGCACACGCACGCCGCCGGGGCCCTCAGACGATGCTCACGTTGGCTGTTCACTGAGCGCAAGCGACACCCTCACCCCCGGCCGGCCCTGTCCTCAGGGTCCCAGCCCCTGGGTCGTCACCATCCATCGCCCTCGGGCCCCCTCCCCACCGCCCCGAGCGCCCGCCCCTCCTGGTGCCCGACACACGCTGCTCAGGCTGGCCCAGCGTCCTCTTCCCCAAGAGGCCACACAGGCCCCTGGAAGCTGCCCTCCTTCTCCCGTCTGCACCGAGACCCCTCGGGCCCTCCCAGCTCAGCCCAGGAGGCCTGGGGCCCAGGAGCTGCAGACGGAGCGCCCCGGCCGTGCGCGGGCCGCGAAGCGGCATGGGCGGCAGCCCCCAGGTCGGAGGGGCCCCGGGTCTCGGTAAGTGGAGGCCCGGGGAGCTGAGAGAGATGAGGCCTGGCCGGGGAGGCCCCACAGCGGCTCCCAGTGCAGAGAGGCCCCTCGCTGGCTCCCCAGACGAGCCCTGGGCTCAGAGAAGAGCCGGGCGGTGCAGCAGGCGTGCGGGTGTGCAGGCAAGTGCAAGTGGTCCAGGGCACAGAGGAAGACGCCCAGGTCCAGGCCCAGCTGGCAGGACTGCGCCCGTGGGAACGGGAGCCACCCGTCAGGTCCCAGTGCGGGTCCCGCCCACGGAGGCGGGGGTGGGGGGACAACAAGGGGCGGGGCCCCGCAGGCAGCGACACGCGGACCGGAGGCGCTCACCTCGGATGACCTCGCTGACCTGGGCCTGCAGGGGGCCCCCCTCCAGGCTCTGCACCACCGCGTTCGCGATCCGAGTGAGGTGGCCCATGTTGCCACGCCTCATGCCACCCGCGGCCCTGGAAGAGGAGGCGTCAGGGCAGCTGCCGGCCCTTCTCCGCAGCACACCCACCCGGCCCAGCCCGGCCCTGAAGCCTCCCCCGGGCCGCCTCCCCACGGCCCCCGCTGCCCTGTGCACCCGTCTCACGGCTTCTCCCGAGGCCGCTTGTTTTTGGTGCCACGTCACTCACTGACCACCGAGAGGGAGCCCCCCCTCCGTGCAGACCACAGGCCTGCAGACCTGCACCCGGGCGCAGCAGCGAGGGCAGACCCAGTGCACCCCAAGCCCCCGGGAAGACGGGGGACCAACCGGGACCCGTGGGCATCGCGGCAGGGGCTGTGGCCTGGCTCCCTGGCTCCCGTCCACCTGCACACCCCACGTGGCCGCGGACACACAGCTCTCCCTCAACGTCTCGCCTGTCCCACACAGGACCCGACAGAAGAGCACATCTTCAAACCCCCCCAAGGCCCTGGGCAGAGCGTTAGAGGGCAGACTTTCACCCATCTCTCAGAGAAACGCAGCCCTCGCATCCCAGAGCAGACAGCACTTGCGTTCAGCCATCTCTCTCCTCAGAGTCTGACGACCACCAGAGAGGAAGCAAAGGTGGTCGTGAATCGCTGGGCCCGCCCGGCAAAGGGGGTCAGGGGAGACTGGGCGGAACTGGCCCACAGGTGAGGCTGGGCTGCGGGAGGAGGCCTGTGAGCTGCCGTCGGGATGCAGACCTGCGCTGAGCCCGCGGCCTGCCGTGCCTGGCCCGCACGCCCACCCACTGCTGCCCGCAGCTCAGGGGCCCCTGGGGGGCAGCAGTGAGCCCCCCCCGACACAGGCACACGCGTGAGCACCAACATACGGAATGCCAGGAGCAGGCTCAGCACAGCCCTCCCTGGGCACCACACACTCTGGGCCCAGCGGAAGGCTGGGCGGCCCCATCTGCCCTGTTGCTCACTTGAGAGTGGACGCAGATTTGTGGGTTCGGTAACAGCAGGACAGGAGGGATAAACGAGGTGAGGTCGCAGAGCCTCCCCCTCCCAGGTCAGAGCAGCCCCCCGGGTAGGGCAGAGCTGAGGGCCAGGGCTGCCCACTGGACCCTGCGGCCACACCAGGGACCTGTGCGGTCAAGTCTTTCAAGGAGAGGGTGACACCTGGTTTCAGAAAGGTGCCAACTGGTCACAAGACAAGAAGCCAGGTGGGGCAAGAGGGAAGCAGGAAGTGGCCTGGACGCTCTCTCAAGGGTCTGAGGCTCCATGAAGAGCAGCAGCTGGAGGCCGGGATGGGGACGTGAGAGGATTCGGGATGCCGCACACACAAGGGACTGAGGTCCCCACCGATGGATGGGAGAGGGAGGAGGACGGTGTGGGGCCCAGGCAGCCGCGGGAGCAGGACCAGGACCAGAGCCCAGGCCGCGTCCCCCCGGCCTGCGCCCCGGCCCCGCCGGCAGCACTTACAGCTGCACCCAGGACAGTGGGACCCTGCCTTGACCTCAGACCCTCCGGGGCAGCCCTGGAGCCCAGGCCGAGCCCCACGGTCCTTACTGTGCGTGGTCGTTGGCTTCCCAGGCCTCCAGGATCCGCTGGACCAGGCAACACTTCTGGAACAGCTGGGGGACAGGGGGCGCAGCCAGGGCTCAGCAGGGCTGCGTGCTCCCCGCACCCACCCCTGGGCTGAGCGGGCGTCGCAGGCAGCAAGCCGCACGTCGGCCCTGGCTCCCTGGGGGCAGCCGCCGCGTCACAGCGCGGCCCTGGGGTCCCCGCCAAACGCCCCGGCAGGCGCCGCTCCGGCCCGTCCCCTCGGGGCCCGGGGTCGCCTCAGGACGTTCTCGTTCCCTCAGCCTCCTCCTGCCTCTCACCCCACCTCCGGCCAGTCCCCTGCCTTCTCTGTCCAGCAGGAAGGCCGGCGGCCCCAGGGCCCACCTGCTTCCAGGCCCTCACACAGCTCTCCCGCACCTGGAATGTTCGTTCTGGGCTCCCACCCCACGTGCGGCCTCATCACCCGGGGGAGGGTCCCTCCCTGGCCTGCACAGGCCCCGCCCACACCCACGCCCTCTGGCTCCCATCACCGAAACGGCCCACTCCTAGCTACTCACCCCGCGGCCGGCGGCTGTGGTCAGGCTCAGGCCTGCAGGCGCGGCCCTTCAGGACCCCCGCCCAGGCCTCCGACCAGGGACCCAGGGGCCCCCTGGCCAAGCCCCTCCCGTCCGCGGCCCGGGGCCACCTTGGGGGACAAACGGGCTGCCCCCCAGGGCGCCACGTGCACAGGCGGGCTCCTCGGCTCGGGGGCTGTCCTGCCGCGTGCTCCACCCTGCGCGCCCCCCCCCCCTTCCTCAGCGGAACACCCTCGGAGGCCGACGCCCTGCAGGCCCGGCGCTGGGCGCGCCTGTTCGAAGCCCGGGGAAGGGCGGCCCCGGGGGCTCTGCACAGCGGGCCCACGCCGGCGGGAAAGCGCCGGGGAAAGAGAGAGGAGGGCCGCGCAGCCACCCGCACTTCCCAAAGGCTCAGACTCCCAGCAAGTTTCTCGTGAGAATCAGACACGTTCAATCCTCCCCGGGCGCTTTCCTGCACAGCACGCGCGCGGGAGCGGACTTGGGGGCAGCACCGGGCCCTCCCGCGCCCTCCACTCCACCCGCTCTGCAGCCCGGCAAACGCGGGCACCTGTGACTTCCCGTCGCGTGGGCAAGAGAGCAGCACCCCTGTGTCACGTGAGGGTCAGAGGAGAACACATGCGGCCCCACAGCAGCGACAACGTCCACACGGTCTCGGTGGGGTTCCGCACACGCAGCAACACACAGTGACACACATGACACGCAGAGACACGAGGGACGGGGCAACGCGCGCCACACGGGCTGGACTTACGTGGGTCACCATCGTGCTCTCCCTGCGGCGGGCGGCAGGCTGGGGGGTCTCTGGGTCCCCGAGGGAGGGCGGAGGCCCTGCCCCACACTCAGGCGCACTGGCCGCGGCCCTGTCCTCCTGAGCAGCGTGGGACAGGATGGCGGCCACGCACAGCTCCACTTGCAAGTGCAGGAAGTTATTCCAGGTGTACTGAAAGAACAGGTCCTGGGGACACAGAGGATGACGGAAGCCCTCAGGCTGTCTCCTTGGGCGGAACCTGAGGGGGTCCTCTTGTCTTGCCCACCTCCTCACTCTGTCTCCTGATTTCCTGGCGGCCACGGGCCTTCCATCTCCAACCAGCTTGAGGCTCTGCTTCTGTCTCGTAATCTCTGCTTTTATCTGACCTCTTCCTGTGGGTTTATTTACCCTTCTGTCCTAAGTTAGAAGCTTCACCCGTGAGCCCGCAGCCTCCCTCCTTCTCCAGTGCACCTTTACAAGGCTGTATGTGTCCCTGCAGAACCCGCCTCAGCTACATGCTACATGTTTTGCCATGTAGTCTTTTTATCATCCTTCCTTCATGATTTTTTTTCTTTGACCCACAAGTTACAAGGGAGTGTGCTCAGTTCTCCACCCCTGGGGACCCCCATCCAGGAGTGCCGTGAAACCAGGAGGTGCGGGTGTGGACACTCCCCTGGGAGCCCTGGCTGAAGCCCCCGAGGAGGCTGAATGGCCTCTTCCAGACCTGCCCCTGAGGTCAGCAGGGTGGCACCGGGGGGAGAGGCACACCCACCCACGCCCCCACGGCCACCTCACACCCAGCAGGGGCCACAGCAGCCTGCGCCCCAGACCCTCTGCTTCCTACACGGAAGGAAGGGGGTGTGTGGGGTGGGAGACAAGTGCAGACCCCGCCCCAGGACATCAGTCTGGGCCCTTCCTTCCCGCCAGGGAGCGGGGGCGGGATGAGGAGGAGCCCCTGCTGCCTGAAGCAGCTCTCCTCCCCCAGAAACACGGCCTCTGCTCTCGGCTCCACCTTCTCCACCTGTGTGACCTCGGGGGACGCTGGAGGTGGCTTCATCCGAGCTGCCTCGTCTTCGACAGTCAGACCCACCTCCCGATAAAGCAAAGCCCAGACCAGACGGCTTCGCTGGAATCCTTCCAAACGTTTAAAGAAGAATGAACACCACCAATCCTTCTCAGAGTCTCCCAAAGAATCAAAGAGGAGGGAGCACTTTCTACCTAATTCAGTCTGCGAGGCCAGTATCGCCCTGACACCACAGACATCACGGGAAAAGAAAATTAGAGACCAACATCTCTTATCAACACTGACGCAAAAATCCTCCAAAAAATACTAACAAACTGAACTCAGCAGCATATTAAAAAAATTATACACCATGACGAAGTGGGATTTATTCCTGGAATGCGAGAATGGTTTTTACATATGAAATTCAATCAATGTAATATACCACATTAAAAGAATGGAAGCTTCCCTGGTGGTCCACTGGTAAAGAATCTGTCCTGCAATGCAGGGAACGGGGGTTTGATCCCTGGTCAGGGAACTAAAATCCCACATGCCTCGGGGCAACTAAGCCCCGTGCTGCAAACCACAGAGCCCACGAACCCCGGAGTCCCCGTGCCACAACTAGAGAAGAGAAAACCCGCATGCCTCAACTAGAGAGAAGCCCACGCACTGCAACGAAAGATCCCACATGCTGGAAGAAAGACCCAACACAGCCAAAAATAAAAAACATAAATACAGGACGTCCCTGGTGGCGCAGTGGTTAAGAATCCGCCTGCCAATGTAGGGAACCCGGGTTCAATCCCTGGTCTAGGAAGATTCCACATGCCGCAGAGCAACTAAGCCTGTGCACTACGACTACTAAAGCCCACTCGCTCTAGGGCCCCAGAGCCACAACTACTGAGCCCACGCACTGCAACTACTAAAGCCCGCACACCTAGAGCCCGTGCTCCGAAACAAGAGAAACCAACACAATGAAGAGCCCCTGCTTGCCGCAACTAAAGAAAGCCCATGCGCAGCAACAAAGACCTAGCACAGCCAGAAAGAAAAAAAAAAAAAAGACAACTCACAGAATGGGAGAAAATATTTGCACATCATATATCTAACAGCCTAATATCCAGAATCTATAAAGAACTCCAATTCAACAACAACAAAAAACCAAACAACCCAATTCCAAAATGGGCAGAGGACTTGAACAGACAGCTCTCCAAAGAAGATACACAAATGGCGACCAAAAGCACATGAAAAGATGCTCAACATCACGAATCACTGGGGAAACGCAAATCAAAACAGTGAGATACCACCTCCAACCCATTAGGAGCGCTACAATCAAACAAATGGAAACTACGTGTTAGGATGTGAAGACATCGGAACCCTCGGACATCGTTGGTACAAAAGCACAACAGTGCATGCACTGGCGAAGAGTGGACGGGTGCCTCCGGAAGCTGAACACAGAACGGCTGTACGACCCATCAATCCCACTTCCAGGTGCAGAGTCAGAACAAGTGAGAGCAGGGACTCAAGCAGATCCTCGTACACCCACGGTCACAGCCCCACTACTAAAAACAGCCAAAATGTGGAAGCAACGCACGTGTCCATCAATGCATGAATGGATAAACAAAACGTAGTATATCCGCGAATGGAACATCCTTCAGCCTTAAAAAGGAGAGAAACGGACACACACTACAACACGGAGGAACATTACGCGAAGTGAAATAAGCCAGACACAAAAGGCCAAACTCTGTCTGACTCTGTCCCTGGAACAGTCAGGTTCACAGAGACAGAAAGCAGAAGGGCCGGGGCTGGGGCAGGGGGTGAGCACCGAGCGCTCAATGGTCAGAGTCTGAGAAGACGAGAAGGTCCTGAAAACAGTGGTAACAGTTACACAACAATGTGAACACTGAACCGTATGCCTGGAGATAATTAAAATGGTAGACACTTCACGTCACATATATGTTGCCACAATAACAAGAAAGTGAAAAGGGGGAGTAGGAGAGAGAGCTTTCTTAGAGGAGAGGAAAGGAAATGAGGTCTTTCCTAGTCACCCTCTGACCCACATCTGGGTTCTAGTCACAGCAGAGCCCAGTGACTTCCAAATGCTGGAAGGACTCCTGCGGCAGGCGGTCCTTCAGGCCCAGTTCCAAGGCGGCTCCTTCTGGGACTGAGATTTAAATTTAAGGAGATTTTAGCTTCCTGGGAGCAGAGGCCCAAGGGCAAGGCCAAGGAGAGAGCTGGGGGTGCACGAGCTGGGCGCACAGCTTGGGCGAGGGCCCCTCCCCATTACCACTGCCTGCAGAGCCGCCCTCAGACACCCCGGGCGTGGCCAGCACAGGCTCTGCCTTCACTGTGGCGACGGGCGGCGGGACACAAGGCCTGGCTCTCTAGGATGTTTTAGGCTGAGGAGCTACAAAATTCTCTCTTGAGGCAGAAATGAGAGAAGGGACTACCCGTGCTCTTTGCCTGGGGGCAGCCCTGCCTGAACCTAGAAGGAGGCGGGCCCCACCATAGCGTGGGGGGCCTCACCAGCGACCTGACATCAAGCCCGGGGGGAAGGACGAGGTCTTTGCACAGAGGTGCCTGTCCCAGGAAAGCACCAGAGCCCCCCTGCAGGCAGGCCCTCGCCCGTGCCCGTGCCGCAGGCACGGCTCACCAGCAGCACGCCCATGGTGTCGAGGCGGCAGAGCTCCTGGTTGACGCTGGGTGTGTCCGTGTGCAGCAGAGCGGCCACGAGGCGGGCGCCGTGCAGGCGGGCGCTGCCCAGGGGCTCCTCCAGCACGCCCACGGTGGTCAGGATGGCTGCTTTCTGCAAACACAGGGGCGCCGCCCGGTCAGAGCCATGTGAGCAGTGTGGTCACCACCCACTGTCAAAGGGCAGGGCTGCTGCTGCATGACGTGCCCCAACCGGGGCGGGGGGGGCTCCCTGGGCATCGCCCTCTGCGGGAGGAAGCAAGGGTCCGTCGGGTGAAGAGCCCCACAGCTTCCCTCAGGGCTCCTGAGAGGGACCGCGGGCGGGCCGCTGCTCGCGGGCGCCCAGGGCACGCTGGTCTCCGCCCGCCAGCCGAAGGGATGTGACCTCAGCGTACGAGACGGAGAAGCCTGGTGACAGAGCTGGCCTTGTGAGGCAGGGTGATCCCGCACACAGAGCACCGTGTGTCCACCTGTCATCAGCAGGATGTTCCAGAACCCCTGCCTTCAGGAGCCTCCTTTCCCGTGTGGGAGGCAGACCACCAGCAAGTGGGCAAACACAACGAACACGGCGGCAGGCCGAGGGGGCGCTGGGGGGGGACCGAGGAGAGGTGAAGGGGCTGCATCGAGGGGCTGAGGAGGAGAGGAGACCACACACTGCCCACGGCTGCTCAGCAGAGCAAGGGGTCTCCCTTGGACCCCTAACCCTTGGCTGGGTGCTCCCAACCGAGGCCAGGCCTACGGTGCCCTCAGACCCTCGGACAACCCCCTATCGGAAGGCAGGAGTTATCTGGGGGGTGGTGAACCGTCCAACTCCCTGGCCTGCCCAAAGAGAAGACGGACACTCAGCAGGTGGGGTCTGAGTGCACTCGCCACGCTGGGCGACGCGTGGGGTCCTGGCCTTGCCAGCGACCCAGCCCACGAGGGCTCCAGAGCCCCGACCTCTGCTCGGGGCGCGTACCTTCGGTGGGCTGAGCAGAAGCTGGTGGAAGTCCTTCAGCCGTGGCTCGATGCCGCGCAGGACGCCGGAGCTGACGGCGCACAGCCTGTCCAGTCCCTGAGAGCAGGAGTCCAGCAAGCCCTCCGTCCTGTGGACCAGAGGCAGCTGGACACGGGGACACGGGTCCCGTATCACATCACATGTCCCACCCACGTGTGCCCTTGTCACCTCCAGGGAGGCTGCTGACCGTGGGGGTGCCGGGGGCCGTGTCCGGTGACCCCCGTGGTGGGCTGTGGCTGTCACACCCCCAAGACAGCTCTACTCCCCCCTCCCGCCTCGAACACCGTCACTGCCGACCCCACCCCTCGGCTGAGACACAAAACTGGCCACGCAGTCCCTTTGGCCTTCTCAAGCTAATTTCTCTGAGATCTTTATTTAAATACTTTTTCCAATTATAAGAGTAATACACAGCCATTATAAAACAAACGTTTAAACACATAAAAGGATAATAAAGCAAAGAGAACCAGCTGGCTCATCTGCTTTCCACACTGTCGTGCTGCCCCTGCATCGCGGGCGAGGCCCCGACCAGAGTCCCACTTCCCGTGGGAAGGGCCCAGCCTTCCCGGGCTCAAGAAGATGGAACATCAATATTCTGGCTGCCACACGAGAGAAAACGGCGATAACATCGCAGTTCTATTTTTAGATAACAAATCAGTACGTATGTATTGGGTGCCAGAGAGAGAGAGAGAGAGACTGCGAACGCTCTCGCCATCATTACGTCAGCTTCCCGTTACTCCCTGGTCGTCCTTTTCTCTGTCTTTAAAAAGCCAGCACAGGCTACCAGTGCGGGGAGCGACGGGGACGCTCCCTCCAGAAGGAGGACAGGAGGCAGCTGCAGGCTCCTCGGGAGGCAGCCCACCAGCAGGGGCACGCGACGGGCCCGGGCGCACAGGAGCGTGCACGACGCGCGCTGGGGAGACGCACGGGACCGTCCTTGCGGGAGCCCACCGGCCGTGCCTGCTCCGCACGCACGTCTATAAACACTTTGCCAACTGGGGACGGGGTGCCTCTGGGCTGAGGTGGGGACGTGACTGAGGGTGAAGGTCAAAGGGGACCTTACGGCCGCAACGTTTATCTTTGCAACAAGGAGCGTGCACCCCCGTGACTGCGCGTTACCGCTCCCGGGCCCTGTGTCACTGCGGGGACAGCGCCGCCCCCGGGGGACACTCACCCCGCCCGCCGGGGCTCCAGCAGGGCCAGCAACACCTGGGTCCCACTGACCAGGCAGAGCTCGGTCTGGGCTCCGTCAAACATGTTCCTCAGCAGCTGCTCCACGCAGTCCTGCCTGTCGGACACACGTGACGTCACCAGCTGGCAGCGTGGACACACAGGCACCCCCACCTCTCTGCTGCCGAAGCAGCAGCGCCCGGAGTCCCGGAGGGTTCCCGCTTGCTCAGGGCTCAGGCCTGGCACCCACACTCTCCGGACCTGCCAGGAGACCCAGCCCGTGAGAAAGAGGCCCATCAAGCTCACTCTGGATCGAGGCGAGCGCCTCAGAGACGACCAGGGGAGGTGGCGGCGTCCCCGGCCCCCCAGCACCACGGCCCCCACTCACGACTCCAGCACCAGGAGGAGGGGGTCTGTCTCCGGAGCCTCCTGCAGCTGGCCGCCCTGCTCCCTGGCCAGCCTGACGATGTCACAGAGCGTCTGAGCAGCGTTGGACTGCCTCTGAAGAGACGGGACACAGCGCTGCCCTCAGGGCCAGCCCGCCGCACAGTCGGAGGCGCACCCTGAGATGCTGGACTCCAGCCCGTTCACCTCAGAGACACCCGGTCTGCCTCTCACCACACTGCGCAGGTCTGGGCCCCCCCACCCCGGAGCTCCGGCGGGGCCTCGACGGTCACACCCGCCACGCGAACACTGCGCCAGCCCTCAGACACGCACGGCGACGTGCCCACGGCACGGACCCAGCAAGTGGCTATTAACACACAGGGTGAGCCCGAAGAGCGAATGAACACAGGAAAGCTGCCACAGAGAAAGGAAAGGACTCAGCTCTCCCAGGGAAACACCCAGAACCTCAGCTGTGGCGCGCCTGCCCACCGCGTGGGTCAGAGGAGCAGCGCTGCAGAGGAAGGCGCCACGGGCTCCGCGCAGGGCGCATCTAGGTGCGCAGCCTCGACGTGCAGCCCCACCCCCACCCCCAGAAGCTGGGTGAAAGGAAGCACTCCAGGACTATTTTAAGGAAAAACGAAAGCCACCAGGTTGCCTCCGCGGCCTCCCACCCGCCTCCAGGCCTGGGAAGGGGCCGGTCCACTCACAGCTCACACTGGGGAAGGGCGTCTTCCTTCCCCGACCTGGAGCACAGAAACCCCTGCCCGGCGGCCTGGCCAGCCCCACGGGCCGACAGGGCCCTGCGCAGCACAGCCAGGCAGCAGCAAAGGCTCGGGCATGCGTCGGCACCGCTGCTCTCCGAAGTGCTGACGAGAGCACGCGTGTGCAGCTGTGTGCCGTTGTGACGTGCAGGAAGAGGCCTACTGGGATGTAACCCACACTCTCCGCAGAGACACCGCCAGGGCGGGGGAGGGGCCGAAGGAGCCCCACTGCCCCCCCGCACGCTTCCTCCAGAGCGCGCACCCTCGTGGACCCATCTCCTCGAGCGCAGGCTGGAGCCAGCACTCGGGGGAGCAGGACGCCGCCGGTGAGGGCTGCCACCGCCGAGCTGGGTGTCTGCTCCGGAGGGGTCAGCCGCAAGCTGAGACCGCCCTGAGGGGAGGCCTGGCAGGTGTGGAGCTGAGGGCAGCCTCAGCCAGCAGCCCTCAGGAAACCGAGTCCTGCCCTAGCGGAGCCCTGACACGGCCAGAGTCTTGTGGAGGCCCCGGGCAGAGGGCCCGTGACCCCTGGCCCGTAACCACGGAGGCAAAGAAAACTTCCCGTTGTAAGCACCTCAGTTCCGGGGGAATCTGTGCTTCAGCCGCAGGTGACTAATACAACTCCACTCCAATTGCTCTTCTATAACATGTACACGTTATTTTTTAGGAAAAAAAGTCTAGAAGCCAGTGCTTGATGAAAGGCAAAGAGCACCCGCTGGCCCTCCTCCGAGGCGCGGAGTGCCTCGCCCTCAGGCAGCACGGGGAGTGCCTCCGCCGGCCCTGGGTGAGGGCTCCACTCCGTTCCCGGCGGGGCTGCCAGCCCTACTCACGTCCTCATCCTGACTCGGATGGATCAGCTCCACGAGCCTCTGGATGACCTTCTCCCCACTCAGCCACTGCAAGGGAAGAGGAGGCCTGTCGGTGACTCTGCTCACGTCGGACGAAATGGAAGGCACGTCCTGCGGCGCCACAGCAACCCACGCGCCAGGTTCCAGCACAGAGCCGCTCCACCCACCGCGCGTCCGCCCAGACCAGACAGCAGGAGCACCGGCCGACTTCTGGAGAGACTCGAAGATCGTCGGGGGGGGGAATCCCCGCCCACACAGCCTCACGGTTCAGACTCTTAAACACAGGCAAGCTCTGTTCCCAGGACATCTCCAAAGCGGAGCCTGGAGCCTCCCGTGCCAGCAGGGCTCTCCCAGCCAAGAGCCCAGCGGCTCCCTGAGGCACCCAGGCCTCTCCAGGCCAGGCGAGCTCCTCCACACGCTTCCTGCTCCCAACATGGGCTCCGTGTGGCCAGGGCAGGCTTCCCACTAACTTCTGACAACGGCTGATGCTGCTGCTGCCCGCACTGGGCCGCGCCAGCGACCACCACCAGCTCCTGGAGGGGACTGACCTACAGCGGGGCACGTTACGGGCTGAGAGTGACAGCTGTCGCCTGACTCCAGGAGCTGGAGGACTGGCAAGAAGGACCAACGGTTTACTTATTTCATTTTAAATTGCACTGCAGGCAAACCCCACCGAACGACAGCGGTCTGTCCAGCACTGATTCCTGGGCGTCTCTGGGTTGAGCACCCTCCTCTTTTCTGGGAAAGCCCTCAGGGAGCTGTGGGCGGCCCCTCTCGCTGCGAGAACTGCCGGGACAGACACAACCCGACTCCGGTCCTCGCAATGTCTGACACGGGATCCTTGTCAGTGAGGGTTTCCTCTTGGGTACGGGCTTGGGCACAGGGCCAGGGCCCGACGGCGCCCGCAGCCCTGGGGGTGGCGGCGCAAGCGAGGAAGCCCACGTCTGCTCTCTGCTCGTGAATGGACAGAGTCAGGACAAGAGAAAAGCTGCAGACGCCGGACCCAGCCTCGAATACGAGCCCTGACGGGAACCCCTGGTGACCCATCCCGGAGGGGAAGGTCCTGCTGGGGGGAAGCTGGGCTGCCGGGCCCCCTCGTGCTGCTTCACCAGCTCCAGCCTCGCCCTGCCAGGCACTCACGCCGCACTCGGAGAACCTGCAGGAGCCCGCAGACGGGGGGGCTCGGGGAGGAGGGCCACACACTCACGTGCAGGACCTCCTGCCGGAGCCCGGCAGGCTCGACGCAGCTGGCCAGGCGCAGCAGCAGGTCCATGAGGGCCGAGGTGCCGATGTGCTTCAACACCAGGCTGATGAACTGCTCCTTCTTCCTCAAGAACACGATCACCTGCAACCAGACAGCCCCTGAGAGGCGCGCAGGGCGGACCTGACCACCCGGAGACGCTGCCCCACGACCTGCCAAGGGAAAGGGTCATCCTCAACAACAGCGAGCAGAAGTCACGGCAAGCCGCGGAGAGAAGTGTACGCGGGTGACGCCCTCGCCCCCGTGGCAGCAGAGACCTGAACACAGGCGCGTCCACAAGGCGGGGGGGGGGGCAGAGAGGACCCCGGACGGGCGGGGTTCGTCGCACGCCAAGGCTGGGCACCCATGTGGCCCGAACACCCGAGTGAGACGGCACAGCGACCGCTCCAAGCGCACCGGCTCACGTCTTCCCAGCAGAAATGACCCGCGCAGACAGAGCTGAGCCTGGAGGTGGCCATCACGGACCGCCCCCAGACACAGGACACAAACCCGGGGAGCGGACAGGCCCCACGGGCGGCGGAAGGGAAAGGGCTGAGGTTTCAGAAAAGCAGAGGCAGAGACGTGCTGCTGGCTGGGGACCAGAGCCCACAAGACACGACGCAGCCAGCTGCGTGTACAGCCACAGGGTGCGGTGGCTGAGGGCAGAGGGCTGGGAGAAGCCCAGGCAGAGGCCTTCTTGGCTACGAGTCTGCTGGTTCAGCTCAGCTTGGCCACAGAGACGAGGTGCCTGCAAGTCCAGGCCACTGCACTGAGGCAGACCCAGGACTCCACCGGGGCAATGGGGGCGTGCAAGAGGCAGGGGGTCGCACCGTCCTCTTGCTGGAAGTGAAGCGGGGGGAGGCACAGGGAGAAGAAAGGCAAGAGTGGGCTCTTTGAAAAGACATATTAAACTCCTAGAGAGACAATGAAAACAGCAGAGAGGCTCCAGGAGTACCCCTACACACCCTGCAGATATAAACACGATTACAAGAGGTTTTCAGGAACAAGTTTAAGCCAATTTCTGTAAATTTGAAAAAATAAAAAATTTCTTTGAAAAACACACTTCTGTAAACTGACGAGAAGAAAGAGAAAATCTGGAGTTCTAGAGCGTCAAAAGAAACAAAATCTATACTTAAAAGCCTCCCCATACAGAAAACTCCAGGCTCTAGTAAGGCCTTTACTAGTGAATTCTATCAAACATGTATAGAAAAATGACCCCACTCTTCTTCTGCAGGACTCTTCCAGGCAATATAAATGCGAGAACATGCCCCTATCACTGTATGGGGACACAGACCTTGATTCTGAAAACCTGACGTGGGCACTTTAAGAAAAGGAAGTTATATAAGGACCTGCTGTAGAGCACAGGGACGTCTACTCAATACTCTGTAATGGCCTATATGGGAAAAAAAATTTTAAAAAGAGTGGACACATGCATATGTATAACAGATTCACTTTGCTGTACACCTGAAACTAACACAACATTGTAAATCAACTATAAAACAATTAAGAAAAGAAGGAAATTATAAGCTAATCTCACCAATGACCACAGATACAAAAATTCTTTGAAAAAAAGCTTAATATATCACAATGAAGCTGGGTATATTCCAGGAAGTCAAGGTTGGTTTAACATTAGAAAACCAATCCGTGGAATTTACCTATTAACAGAATAGAGAAGAAAGGCCATTTGATGAACTCCATACAGTAAAAACACTTGATACATTTCAACAATCATTCATGTTATAAACTAAAAGGACTAGGAATAGTCTTATAAAAAAAATCTACAAAAACTGCACAAGAAACAACATACTTGACTGTAAAACACTGAAAGCTTCTCCTCAGAGGCAATAAATTAAAACAGAGGCCCACTATCACCACCTCAATTCAACACTGTATTAAAGGCCACAGCCAATCCATTAAGGCAAGAAAAAGAGACTAAAAGTGTAAGCTTTATAAAGGACAAAACTGTCATTAATCACAGATGGTAAGATCTTGTACATAGATTTAGCCAATTCCCAAAGGCTACACAGTATATGACTGAATTTAAACACCACTGTGAAATGAAACAGGTTAGTGGTTGCTGGGGGGGGGGGGGGGGGGGTAGGGAGAAGTGAAGGGGCAGAGGCCAGAGGAAGGCGGGAGTAGCCACAGAAGGGCAACACAAAGGGTCCTCGTGGTTTAGGAACCTTTCAGTGCCTTGACGGTGGCAGAGACAGGAACCTAGGCAAGCGAAAAACTGTACTGAACCTAAAACACACACACACACACACACACACACACACACACACACACACGGACATGACTACACGTAAACGCGGAGAGACATGAACAGATCAGTGGATTGTAACAGTGTCGGTGTCCTGGCTGCGATCTTCCACTAGGATTTCACAAAAAGTCACCACTGAAGGGAACTGGGCAAAGTGTACAAAAGAGAGCTTTATGTTATTTCATAAAACTGCATGTAAATCTACAATTATCTTAATAAAAAAGATAACTGTTTAGAATAACATGAAAATATCAAGTACCTAAGAATAAACATAACAAAAAATATGTAAGACGGCTACCCAGAGAACTAGGTTACTGAGAGAAATCAAAGAAGCCCTAACTACTCAGCTTTTTGCTACAGCACAAAAGCAGCCACAGATAATATGTAAATAAATGGGAGCAGCTGTGTTTCAGTAAAATTTCTTTTACAAAAACAGGTGGCAGGCTGGTTTTGGCCTGTGGGCCATAATTAGCCGACCCCAATCTTACAGGCAATGCAAGCCTAATCAAAATGTCAGCAGGTTTTTCTGGGGAACAGGGGGGAATGTGGAAATGGACAAACTCATTCTAAAATATGCTCACCCTAAAATAATGCAAAAAGAAAAGAATAGTAAAAACAAGCCGGAAGGAAAACAAAGTGAGAGGACTCATTCTACCGAACAGCAAAACTTATAAAGCTACAGTCACGAAGATGTGCTGTGTTCCTAGTCACAAACAGGAGAGCAGAACAGAAACAGACATATACAAATGTGACTGCCTGATTTATGACAAGCAGGACACTGGAAAGCAACTGAGAAAGAAGGGACTTATCAATATAGTGCTGGGTCAACTGGATAACCATATTAAAATAAAATACTTCAACCTTACACCATTTACAAGAACCAATTCCAGGTGGATTGTAGATAGAAATATGAAAGGTAAAACAATAAAGCTTCTGAAACATAATACAGAAGAGTATTGTTATGACACTGAAGTAGGCAACAGTTTCTTAACAGAACAACAACAACAAAAACCAACCACAAATAGAGTTATGACTTGGGCTACATGAAAATCAGAACCTCTGCTTATTAAAAGATACCATTAACAAAGTAAAAAACAAAACAAAAACGGCAAGCAGAGTGGGAAAACATGTTTGCAGCACCAAATCAACGAAGGGGAATTCCCTGGTGGTCCAGTGGTTGGGACCTTGTGCTTTCACTGACAGGGCATGGGTTCAATCCCTGGTCTGGGAACTGAGATCCCACAAGCTGCACAGCACGGCCAAAAAAAAAAAAAAAAAAAAATCAACAAAGGACTTCTACCCACAAAAAAGAGAGAATTCCTACAAGTGAAAAAACAAGGGACAGCCTCACAGAAAGTGTGCAAGAGACTTCACACACAAAAATACCCAAATGGCTAATTAACATATGAAAAGGTGTTCGTCCTCTCTAGTCGCCAGGGAGATGCAAATTAAAAGCACAATGCTGTTATACACCCTCAGAAGAGCTAAAATAAACCGGCTGCTAATATAAGGGCTGGAGAGGAAGCGGAGCAAGCAGGAACTGTCGGCTCGCTGGGCTGCGGGACTGCAAACTGGCTCAGCCACTTTCACTTCAGCCATTCAAGCTGACCCCACGCACATCCTGGGTACGGCCACGTGACATAACACCTGGAGAAGAGGAAGTCCATACATTTTAGAGAGACACACTGAAATGTTTACAGAGGAAATGCTATGCTGTCTGGCGTTTGTTTTGAAAGAGTGCACTGGAGACAAGAGATGAAGGAAAACTGCCAAGGCCGACTCCTGAAGCAGGTGACAGACACCAGCAAACCTCACACCTCACACCTGTTCTGTGTGTGTGGGGCTGAAGCACGCCAGGGCGGTGTGAGGTGGGAGCAAGTGTGGTCTCCAGGAGGACCGAGCTCCAGGTGAATGGAACGAGGTCACTCCCTGCTGCTTTACAGAAACCTATTACAAGGCATTTCCTTTTTTTTTTTTTTTTTTTTGGCTGCACCATGCAGCTTGCAGCATCTTAGTTCCCCAGCCAGGGCTGGAACCCACGTCCCCCGCAGTGGAAGCCAAAATACTAACCCCTGGACCGCCAGGGAGTCCTAGGCATTTCCCTTTATTTGCTTTGGAACAATAAGTGCCCTAGATGCACAGACACTCGCCACCCACACAGATGCAGCAGCAGGCACCCCAAGGTCCTGCCACAACGCGGGCATGTCCTGGATCTCACACCCACGACAGGCCGGTGACGGGACGAGCTGGCCTAGCCTGGGGCCCCGTGCAGCCCCCAGGGGTGGCGGAAGTGCTGTCCATCCCAGTCTCTCCTGGGAAGCCACCTTCTTAATCCACTCCCAGCCGCCACAGCAGCAGCCCACACTGCTCCACGCGTGTCCCACAGAACAGTCAGAAGCCACAGCCTCACCCGCGGGGCGCACAGCGATGGCCCACAGCAGGAGGTGTCGACATCAGCCACGCCTCCCTCCCAAGCCAGGCGGGCTTGCCAGGTGATTACCTGTTCAGTCTTTCTTGCGATGAGATTGCCAATGGTCTTGCTGAAAAAACTGGCGAGCAGAGGATTGAGGGGCGGCTCACGGTCCAAGAAGTCATAAAGGAGGTTCAGCAAAGTCTCGTCCCCTCCCAGCCTGTCGCTGATCTGCGGCACGTCACACGTCAGCAGCTCACAGGCCGTGTGGGGGTACCTGACGGGGCACAGAGAAAGCACAGGCGGCGAGTGAGGCTCCACCACCCAGGAAGCCACTTGAAACATCTATCTCTTTGGAGGCAGATCCACAGGCAAAAAAGCAAGCAAGGCCAGACGCGGAACAGAATAAACACGCGATTACTCCACGACCCGTCAGCAGTTTTGAGAACGAGAAGCTCCAACGCTTCTATCCACACACTTTTCGGGCTCCTCATATCCTAAACTCTGACATCCCACCTTTTCTGACTCTACTTCCATTCTCTGCGGAACCCTCATCTTTTGGCTTCTCCTCTGCCCTCATACTCACCTGCTAGGTCTCTCACCTCCATCAGGTTCGTCCTCCCCTCTCCACGCCCTTCCCGCCCCCACCTGTCAACAAGCGCAGACCCAGCTGGTTCCCAGCCTGCGGAGGGGCTCCATCAGCAGCTCACAGCGTGAGACCACTTCTGAAGCGCTGTGCAGCTGAATTACTATTAAGGAATATCAATATATGTAAACAATGTACTGTTCATTTAATCTAAAAGATCAGACACAGAATCATCCCGATCCCATGACATGCAGTCCCATACCACCGTGCTCCCTGCCTGACCCTCTGACAGGCATGGGGTCACTGCTGTGGCCCTGGGACAGGCCTACCCAGTGCCCTGCATCCAGGACAGAGCCCACCACAGCAGTGCAGTGACGACGCCTGGTGCCACACCCAGCACATCTGGGAACACAGGTGAGGGTGCCCAGGGCCAGAGCAGGCAGGAACCTGGCAGGAGCATCCTGTGGGGCGGACTGCCCTGGAGCACGCCTGGCACCACACGACACAGGACATGCTGTGCAGCCTCGGGCACGTCACCCAACCTCTGTGTCGGGCTGCCTCATCTGAGCATGGAGGTCTGAGTGTCCGCCCTCCCCACAAGGCTGTGTATAAAGCAGAGCAGCGCCTGGCACACAGTGAGCCCTGG
Source organism: Hippopotamus amphibius kiboko (assembly GCF_030028045.1). Lineage (NCBI taxonomy): Eukaryota > Metazoa > Chordata > Mammalia > Artiodactyla > Hippopotamidae > Hippopotamus > Hippopotamus amphibius. The sequence goes on from NC_080192.1 coordinate 361,704, forward strand.
GTCAAGGTCAGCCACGATGACCCTGTGGCTCCTGGCAGCCACCCACACGGCCCCAGCACAGCCCTGCACCAAGGGGGTCAGTGTGCATCAGCCAGAGGGGCCTGGGTGTGAGAGACTCTAGAGGAAATGGAAATGGGGTGGCGCACGCAGCCACGCACGTGTGGAAACGCAGGAAGCAGGGACCTCAGCCCGGCTGTGGGGGGTATGTCTCATCAGCCCAGAGAAGACGGGGCCTGCTGCAGCCAGGCGGGCAGCCGGTAGGAGGGGTCGGCCTGATCCACACAGAGGGGCCAGGCGAGGTGTGGCCGGCACGTACCTCACAGGACCGCGACAAGGATGAGGGGGCAGCTCAGCCTGTGGCCGTGCAGGACGGTGACCAGCACAGCAGACAGTGCAGTGCTGCCAGCAGCAGAGGCCAGCGAGCCTGCTCAGAGGGCAGCACCCACGCCAGCACGCGGCCCCACAGGACACGGGCAGAGAGGCGTCCACCAGACTCCAAACAGGACAAGACGTGCCAAGCCACAGGGGAGACATGTGCCCCAGAGACAAGCACAGCAGCTCTTCCAGAGCACATGGGATGGCCCCCATCCAGTCTGTGTGTGTGCACATGTGTACACATGTGAGCCGTGCCTGTGTGGCAAGCTGAGTCTCAAGGCGCTGCTGTACTCAGGAAAGGCTGTATCTGGGTGGAGGGAGTGAGATCTCCTCTACCAGCATTTTATAATTATTCTTCAAAAAACCGGTACTGCTTTAATACGCTATATAATTTATGCAGGGAATAGCCATTCCAGTTAAACACGGCAGATGGAACATACAGGTCTGTGGCCATAATGCAAAGAAGAAAAGACGCAGGTGAGCCTGGAGGGCAGGCAGGGGTGGCCATGGGGGCAGGCCAGGTGCACCAGGCAGGTCTGAGCCTCACAGTCCTGGGGGGAGGGTGGACACCTTAGACGCACAGCCCCAGAAGGCGAGCAGAACCCTGTGGGGCCCTCCACCGCACAGAAGCCTTCCTGTGTCCACTATTTCTTGTTTGTAGGAAACAGGCTTCATTCAGCCTCCCCGACCTTCCCCAAGTTCCAAATGGCAGGTTCGACAGCTGCTCATCAGGGAGGCGAGGGGATGCAGAAGCAAGGGGGGCCGTCAAGGAACCACAAGGCAGCCTCGGGCGGGTCCCGGCTCCTCCTCAAGGGATGCACAAAACACCTTCGAGCTCTCCTCCAGAACGAGGGCCCGCCCAGGAGGAGGACAGCAACGTCAGGCTGAGCCAAGGGCCCTGGAGCCCCGCCTGCTCCCTGACCACCAACCAATGAGAAGAAAGCCGTACACCCTGAAGCCCTCATTCCAGGTTTTGCCCATAAAACTTCTCCCCTCAAGCCATCAGGGAGTTTGGGGTTTCCGAGCAGGGTCCTGCAATGAAAAACCTTTCTCTGCTCCAGACTCTGACGCTGGGTTTGTTTCGCCTCACTGAGCTCCGGGCACGCGCTGTAACACTCAGAGAGGCCGGGGCCGGCGCAGCGAGACGCCCAGCCCCGCTCCTTGTTTTGCTGCTTAGATTTGCACGTATTCACTACTTTCTCGCGAACTCTTCGACTGTAAAACTCTCCTGGATTACTGGTGCTGCTTCTGAGATTCCTCATCTTGACCCAGGGGATAAAGTCACATGACTAGGAAATTCCAGAGTAGCAGGGTTAGAAAAGGCCCTAAGATGCCCCCAAGGAAAGCTGCAGACCTGTGGCATCAGATGTGTCGGCAGCAGGGATGGAACTGGCAACTAGAAGATGTGAATGAAACATGCTGCTGCTGCTGCTGCGTCAGGAGAGGACATGGCAGCCCTCAGGCCACTAGAGCCCCCACCACGTGAGCCTGAGGGAGCTCAGGAGCAAGAAAAAGCGGCTGCCAAGCCCTCAGCCACAGCAGCCACCCTCAACGGTGCACCCCGGGGGGGATCCAGGATGGAAAAAGCACAGGACCCTGGCTCTCGACAGCTGAGGCGCAGATCAAAAGGATGATGTCAGTGAGTCCAGCCTCTAGCACTTCTCAAACACAGCAACATGCTAACTTCCTTAACTGCAGATGTCTGGTTTTCTTTAATGAGCAGTAATCTTTTGAAGTTCTGACTACCTGGCTGGTCTCTGTTGCAAAAACTCCTATATATCTTGGTTCCTCCCTCGCCTTCCCTCAAAGTGACCTGAGAGTCCCCTCTCCAGGGCTTGAAGTCCTTAGAAAGTCCACCAAACCAAACATAATTCTCAGCTTTTAGCTTGTGCATTTTTTTTCAGATGACAAAGACACCTATGGAGGCTTCAGAATTACAGAAGAACCATGTCCAGTCTGGACTGCGAACCAGAGGGAGCTCCAAGCCAGCAGGAAGGAGAACGGTGCACTCAGACAGGCTGCCCCCAACACCGCTACCCGCAGCCCCCCACAGGAAGCCACCGAGAAACAGGATTCACCAGGGGAAGGAGACACAAAGGAGGAAGACGAAATCCTGGCACATGGAAGGTGGACCCAGAAATGACCAGAGCAAGGATGGAGGAACCATAACGCCAGGGATTCCCTTTCCCCTCCTCACACCTCCCTCTGGGCCCTGCCCTGCTGCTCTCCAGGGCTCAACTGGGCAACTGGGCTCAGCTGTCCCCTCTGCTCTGCCCTTTAGTTTTGCTGGCGTGCGGTGGGCCCTTCCTGGGGGCTTGCCCTGGCCCAGCACTGCTTCTCACTGGGTGCACAGTTCTAACTCTGATTTGGAAAGAGGAAGCCCTCCTCGCAGAGCTATACACAGCACCCCCGACACCACCGCAGAAGGAACAAAAGCGGTATCTTGCGTCCATCTACTGGCTCTTCCGTCTTATTTCTCAAGTGGTCCTGAACTCAGCAGGCAAACCACACCAGGAACCTTAAGAAAAAGGCCAGAAGCATCCTCAGGGTTCTTGGGCTGGGCCACGTGGCCAGCTCCTGGCCCAGGGCTGCTTCACCTCATGAAGCAGCCCCTGGCTTCAGCAGAACAGAGCTGACCACTCGGGGTGGCTCCTCCGGACCTGCGGGGCTCGGGCGCACTCCCCACTCCCGGGAAGGGTCTCTCCACGGCCCAGCCTGCAGCCATGAGGGCGAGGCCACACCAGCTGTGCTGCAGGGACACAAAGGCCACTGGAGGAAGGGCTGCCACTCAAGCCGTCTAGAGGCTGAGAGTCACCGGCGCTGGCTCCCGCGTGCCGAGCGACTGCGGCACAGCCACGCTCATGCCCGTGTCACACGGCACTGCCACACACCCTGAGGGCCAAGCCGGGCGGCTCAACAGAGACCCGCGACTCACAGCCTGAATCAGGTCCTGTTTGTATCTTCGGTATCTACCTCATCCGTCCACCCAGCCTATTGCTCGTCTCAAAAAGGACGTTTTGATTTAATTTTAACTAAAAGCAAATTAACTTCTCATAAAAGCAAGTTAATTTTAAAATTAAATTTTAAGTTAAAAACTTTTTACTTTTTTTAACAGGTGATATGGGAACGTCCCTGGTGGCCCAGTGGTTAGGACTCCGCGCTCCCAATGCTGGAGGCCGGGGTTTGACCCCTGGTCAGGAACTAGATCCCACGTGCATGTCGCAGCTAAAACCCCATGCAGCCAAATAAATAAATATTAACAAAACAAAACAAAACAGGTGATGCGCGCACAGGCTTTACAGACTCAGCGTGACAGTGCTCGTGGGGAAGAGCGGCTCCCCTCGCCCACCCCAGGCCCCGCTCCTGAGACCAGCACCACAGTCTCCTGCCGTCTTCCCTACTACTGACCTCCATGCTTCCAAATAAAATACAAACATGCTTTTCATTTAGCAATTTTAGACATCAGAGACGGACTTCCTAGGTGGAAGATGAAGATGTGGCTTTGCCCTCTCTCTGGAAAAGCACCCCACAAGTTTCAGTTGAACCCACAGCCAGTGCTGCCCTCCGCACGAACATGAAACACGGCTCCAGGCGGTCACTGACGTGCGCCCTCCTCCAGCCTGAGAGGTGTCCGCGCTGCCTCGTCTGTTCGGCCCGTGCTAGCCCACTGCCCGTCTCTCCCAAGCTCTCCGGGCTCATGGGCGCCACGCTGGGACCCTCTGCCAAGAACCACAACGTGCTGCCCCGGCCCTCCTTCCCGTCACGTTGCCGCCAACACCCTTTAGACGGGGAGACCCTCAACGGGTCAGCGACAGGACACATGTGGGAGTGAGAAAGTGAAAGGAAGGGGGCCCACTAAACGGCAATGCTGAGATAAGAGGCACCGACCGGGCGCATCTCAGGGACGACGGCCTCTGACCTATCACAGGTGGTCACTGTGGGCCGAGCCCCTGGCTCCTGCACGAGCAAGCCCCCGCCTCCTTTCGGAGCTCTCCTCTTCTGGCGCTGGCTGACTCCCTGTCAGAGGGGCGCGGTGGACTGCCCCGAAAGCAGCACTGACTTTCCATCGCCCCAGCTGCTTTATTTGCCTCCTAAGTCAGCAGAGCCTTTCTGGAAAAAGTAAAGGGCCAGAGAGTAAGTATTTTAGAAGGTCTATGTTGTCACAGCCAACAGGTCATGGGTGTGCCAGTGAGACGTCACAATGAAAATGACGGACGATGAAACGTGAATTTTTGTCATTTTCATGTGTAACAAAATATTATTTTTTTATTTTTTCCAACCATTTTATTATTTTTAAATGCATTAAGAACGCCCCCTCTTTATTTTTTATTATTATTGTTTTAAACATTTATTTATGTATTTATTTGGCTGCGCTGGGTCTTAGTTGCGGCACACAGGATCTTCGTTGCCACGTGCGGGATCTTTAGTTGCAGCACTAAAGATCCAGTTCCCTGACCAGGGATCGAACCTGGGCCTCCTGCATTGGGAGCTCAGTCTTAGCCACTGGACCACCAGGGAAGTCCCCCCAACCATTTTAAAACGTAAAACCATTCTCAGCTTGCAGGCCTCACAAAAACTGATTTGACCTCAGGCCTCAGGCCGTAGTTTCCCACCGCTGTTCCAAGAGTTACTGCCACACCCCCCGTGGGCCACACGAGGAGCTGAGGGCACCCTGTCTGCCCTGAGTCCCTCTGTGTCACTAGCCCCCCAGAGCTCCCGCTCCCCAGAGCCTGCTCAGGCCCGGAGCAGCACCGTCAGAGCCAGAGGCTGGGTCTGCTGCCCGTCCTGTCACCGAGGTCCCGCCTGTTCCACTCCTCTGTCCCCACCCGACCCTGGTCTCAAGTCCTCGCCCTGTCCCTCCTGTCATCCCGACATCCCAGCCGACCGCTGAACGGAACATTTTAGGGAAAACTCTGAGGATGGTCAGGACCACTAACGACACAACCTATTTCCTCCAGGCCCGAGACCCCAAGGCCGAGTGGTCAGAGGCCACCTGTCTCTGGGGACTGGCCATTTCACCACTCCAGCTGAGGCTGCGCCTGCTGGCCTCCGTCAGGGCTCAGCCTTTCTTCAGCACATATTCACACAAAACGTTTCAACACGGTGCAGCTCACCAGCCAGAGTGAGGAATCACACACAGGAGGTCCCCAAATCCTAAACATCACAGAAACAAGGCCCACCGGAGAGGCTTTCTCACATGTCAGGTGGGGTGGAGGTTTAAGGTCAGCCGCTCTGTCACAAAGTCCGGCTCTGGCGTCCCCAAGCCCTGCCTGCTGCCGCCCTGCACACCGCCCAGCTCCGGGCCACACAGAGCCACGGTACATACTTGAAGCGGACCTTCTCCTCCATGTCCAGGGCCGGGTCCTGCGTGACGAGGCTCACCAGCTCCTCCATGCTCTGCCGCCGGCACAGGAAGTCCAGCAGCTTCCGGTTCTGGGCCTTGCACTCCTGCAAGATGTCATCTTCATCCATCAACTCTCGCAGAGTCACATCCTCCTTATCCAGCAGCTTGTCGACGTGGGATGTGGTGTTCAAGTCAAACTTCCAGAACATGGTGATGGCCACAGAGCTGCAAGCAGACAGGAGGGTCACTTTCCCCCACCTGTGCGAGTCCACCTCAGCAACCCTGCACCCCGATCCCAAAGTCCACCCCTGACAGGGCCTGGGCTGCAGGGGGCATTCCCCCACCTACCGCAGGACGGCTCAGCCTCCTGTCCTCGCGGGGCCCCTGAGCTCTCACTCACTCGCCCCTTGGCTCCCACGAGTCAGACGGGGAATGCCCCTCCACCCAAAAAACTAATGACTCACAAACCTTCCTCCCCAGTGCCCAGCCCCCTCCCTCCTCAATGAACACTGGACACCTTTCCCCAGACGTCTCCGTATCATATATATTTTTAATTTTCTGTATGTTATGTTTTGATATCTTTAAAAAACTTTCTGATTGAGGAGAGACTGCCCCCCCGGGCAGCCAACTCCTAGAGATGGCAAAAGCCAACTCCCAGGAGCACGCCTGTGACCGGCAGGCTGAACCCCCCCCCACCCCCTGCCCAGGCGCTCCTCCTCTGTGGGCCCACTCACTCCAGAGGACCATGCTCCTCTGCCTTCATTATCCCAGGGCCAGAGACCAGGCAAGCCAGAGCCACCCACATGGTCTAGAGCCCGCTGAAACCATCAAAGCAAGCTGACCCGAAGCTTCTCACCCTGCCCGGCCTTGCCTTTCACATGGAAACCCCAATAAAGGACGCAGCCTCAGCTCTGCCCTGGCTCCGCCCCCTTCTGCCTTATGACCCCCTGGGGCTTCTCCATGTGGCCCTGTGTGAGGTCAGCGCCTCCTGCCTCCAGGACCCGGGAGTGTAACAAGCTCTGCTTTCCTATCTCTCCTCTGCCTCTTCTCGTGGCCGTATCTGCCTGGCCATCTCATACAGAACACAGAACAGCTGACAGAACAAACCTCAGCAAGCCAAACTCAGGACAGCTCCCTGCTTGACCCTCTGGCTCCTCTGCCGCCCCCACCTACCCGGCCCCTCCTTTCCCTGTGTCACCTTGCTGAGTACGCCAGGGCTGTGCCCCAGGCCGCCACCTCCCTCACGTGCACACACTGGGCACCAGGTCCTGCCATGCCACCTAGGACTCTCAATCCACCCAGCCCTCCCTCTGCACCCCACACCGCCCTCTCCAGGCTCTTGGACTATACATGGTTTGAACCACTCAGTAAGTCTCACCTCAGTCTGTGGGCCTAGGTTGCTTTGCAACAAAGTTTTCACTGTTGGATACAAAATGAAAAACATAAAGCCTGTATCTTTAACAAAGTTAAATAAACCTGTATTTTGAGATTATCTTTTCAATGTTACACGAATCACTATTTGCAAAATCATGATAGTAGATGGGATTTATCTGATCTAATACTTCTATTTAGAAGAGTAAAGGACTTCCCACATGACAGGAAGCCCCCAGTCTGTCTGTGGGTGAAGCCCAGGAGCCCCTGACACAGGCCCTCAGCTATCCAGCCACACCCTCCACAGCCTCCTGTCTTTGCTGTGTCAAACTCAACTTTTCCAAAACATGAACGTCTTCATGTCCTCTGATGTTGGCTTTTAAGCCTGTACTGACCTCGAACACCCACCACTCACCAGGCTGCTTTTCCCAACATGCCTCCAGGTCCTCTGGACACTTCCTGCTGCCTCCCCGACCCTACCCTACCCTCGCCACAAGGATGCTGTGTCTCTCTTTCAACACAAACCACACTCTCTACACACACTCTGGTGCTCAGTCCCTTTGCTGACAAAATCCCACCTGCCCCACCAGACTCAGAGGTGGGGCCGCTCTGACCTGCGGTGCAAGGGACTCCAACAAGCTGACCTGCACTCAGTTTCCATATAGATCCTAGTATCTTCCCTATTTCTACTGTGAGGAGTGCAGACAGGTATTTGCGGGTGTTAGCTACAGACTCTGGGGAACCGGAAATAACGTTTACTAGATGCACCTTCAGGAAAAGATGGCTGTCCCCACATACACATCCGGTGCCTTACAGAATGATTCCTGCACCTGGGTAACATACAATCCGGGGAAAGGGGGGAAACCAGAGGGAGACCCCCGCCTAGCCAAGGCTTATTTTTCCAAACAAGAACTTGCCCAACAGGGCAGCCAGAGGTGCCTTCCACGCGTCCTGTTTTCAGCCAGAGTGGGTGAGTGTCTTGAAGTGAATACAGAGTGTTCCGAAGTCTGCCCTGCCTGACACGAACACAGCACACCACTCTGGTGGTTCATATCTGCTATATCCTTTAACGTACTTTTACTGTCAACCAGTTTGTATCTTTATAAAGTGTTTCCTTTCTACACAGCACATGACTGATATGGTCTTGCTGTGTTATTCCATCTATTATCCTGTCTTTTAATTAAAGTATTTAAATTATTTACATGTAATATGGTTGGGTTTGAGTAATTTGAAAAAAATACAACACTTTCATGACAAAAAAGATTCTCAATAAATTAGGAATAGAAGGGAACTTCCTGAACCTGATAAAGGCTATCTACTAAAAAACCTGCAGCTATCAGCACACTTAATGGTGAAAAGACTGAATGCTCTCCTCCTAAGGTTGGAAAAAGAAACTGTAACCGCTTCTATTCAAGATTGTAGTAAAGGTCCAAAGTAGTACTATTAAGACAAGAAAAAGAAACAAAACGCATACAGATTGGGACTTCCTAGGTGGCGCAGTGGGTAAGAATCCACCTGCCAATGCAGGGGACACGGGTTCAATCCCTGCCCCAGGAAGATACCACATGCCGTGGAGCAACTAAGCCTGTGCGCCACAACTATTGAGCCTGCGCTCTAGAGCCCATGAGCCACAACTATTGAGCCCATGTGCTGCAACGTCTGAAGCTCGTGTGCCTAGAGCCCGTGCTCTGCAACAAGACAGGCCACTGCAATGAGAAGCCCGCGCACCACAACAAAGAGTAGTCCCCGCTCACCACAACTAGAGAAAGCCCGTGTGCAGCAACGAAGACCCAACACAGTCAATAAAATAAATAAAATAAATTAATTAATAAATTTAAAAAAAACACATACAGATTGAAAAAGAATACGTAACTTTTTTTACTAACAGATGACATGATTGTGTATGGAAAAGAGCTACTAGATTTAATGACAGCAAATTTATCGAGTTTACCTGTTAAAAGGTCAATATCTAAAAAGTAACTGTATCTCTATAAACGAGCAATAGAAACTGGAAAATAAAAAATTTTTAACTTCTAACAATAACACTCAAAAACATGAAATACTTCAGGATAATTTAAAAAAATATGTGTAAGATCTACACAATGAAAACTACAGAACACTGCTGAGAGAAATGGAAGGAGACAAACAAATGGAGAGACATACTGTGTTCACGGATGGGAAAATGCAATGCTGTGAGGCTACCACCTTTCCTTAAACTGGTCCATGGACTCAAGGCAGCCCCAAATAAATTCTAGCAGATTTTTAAAAACAGTAATGGACAAGCTGATACTAAAATAGTTATGGAAAAAGACCTAGAATAGCCAAAGCAATTTTGAAAAGGAAGAACAAAGCTGGAGTGCTAACCCCGCCTGATTTCAAGACTTACTAAAAGGTAAGATTCATCAAGACAGTGTGGTTTTAGTGGTTCAACAGAACACAGTAGAGAAGTCCAGAAGTAGACCAACATATATAAGGTCAACTGACTTTCAATAAATGTACTAAAGCAATTTGATGGGGAAAGTATAATCCTTTTTAACAAGTGGTTCTGAGGACTTCCCTGGTGGCGCAGTGGCTAAGACATCCTACTGCCAATGCATGGGACATGGGTTCGAGCCCTGGTCTGGGAAGAGCCCACGTGCTGCAGAGCAACTAAGCCCATGTGCCACAACTACTGAGCCTGCACTCTAGAGCCTGTGACGCACAACTACTAAGCCTGAGTGCCACAACTACTGAAGCCCAAGTGTCTAGAGCTTGAGCTCTGCAGCAAGAGAAGCCACCACAATGAGGAGCCCGTGCACCACAATGAAGAGTAGCCCCCACTCGCCACAACTAGAGAAAGCCCACGCACCAACGAACACTCAACGCAGCCAATGAATAAATAAGTTTATTACAAAAACCACAAAAGGGCTTCCCTGGTGGCGCAGTGCTTAAGAACCTGCCTGCCAATGCAGGGGACACGGGTTCAAGCCCTGGTCCGGGAAGATCCCATATGCCACGGCACAACTAAGCCCGTGCACCACAACTGTTGAGCCTACGTACCACAACTACAAGCCTGTGTGCCTAGAGCCCATGCTCCGCAACAAGAGAAGCCACCGCACTGAGAAGCCCACACACCTCAACAAAGAGTAGCCCCTGCTTGCCACAACTAGAGAAAGCCCATGCATAGCAACGAAGACCCAACACAGCTAAAAATAAAACAAATAATTAATAAAGAAATAAAAATAAATCTTAAAAAAACAAACCACAAAAAAAACCCCCAAAAACCAAATGGTTCTGAAAAAATGAGTATAAATAATATGAACCTCAATCCTTACCTCACATCATACACAGATCACAGGCGTAACCATAAAAGCTGACAGTAAAATTTTTAGAAGAAAACTTAAGGAAAAAATACTTGTGAACTTGCGGTACATAAGACACAAGAAAAGACAATTTTTTTTTTAAACTGATAAACAGCCTTGTGTTTTAGTGATTCCCTGGGCCCAGCAAAGGGACCACGTTTCCACAGCCCTGAAGACAAGGGTAACACCCCAAAACATGGACTCTACCTTCACTGGCTAAGCAGCTGCCAAGAACAAAAGCCGCATTTCCCAATACCTGGCAAATGCAGTACTGCCTCACAAACTGATTGCTCCTCTGAGGTACCCACCAGTGTATCTGGGGAGAAGTTTTGAGAACAAGTTGAGGAGTGGCTGTCCTTCTATGAGACTGGAGAGATTCCATGAAAGAACCTGGATGCCATGAAGGAGGCAATGGTTCAGGCGAGGAAGCGGCTGCCCAGATTACTAGAAAGCTGGAGAAGCAGGAGAGGAAACACTTGAAGAAGGAAAAGAAATGGCTGGCCGCAATCACCCTGGCATCTTCAGAAAACAGCAGCAGTGCTCTGGAGGAGTGTGAGGACATCAGGGAAAAACCCCCAAAGAAGCAAAAGCAAAAGCCCCAGGAGGCTCCTCAGGAGAAGGTAATTGGAGACCCATCTGTCTCTTCTCCAAACCCAAGAAAAAGAAATCTTTTTCCAAGGGGAAGCTGGTTAGTAGTGACCTTGAAGATACAGCCGGCAGTGGAAGTCTTCCCAAAAGGAAGAAACCTTTCTCCAAAAAGGAACCAGTTAGGGCTTCCTAGGTGGCGCAGTGGGTAAGAATCTGCCTGCCAATGCAGGGGACACGGGTTCAATCCCTGCTCCAGGAAGGTCCCAAGTGCCGCGGAGCAACTAAGCCCGTGCGCCACAACTGCTGAGCCTGCGCTTTAGAGCCCGTGAGCCACAACTATTGAGCCCATGTGCTGCAACTACTGAAGCCCACTCACCTAGAGCCCGTGCTCCACAAGAGAAGCCACTGCAATGAGGGGCCCACGCACCACAATGAAGAGAAGCCCCCACTCAATACAACTAAAGAAAGCCTACACACAGCAAAAAAGACCCAACACAGCAAATAAAATAAATAAATAATAAATTAAAAAAAAAAAACCCACAAATTTACTTTAAAAAAAAAAAAAGGAACCAGTTAGTGACCCTGATGAGTCAGGAAACAAGAGTGTCCTTAAGAAAAAGGAGGAAATTCTCTTCCAAGGAGAGGCCACTCAGCAGTGGACCTGAAGAGGCTGCCGCCAACAAGAGCAGAGGCTCCAATAGAAAGAAAAAGCTCCAAAAGCTCCAAAAGCTCCCCAGAAAACTGAGAATGGGCACTTCCCTACTGGGGCATGACGTGCAGAGACATTTCCCAACTCATCCCCTAGAGCCCAATAAAAATTTAAAAAAACAACTGATAAACAGGACTTCATCAAAATTGAAAGCTTCTGCTCTTTGAATAATACCAATAAGAAAATAAACAGGTAAGTCGCAGACCAGGAGAAAGTATTTGCTATCTCTATCTGATAAAGCATTCTTCTGGAGAATGAATAAAGAACTTTTACACATCAGTAATAAAAAAAATACTCAACTAAAAAAAAAGGACAGGACTTCCTAGGTGGCGCAGTGGTAAAGAATCCATCTGCCAATGCAGGGGACACGGGTTCAAGCCCTCCCCTGGGACGATTCCACATGCCACAGAGCAACTAAACCTGTGTGCCACAACTACTGAGCCTGTGCTCTAGAGCCCGTGAGCCACAACTACTGAGCCCATGTGCCGCAACTACTGAAGCCCACACGCCTAGGGCCTGTGCTCCACAACAAGAGAAGCCACTGCAATGAGGAGCCTGCACACCATAGTGAAGAGTAGCCACCACTCGCAGCAACTGGAGAAGGCCCGTGTGCAGCAACGAAGACCCAACACAGCCAATAAATAAATAAAATAAATTTTAAAAAAATGGACAAAAGAGTTGGACACTTTGTAAAAGAAGATGTACAAGGAGCCAATGAGCACATGAAAGATGATCAACACTGTTATCAAGGAAATGCAAATCAGAACCACGACCTGCTACCAGCATGGCTGAAGTTAAACAGCGGTCGATACCACGTGGTGAGGCTGCTTAACTGAAACTCCCATACACGGTGAGCAGGTCCTAAAATGCCATGACCACGTTGGAAAACACACTTTCCTATAAAGGTAAGCATATACTCACCATGTGACCTAGCAATTCCAACCCCAGGTTGGATTACCCTAGAGAAATGAAATCATAAACCTAACAAAGACTCCTTGTAAATGAATATTCATAGCTGCCTTATTCACAACAGCCAAACACTGGAAACAACGTGACTATCTGCCAACAAGTGGAAGGCTAAACAAATGATGGCATCCGTACAATGGCATCCCACTCAGCAAAAAGGAACAACCACATCTGCAACGACAGGTGAATCCAATAAACAGGGTGAGTAAAAGAAACTGGACACAAAAAAGTAAAACTGAATGATTCCATCTATTTGCGATTTTAAATAAAGGAAGATGAACCCATGGTAACAGAGACAAGTGGTCGCTCAGGACCAAGGGCTGCAGGAGGGAGTGACAGGAGGGAGTTTTGGGGGTGATGCAAATGCTCTAAATCTTTTTTTTTTTTGGTAATTTTTGGCTGCACTGGGTCTTCGTTGCTGCGCACGGGCTTTCTCTAGTTGTGGTGAGCGGGGCCTGCTCTTCGTTGCAGTGCACAGGTTTCTCATTGTGGTGGCTTCTCTTGCTGTGGAGCATGGGCTCTAGGTGCACAGGCTTCAGTAGTTGCGGCACATGGGCTCAGCAGTTGTGGCTCGCGGGCTTAGTTGCTCCTCCGCATGTGGGATCTTCCCAGACCAGGGCTCGAACCCGTGTCCCCTGCATTAGCAGGCAGATTCTTAACCAATGGGCCACCAGGGAAGCCCCAGATGCTCTAAATCTTGATTGTGGTGGTATATTTGTCAAAATTCATAGAACCACAAACATAAGATGGGTCCATTTATTGTATGTAAATTACACCTCAATATTGTTATCATTATTAAATTTTTTTTTTTTGGCCATGGCATGCGGGATCTCAGTTCCCCGATCAGGGATCGAACCAGCACCCCCTGCAGTGGAAGCACGGGGTCTTATCCACTGGACTGCCAGGGAGTCCCCTCCATGTTTTTTTAAAAACACACTGTACACAACAGAGAGAGGTAAAGAAAGCAGTAAAACAAATAATTCAGGCTAAATAATTACTGATAAAAAGCTACGAAGCTAAGTGCAAGATTCAGAAAGAATCCATTTACTGGAGAGGCTTATTATAAAATAATCTGCAATTTAAAGTCTATAGGATTTTAGTAACAACAACAAAACAGCAAACAACCTGGCCTAGTGCCCGCCTTCCACCTCTCTGTCTGCAGCCTGACCTCAGCTTCACACATATCCCACCAGCCCTCCTCACAGTGGTGCAAACTTCCACCTAACCCCTCCCACCCAGAAACCCTGTTCTACTACTCTTAACAAGCTTTGCATTATCTAATAGTGTGATAAGGAATCCTAATGTATCCTTAAATCGCTAATCAAATTTTTAAATAAAATAGAGCACAGGTCAGAATTCTGTGGCATGTCAATCAGGAGAGGAAGCATGCTAAGACAGTGGTCTTACTGAAGGAAAGCAAAGATACTGTTAAGCTTGAAAAGTCAGAAGAAGAAATACCCAGGACTTCCCTGGTGTTCCAGTAGGTAAGACTCTGTGCTCCCAATGCAGGGGGCCTGGGCTCCATCTCTGGTGGGGGAACTAGATCCCACATGTATGCCACAACTAAAGACCCCGCATGCAACAAAGACGATCCCACATGCTGCGACTAAGAGACGGAGCAGCTAAAATAAATAGAAGAAGAGGAAGAGGGAAGAAGAAAAAAAAGAAGAAATACCTACAGCAAAAGGTCTTTTTTTTTTTTAATTGGAGTATAACTGCTTTACAATGTTGTTAGTTTCTGTTGTACAAGGAAGTGAATCAGCTGTATGTATACATGTGTCCCCTCTCTCTTGGACCTCCCTCCCACACCCCCCCCCCCCATCCCATCCATCTAGGTCATCACAGAGCACCAAGCTGAGCTCCCTGTGCTATACAGCAGATTCCCACTAGCTATCTATTTTACACATAGTAGTGTATATGTCAATCCTAATCTCCCAATTTGCCCCACCCTCCCCTCCCCTGCTGTGTCCACATGTCCATTCTCTATGTCTGTGTCTCTTCCTGCCCTAGAAATAGGTGAATCTGTACCATTTTTCTAGATGCCACATGTATGCATTAACATATACTTGTTTTTCTCTAACTTATCTCACTCTGTATGACAGACTCAGGTTCATCCACATCTCTAGAAATGACCTAATTTCATCGCTTTTTATGGCTGAGTAATATTCCATTGTATATATGTACCACAGCTTCTTTATCCATTCATCTGTCGTTGGACATTTAGGTTGTTTCTACACCCTGGCTACTGTAAACAGTGCTGCAACGAACACTGGGGTATATGTGTCATTTTGAATTATGATTTTCTTGGGGTATATGCCCAGGAGTGGGATTGCAGGATCATATGGTAGTTCTATTTTTAGTTTTTTAAGGAACCTCCATACTGTTCTTCACAAGTGGCTGTATCAATTTACATTCCCACCAACAGTGCAAGAGGGTTCCCTTTCCTCCACACCCTCTCCAGCATTTAGATTTTTTTGATGATGGCCATTCGGACCAGTGTGAGGTGATACCTCACTGTAGTTCTGATTTGCATTTCTCTAATAATTAGTGATGTTAAGCATCTTTCATGTGCCTCTTGGCCATCTGCATGTCTTCTTTGGAGAAATGCCTATTTAGGTCTGCTGCCCGTTTTTGGATTAGGTTGTTTGTTTTTTGATATTGAGCTCCACGAGCTGTTTGTATATTTTGGAGATTAATCCTTTGTCAGTTGCTTCGTTTGCAAATATTTTCTCCTATTTTGAGGGCTGTCTTTCCATCTTGTTCATGGTTTCCTTTGCTGTGCAAAAGTTTTTAAGTTTAATTAGGTCCCATTTGTTTTTGTTTTTATTTTCATTACTCTAGGAGGTGGGTCAAAAAAGATCTTGCTGTGGTTTATGTCACAGAGTGTTCTGCCTATGTTTTCCTCTAAGAGTTTTATAGTGTCTGGCCTTACATTTAGGTCTTTAATCCATATGAGTTTATTTTTGTGTATGGTGTTAGGGAGTGTTCTAATTTCATTCTTTTACATGTAGCTGCCCAGTTTTCCCAGCACCACTTAATGAAGAGGCTGTCTTTTCTCCACTGTATACTCTTGCCTCCTTCGTCATAGATTAGGTGACCACAGGTGCATGGGTTTATCTCTGGGCTTTCTACCCTGTACCACTGATCTATATTTCTGTTTTTGTGCCAGTACCATACTGTTTTGATTACTCTAGCTTTGCAGTATAGTCTGAAGTTGGGGAGCCTGATTCCTCCAGCTCCATTTTTCTTTCTCAAGATAGCTTTGGCTATCTGGGAACTTCTGTGCTTCCATACAAACTGTAAAATTTTTTGTTCTAATTCTGTGAAGAATGCCATTGGTAATTTGATAGGGATTACAGTGAATCTATAGATTGCTTTGGGTAGTACAGTCATTTTCACAATACTGATTCTTCCAATCCAAGAACATGGTATCGCTCTCCATCTGTTTGTGTCATCTTTGATTTCTTTCATTAGTGCTTTACTGTTTTCTGACCACAGATCTTTTGCCTTAAGTAGGTTTATTCTGAGGTATTTTATTCTTTTTGTTGTGATGGTAAATGGGAGTGTTTCCTTAATTTCTCTTTCTGATCTTTCATTGTTAGCGTATAGGAATGCAAAAGATTGTGCATTAGTTTTGTATCCTGCAACTTTACCAAATTCATTGCTTAGCTCTAGTAGTTTTCTGGTGGCATCTTTAGGATTTTCTGTGTATAGTATATCATCTGCAAACAGTGACAGTTTTACTTCTTTTCCAATTTGGATTCCTTTTATTTCTTTTTCTTCTCTGATTGCTGTGGCAAGGACTTCCAACACCATGTTGAATAGTAGTGGCGAGAGCAGACATCCTTGTCTTGTTCCTGATCTTAGAGGGAATGCTTTCAGCTTTTCACCATTAAGTATGATGTTGGCTGTGGGTTTGTCGTATACGGCCTTTATTATGTTAAGGCAGGTTCCCTCTATGTCCACTTTCTGGAGAGTTTTTATCATAAATGAGTGTTGAATTTTGTCAAAAGCTTTTTCTGCATCAATTGAGATGGTCATATGGTTTTTATTCTTTAATTTGTTAATATAGTGTATCACATTGATTGATTTGTGTATACTGAAGAAGCCTTGCATTCCTGGGATAAATCCCACTTGATCATAGTGTCTGATCCTTTCAATGTGTTGCTGGATTCTGTTTGCTAGCATTTTGTTGAGGATTTTTGCATCGATGTTCATCAGTGGTATTAGTCTGTAGTTTTCTTTTTTTGTGATACCTTTGGTTTTGCTATCAGGGTGATGACCTCGTAGAATGAGTCTGGGAGTGTTCCTTCCTCTGCTATATTTTGGAAGAGTTTGAGAAGGATGAGTGTTAGCTCGTCTCTAAATATTTGATAGAATTCACCTGTGAAGCCATCTGGTCCCGGACTTTTGTTTGTTGGGAGATTTTAAATTACAGTTTCAATTCCATTACTTGTGATTGGTCTGTTTATACTTTCTAATTCTTCCTAGTTCAGTCTTGAACAGTTATACCATTCCAAGAATTTGTCCATTTCTTCCAGGTTGTCCATTTTATTGCCATACAGTTGCTTGTAGCAGTCTCTCATGATCCTTTGTATTTCTGCGGTGCCAGTTGTTACTTCTCCTTTTTCATTCTACTTTTACTGATTTGAGTCCTCTCCCTTTTTTTCTTGGTGAGTCTGGCTAAAGGTTTATCAATTTTGTTTATCTTCTCAAAGAACCAACTTTTAGTTTTATTGATCTTCGCTACTGTTTTCTTTTTCTATTTCATTTATTTCTGTTCTGATCTTTATGATTTCTTTCCTTCTACTAGCTTTGGGTTTTCTTTGTTGTTCTTCCTCTAGTTGCTTTAGGTGTAAGGTTAGATTAAGATTTTTCTTGTTTCTTGAGGTGAGACTGAATTGCTATACACTTCCCTCTTAGAACTGTTTTTGCTATGTCCCATAGGTTTTGGAATTGTTCTTCGCAGCTTTGGAACTGTTCAGCATTTTGTCTTTGATGGTGGGTACAGAACCACACAGATGACAAACTGTATAGAACACCCTCATGCACAATACAAATACAACTCAGTAAGTATGAATAAGGTCAGTGGACTGTATCAATGTCAACTCCTGGTTGTGAGTTTTCTACTATAACTCTGCAAAATATTACCACTGGGGAAAACTGGACAAAGTGTACAAGGGATCTCTCTGTATTATTTCTTACAGGTGCAATGTTAAAAAGGTGAATACTATTAATAAGCTCAAGCTATAACAGAGATACAAAATTCTACACCCAAAAGACAGAGAATAGAAATTCTTTTTGAACACACGTATAACATTTACAAATACAAACCACACACAAATTTGTGGTTTATATATATGTACCACATATATATGGTACGTATAAATCAATCAATAAAGGAAGCCTCAATAGACTCCAAAAGACCACTTTCCTACAGACTGTGTTTCTCAACACAATAAAGTATAGAAATTAATATCTCAAGGATAGTTTTTAAAAATCAGTGATAAACTGATCCTAAAATCCATAAGGAAATGCAAGTGGTCCAGAACACACAAAACAATCTTAAAAAGGAACAAAGCTGGAGGACTCATTCTTCTTGATTTCAAAATTTACTACAAAGTTTCAGTAATCAATACAAAGTGTACAGTCCTAAGGAACGACATGTACATCGATGGAAGAAAATTGAAAGTCAAGAAATAAATATTCACATTTACAGTCAACTGATTTTTTTTTTGAAGATAAAAAATTTAATTTGTCTTACTACATACTTTCCAGCCATTGATTGAGATGTAAATATGAAAGATTAAAACTGCCTTAAAAAAAAAAAAAAAAACTGCCTTAAAAGGGGGTTGTGATAGCAGCTATCAAAGCAATATTCAAGCATGATTTCAGGGATGCTTTCAGAAAGGTTTAGAGTTAGCCTTCTCTGTCAAAAATCTTCACAACTTCATCAAAAACTTCATCAACAGATTCAGAAGCATTTATATTCTTGACTTTCCCCATTTCTTCATATAGGTCGATAATTCGCTTTGTTGACTAAAGATAGGTTTGTATTCTCTTTTCCAGGCTCTCTCTGTTGTCATCACTTCTACCACTACTCTTTCCCCCTCAAGACACCTTTCACTACAGATCTCATTATTACAGTCAAAAAAAAAAAAAAAAAAAAAAACGAAAGATATATCAGCCTTCCCATCCATGGTCTTGTTCCAACCTTGAAGGCTGTCTTGATTTCTTGGAAACCTGTCAATCAAGAATTTATTTTTCTGAGCACTGGCCACCACTGTCTGATCCACTTCTCTCCTTAACAAACCGATGGCTATCTCAACTGGCACAACCTTCCCTCGGTTCCACTTTTCAGTGAGTACTCCATACTGTGAATCTGGGCACTTCCTTTCATCACGATGAAGCTCTCCTGCAGAGAGGCGTGTGTAGCCATATTTCTGGACGATGCGGACGCACTGGGCCCCCGTGCCGGCGCCGGGACCGCCAAGGACGAACACGACTTGCGGCCTCATGAGGTGGTGCGGGCAGAGGAAAAGCGACCTGCCGCTCCGCAGCGGGAGGCTGAGGCCTAGGACGTGCAGCAGCTGAGCATGGGGCGGGGCGCGGAGGGGGCGGGGCGCGGCGAGCCGGCACCCACTGCGGGTGCCGATGGGTCAACACCGCGGCGAGCAGTCAACTGATTTTTGACACGGGTGCCAAGACAATTCAGTGGGTATTAGAATAGGGTTTCAATATATGATGCTGGGACAACTCGATACCTGCATGCGAAAACATAAATGCAGACCCTTACTTATACACTATATACAAAAACTGACCAAAATAGATCAAAGACCTAAACTGAAGTGCTAAAACTATAAAACTCTTAGAAGAAAAAATCATGGATTTGGCTATGGTTTCTCAGATATGATACCAAAAGCAAAAAAAGAAAATACAAATTGGACTTCCTCAAAAATAGTTTTTGTGCTTCAAACGACACCTTCAAGAAAGTGTAAAGATAAGCCACATACTGGGAGAACATTTTTACAAAAGAAAATTTTTGCAAATCATGTATCTGAAAAAGGACTTGTACCTAGAATATATAAAGAACTCTTACAAGTCAATAATAAAAAGACAAATTTTAAAATGAGTAAAGGATCCAAATAGACATTTCTCCAAAGAAAATATCCAAATGGTCAATAAGCACACAAAAAAATGCTCAGTACCATTAGCCATCGGGGAAATGCAAGTTAAAACCACAAAGATATACAACTTCACACCCACCAGGATGGCTGGAACCAAAAAGACTGATAATGACAAGTGTTGGTGAGGATGTGGAAAAACTGGAACCCTCATACTTTGCTGGTGGGACTGTAAAATAATACAGCTGCTTTGAAAAAATAGTCTAGCAGTTCCTCAAATGATTAAACACAGTTCCCATGTGACCCAGCAATTCCACTCCTAGGCATATACCCAAGAGAAAGGAAAACAGACACCTACACAGACACTAGTATGCTACAGTTCGTCATGGCATCATTCATAAAAGCCAAAAAGTGGAAACAACCCAAATATCCCTCACAGGATGAATGGATTTTTAAAATGTGGTCTCTCCATGCAATGGAATATTATTCAGTAGTAAGAAAGAATGAAGTACTGACAGGCCCCATGGAGCCTGGTTGGTTTTGCCACAGCGGCACAGGGGCAGCGGTGATGTGCTGAGCACCCACACGCTGCTGCTCTGACACCAGCACCGCACACCGGGCCAGGTCTGCACACACCAGCCCACAGACCACAGGTCCCTTCATGGTGGGGACAGTCATACACCACATGTGCTCCACCAGACAACACACAGAGCACACACAGCAACAAATCTTGACCAACAAATAAAACCAAAATTACACCCAAATAATCATCATGCTACTCACTTACCCATAACTTTCGTAGTTTTAAAGAATAAACTAAATTAACATCTACTTATTTACTCCTAAATCATAAAACAAAGTATAGGCAGGACTTCCACCCTGTAAAAAAAGAGTAAGACACTCATGGGCCTCTGAGAATCCATCCCATCTGCAGAATCTGGTGCCCCAACTTATCTACCCTGCAGCCTGTCTGCTAAAGTCGGCCCAGCTCAACATCCCAAGACATGGGGATTTCACAGGCCAGTTAAGTTCTTTTCTTTTAATTTAGAAAATTAACAGGGTTGCCAACTTTTTCCCTCTGACAAGCCAGAGGAGGGAGGGAGGGAAAGAGAGAGAAAGAAAAAGAGACACAAAGGAGGAAAGGATAAACTATCATCTACAATCACCTTCAATTCAGACAACAGCGGCTTTTTTTTTTAAATGATCTAGGTCCAGTTTTTTTTTTTTATATAGACTATTTATGTATTTACTTATTGGCTGCGTTGGGTTTTCATTGCTGCATGAGGGGTTTCTCTCATGGGTTGTGGCAAGCGGGGGTTACTCTTCCTTGCAGTGCACAGGCTTCTCACTGCAGTGCCTTCTCTTGTTGCGGGACACGGGTTCTAGGAGTGAGGGCTTCAGTAGCTGTGGCATGCAGGCTCAGTAGTTGTGGCCTGTGGGCTCAGTAGTTGTGGTACACGGGCTTAGTTGCTCTCAGCATGTGGGATCTTCCCAGACCAGGGACTGAACCCATGTCCCCTGCGTTGCCAGGAGGATTCTTAACCACTGCACCACCAGGGAAGTCCCAATGGCTTTTTTTTTAAAAAGAAAGCCATAATCTCAGGACTGAGGATAATGTTTCACTTTGAAAAAACACAGTTTTAAGAAAAGCTCACCTTCACTCACCTCACCCATATCACACAGACCAGCATCTGAGAACCTCTATTCACATCACCACTGACACCTGAAATAAAATCAGGTTACTCGCAAAGTCATTCACTTAGACTGACCATGTGCCTCACTAGCTCACATCAGTACAGTTCTAGGCCATTAAACCAAAAATCTCTGTGTAGCAACATTTCTGTGCTTCTGTCAGCTATCCATGCATTTTAAGAAATACATAATCTCATCAGTGGCATCCCTTAAAGAGCTCACTGCAACGGTACTGGTTTAGGCGCAACTAATTTCACTGCCAAAGGAGACAGTGTAAACTGCTTCCAGTATCACTCAGGTAACACTGCAAACTTCTTTTCCAAATGTTTCTTGTATCCCAACAACTATGCGCTATCCTGCAAAGAAATGCTAGCGCCCTCTTAATGGGCCCTCACCTACAGGAAGGCTGACTTTCCTTCCCCAGGCGACCCAGAGGCCCACCACTGACAGCACATCTTTAGAACAAGTTACTGGCTCATGAACTGGCATCCTGCCTTGAGGCATCTCTGGGTATACATGAGCTGCACACAGTACGAGGATTCCTGTCATGTCCTGACAACGCCCTCCACAGTCTGTCTGGAATGCCAAGCAAAGTATTACCGGAGTCTTCTAGACACTTACCCAACAGCCAAATGAAAGGAACTTCAAGTTCTGCCTCTTCATGTACGTTTTCTGGTTAGTACGACCATCAGACACAAGGCAGCTTCCAAAGAGAGATGCTGCCCATACAATCATGCAGTTCCATGAACAGAGCCCTTCAGAAAAGAACATTCTTTGGTAGAGACTGTTGCTAAGAGAAAATGAGAATCTGAAATGCACCCAACTACCTGTCTGACCACAGATCAGCTGCTTCTTAAAAAAGTTTTATGACCAAAGTCCTGGCTCTGCTATGTGACCTGACCTCTTGTGCCCTGGTGTCCTCACCTGTAAACTAGGGACAAGGAGCACCCTTCACGCAGAGCTGCTGTGAGAACGGACTGAGATGGCCCGTGAAGAGCCCAGAACAGGGACTGGCACACTTTCTCCTCAGAGGTCCTGACTGCAAAGGAGAGAAGGAAACAGAGCCAAGGTCACCTTGCCGCAGAGGACAGGCTCAGCAGTGCCCAGGGAGGACGACCTGCTCACAGGTGCCACCTCCAGTGGCATCACACCAGTAGCTCACGCTGGACATGACGAAGCACGTGCACTGTAGAAATCAACTACTGCTGCAAGCCGGCACGTCTTGAGCTCTCCCAGAGAGCCAGCTCTTACACAGTTACCAACACAGCACTGGAGTTCTACTGGTCTACAGTGACACTGCGAGTCCACGGAGAGCAGTGGACACCTGCATGATCAGTCCATCAACACATGAGACCGTGTCCACACTAGCACAGTCCACTGGGGGTGGCAGCGGGGTGGGGGGAGACCAAAAAAAGGGGTTACGGGGAGGAAGAGATGAATAAAAATCTAAAATCAGAAGTGAAAAGAAGAAATAACCACAAACATAAAGGTAAGTTTAAACGACCATAAAAGAATAGTTTACACAAGTCTATGCTGAACCATCTGAGACTCTGGAAACACATGGTCCAAATCCTGTCAGATGCAGAACCAGCCAGAACTGGCCTCCAGAACAGGGCCGGCTGCACAGGTGCAGCGCTCTGAGGGGTCCACCTGTATGGCAGTGCACGTGCCTGTCCCCAGCAGACTGTGAGCTCCTTTAGGACAAGGTGGCCCTCAGAGCCCTTTATGTCTCTGGGTCATAGCTCCAGGCCTGACATGATGCTGGCCTCCTCGGTGGGTTCACCGAATCAACCAGCAAACAAACTTGGAAGAAGTTCTTAAAGGCCGGCTCTCCCTGAGGGGGCAGTGAGGTGCCGTGAAAGAGCAGGGCAGGGAGCCAGACAGATGGGAGGGAGCACAGGGTCTAAGGCCACACCTCCCACCCATGGGACAGGTCCCCAGTTTTCATACAATATCATCAATGAATAATAACGGTTTCGTTTCTTTCATTCAAATTCTTTTATCTTTTTCCTCATTTTTCTCATTTATTGGACTGGCTAAAACCTCCATCACAATCCTCAACAGAAGCGATCAGAGCCAGCACCCTGTCTTCCTCCCACGTTCACAAAGAAAACTTTCAATATATCCTCAAATATAAGGGCTGCTAGAAGTTTCTTTACAAGAATAAAGGAAGTTTCACTACTTTCTCCCAGTTCTTTGGAAGCTGTACACTGTTTCTATTCTTACAGTGGCTCCTCAGAACTTGTAAGTTGTACAACCATTAAAATCTACAGTTAGGGACTTCCCTGGTCTTCCCATGACTGAGAATCCGCCTTCCAATGCAGGGGAGACAGGTTCGATCCCTGGTTTGGGAACTAAGATCCCACATGCCACGGGGCAACTAAGCTTGTGTGCCGCAACTACTCAGCCTGCGCACTCTAGAGCCTGCACACTGCAGCTAAGTGCCCTCATGCCACAACTACTGAGCCCACGCACTCTGGAGCCTGTGAGCCACAACTAGAGAGAAGCTCGCAAGCCACAAAGAAGAGCCCAGGGGCCACAACGAAGACCCCACATACTACAACTAAGACCCAATGCAGTCAAATAAATAAATATAAAGAAATATTTTTAAATAAATAAATAAAATGAAATAAAATCTACAGTTAACCCATACTTTACCCAATCCCAGTTATAACAAAGACTTTGGAAAGCCTTAGCTCCATTTACCCTCCTCAACATATATGCTACTGTTCTCATGTTTCACATCATTCTATCTTGATTTTACTTCATAAGACACTATTATCGGGACGTCCCTGGTGGCGCAGCGGTTAAGAATCCGCCTGCCAACGCAGGGGACACGGGTTTGAGCTCTGCTCCGGGAAGATCCCACATGCTGCAGAGCAGCTAAGCCTGTGCACCACAGCTACTGTGCCTGTGTGGCACAACTACTGAAGCCCATGTGCTTAGAAGCCTGCATACCACAACAAAGAGCAGCCCCTGCTCCCCACAGCTAGAGAGTGCCCACGCGCAGCAAAGAAGACCCAACGCGGCCAATAAATAAACACATAAATTTTTTAAGAAGACACTATTACAATCATCATCATTATTATAAACAATAAATGTTAATTTATATTTGATTTTCATTCCTTTTTTTTAATTCTATTGATTGATTGATTGATTGGCTGCATTGCGTCTTTGCGGCTACACTCCAGCTTTCTCTGGTTGCAGTGAGCGGGGGCTACTCTTCATTGCAGTGTGCGGGCTCAGTGCGGTGGCTTCTCCTGTTGCAGAGCACGGGCTCTAGGCACACAGGCTTCAGCAGTTGTGGCACGGGCTCCGTAGTTGTGGCACACGGGCTTCATTGCTCCGCGGCATATGAGACCTTCCCAGACCAGGGACTGAACCCGTGCCCCCTACATTGGTAGGTGGATTCTTAACCAGTGCACCACCAGAGAAATCCCAATTTTCATTCTTTCTTGAATTTTAGTTCTTCCACTTGGGATCACAATTTCTGCACATTTTTTAGAAATGTCTTTAAGGAATAGCTCATATAACTCAGTATCAAAAAAACAAACAACTCGGGGACTTCCCTGGTGGTCCAGTGGTTAAGACACTGCAATTTCACTGCAGGGGGTGCTAGTTTGATCCCTGGTCGGGGAAACTAAGATCCTGCATGCTGCGTGGCACAGCCAAAAAATAAAAACAAACAAACAAACAACTCAATCAAAAAATGGGCAGAAGACCTAAGGGACATTTCTCCAAAGATGACATACAGAAGGCCACCAGACACAGGAAAAGATGCTCAGTATCACTAATTATCAGAGAAATGCAAATCAAAACTACAATGAGGTATCACCTCACACAGGTCAGAATGGCCATCATCAAAAAATCTACAAATAATAAATGCTGGAGAGGGTGTGGAGAAAGGGGAACCCTCTTGCACTATTGGTGGAAATGCAAACTGGTGCAGCCACTATGGAAAACAGTATGGAGGTTCCTTAACAAACTACAAATAGAGCTACCACATGAGCCAGCCATCCCACTCCTGGGCATATATCCAGAGAAAACTTGAATTAAAAAAGATACATGCACCCCAATGTTCACAGCAGTACTATTTACAATAGCCAAGACATGGAAGCAACCTAAACATCTATCGACAGATGAATGGAAAAAGAAGATGTGGTATATTTATACAATGGAATATTACTCAGCCACAAAAAAGAATGAAATAATGCCATTTGCAGCAACATGGATGGACCTAGAGATTATCACACTAAGTGAAGTAAGTCAGAAAAAATGAATACCATATGATATCACTCATATGTGGAATCTAAAAAATAATACAAATGAACTTTTGTACAAAACAGAAACAGACTCACAGACACAGAAAACAAATGGGGAAGGGGAGAGGGATAAATTAGGAATATGGGAATAACAAGTACACTTTGTTACATATAAACAATAAGGATTTACTGTATAGCAGATATTCAGTATCTTGTAATAACCTATACTGGAAAAGAATCTGGAAAAAGAATATATGTATTTATTCTTGCATCACTTCTCTATACACCTAAAACTAATAAAATATTGTAAATCAACTATAGTTCAATTAAAAAAAGGAAAAGACTTTAGTATAAGTCTGCTAATGATAAATCTGTTTTTGTTTTCCTAAAAATGTGTTCACTTCCACCTCATTCTTTTTTTTTTTTTTGGCTGCACCACACGGCTACTTCCTTGACCAGGGATTGAACCTGGGCCCCCGCTCATTTTTCACCAATTCTTGAAAATCTTTAGCCTTTATCTTTTCTTTTTCTGTGGCACACGGGCTTAGTTGCTCCACGGCATGTGGGATCTTCCTGGAGCAGGGATCGAACCTACGTCCCCTGCATTGGCAGGAGGATTCTTAACCACCGCGCTACCTAGGAAGCCCTAGCCTTTATCTTTTAAATGACAGATCTGCCCCCATTCTCTCCTTTCTCCTTATAAAATACCAGTTAAATATATGTTGGACATTCTCTGTCTTCCACACTGCCTAACCTCTACTCTATGTTTTCCATCATTTTCTTCTTTTTTTTTTAAATAAATTTATTTATTTATTGGCTTTGTTGGGTCTTCCTTGCTGCACGAGGACTTTCTCTAGTTGCGGCGAGCAGGGGCTACTCTTCGTTGCAGTGTGCAGGCTTCTCATTGCAGTGGCTTCTCTTGTTGTGAAACATGGGCTCTAGGCACTAGGGCTTGAACCCGTGTCCCCTGCACTGGCAGGCAGATTCTTAACCACTGTGCCACCAGGAAAGTCCCTCCATCATTTTCTCTATGCTTCATTCTAGGTGATCTCTCCTGCCTCTTCTGGTTCACTGATTTTCTCTTCAGGTATATAACTTGATATTAAACTCATACACTGAATTCTTTATATAGAATTTTATGTAAAAAGTTACACCTGGTTCTTTTTCAAATATTATATATCATCTTTTATACTTTTCTACAGGTATTTTTCTTTCTTTAATTATTTCTTTAAAAATAAAGAGCACACTTATTTAATAGTCTGTTTCTGATAATCCCCAAATCTGAAGTCTTGGGGGGGGGGGGGGGGTTCTGTTTCTACTGGTTTTCATGCGTGGTGCCTTATTTCCTTGTGTGCTTGGCTTGTTTTGTCTGTGTACTAATCAATGTCCTTAATAACTATTCATAGGGATCTTTTGCATATTAGGATTATGGTAACTTCCCCCAGAGAGGTTTTATGTCTGCTTCCACTGATGCCTGAAGGTGTTACCAAACCATCCCCCTGAACTACCAGGCAATGTGAACCTGGGCTACAAATCCTCCCAAAGGCCAATCCACAGCCATAATTTCCCCTTTTTTCCTGCTACATTTAGTAAAAAGGTGGGGACACAGATGGAGTTGAGCAGGTATGCTTCTAGTTCACCCTGACTCTGACAACCCTGACCTTCAGAGCCCCATTTAGTATGAGGAAGGCCCCCTTTAAGTTCTCTGCCTTGAGAGGGCTGTAGATCTTCACTTCAGAGGCCAGTAAGGCCTCAGAAACCAAAGCCCCACTTTGTCCAGATCAGCAAACACCCTTAGGGCAAAGGCAGATTCCATCTCATGGTGCTTAAATTACCTTTCTGGATTCTTTGTTATATTTCGGTCTAAAACTTCCTTGCAATATCATCAGTCTTTTGATTTTTTTTCTTTATTCCAACAATTTTAGTTGTTTTCCACAGGATGGGAGATGAGAAGATAGCAGGTAGTCCAAATAACCTAGCCTAACAATTACCAAAAACATAAAAGCATTGATGTTTTTCTGCAAAATATACCTGATACTCAATTCTATACTGAAATTCACATTCTCTCATCACTTGGAGGAATTGCTCCACTCTCTACTGGCCTCTATGCATGCTAATGAGGCATCTGTTGTCAACCTGACAGGTGTTCCTTTAAATCTACAGATTTATCTTCATTAGTTTCTGAAAAGTCAACACTATTAATACTCTGAATAACGTCTCTCCTCCTTTTCTCTACTTTTCCATCCTGGGATTCCAACTACACAGTCACAGCACACTTTTATCTTACCCGCCACCTCTCGAGTCTCACTTTCCATATCCCATCTCTCAATGCTGCATGCTGGATACTTTCTTCAGGTATATACTCCAGTTCACTAATTCTGCCTTCGGCCATGTTTAATCTGTTTAATTCACATATATTGAGCTTTTAATTTCAACCTTTTTTTTTTCATTTCTGAAAGTTCTACTTGGATCATTTTGATACTTTGGTTTTCATTACTAATTCTTATCCTACTTTGTATTTCTTCAAACATCTCATACATTATTATATACACTGCACTGATTATTCAATACCTGCAGGCCTTGGGGCATCTAATTATGCCAGCTCCTCACAATGGTGTGTATGCGTGTGCATGTGTGTGTCCTGCATATAGAATCAAACTTGCTTAAACGTAATCTGTAGAAATCCCAAGGGCCTACACTGAGTATGCTTTGCTCTGAAAAGGATTTATCTTTTCTTCAGCAAGGAGCAAAAGAGTACTACCATAATACTCATTGTTCCTTTTCTTTTTCTCTTTAGGCTTTTGAAGAGTTAGCTTAATTTTTAAAGCACCGAAGCGCTCCCAAGAAGTTATATCTTATAATTTATCCAGCATCTAATTGGATTGCAATGGGAGAGCCTTTTAAGAGCATCTACTACTGCTGGAGGCACAAGTCCTCCCTCCCTTTTCACCTTCCACATGGAATGTGTTCTTATGGCGGCCATGACAGCAGAAAAGCCTATCTCAGCTATTCCCCACAAGGGAGACAGAGCACATAACTCACCACATACACACGACTGTCCCTATTTTATCTGGATTACACTTTTGCCGCATACGCACAACTGTCCCTGTTTTATCTGGATTACACTTTGGCCTGGAGAGACCAAGTAACTTTTCCACAACACAGCATCTCAAAACCAGACACAGGAGAGTCAAAAAACCCCCAAAAGTCAGGAAACTATATGCACATCTTCAAAACTAAAATTTTTGCTGTCATCCATCTTTGAATGTCCCCTTATACAGTATATTTGCATTAATTACACAATAAAACAGAATCAAAAACAATGATCTTACCTTCTGTGGAAACTCCTTGTTTAAATTTTGTATTTAGGCAAAATATAAAAACATTTGGGATTTTCTCTTGGAGTATATGCAACCTTAAGAAAAATTTTTTCATTCAGTAGATTTATAATCTCTTCACCTGAAAAATAAGAGGAAAAAAAAACTTATTTGGGGAGACTTCCCTGGTGGTCCAGTGGTAAAGAATCCACCTTCCAATGCAGGGGACGTGGGTTTGATCCCTGGTCAAGGGAATAAGATCCCACATGCGGCGGGGCAACTAAGCCGGCATGTTCCAGAGCCAGTGCACAACTAGAGAGCCTGCGCACCACAACTACTGAGTCTGTGCGCTCTGGAGCCCACACACCACAACCAGCGGGAAGCCCTCGCACCGCAACGAAGATCCCACGCGCCGCAACGAAGACTCGAGGCAGCCAAATAAGTAAGTAAATAAATATTTTTTAAACTTATTTTAAACTCTACTTCTGTAAACTCACCAAAATGATAGGGTAAAGGAACACAAAAATCATTATCTTTACTTAGTTTTCAAATTATCACAACATTTCATGATTAAGGATCTAAAAACTCCCTTGTCCTTGCTTGTTCTACAGAGACTGGTACCAGTGATACACACCCATTCTACATCTGGTTAACTAACTCAGTGGCTGGGATGCAAGGACATGAGAAGGATCTCTGTGAAGGTGTCCAGTTTCATGCCTACTATCGCCATCGAGAAACACACAGCCAGGTCCCAGGATGGCTGGGCAGCTCACTGATGACCCACCACAACCTCCAGAAGAAAAGCACTCCAAGTGCTCCAGGTGTGACCCCTAACACCACTTCCAAATAGCGTGACGAGTGCTCCTTGGTGAAAGGACTGGCTTCAAGGTGTGCAGCAAAAACACGGACCAGCAGAGCCCAGGACTGTTCATTCCATGTTTGCAGGAAGGCATGATTTTACACTTCATGCAATAAGGAGGAGTGACCGTTCTAGAATATAAGAGACCCAATCATCAAATATAATATTTAGATCCTGTTTGGGTCCAATTAAAACAATTCAACTAGAACAGTATATTTTTGAAGCTATTGGGGAAATCTGAATAGGGACTGGTGTTAAGGGATTACTGTAAATTTCTTAGTTGTAAAAATGACATGATCACTATGTTTTTAAAAATAAAAACTCCCCTTATCTGTTAGAGTGAAAAAGTGAAGTGCTCATGGGTAAAATGACATTGTTTCTTGGATTTACTTTTAAAACATTCCACCCCTCAGCAATCCCACTCCTGCGCATGTACCCTGAGAAAACCATAATCCAAAAAGAAACGTACCACAATGTTCACTGCAGCACTATTTACTAGCCAGGACATGGAAGCAACCTAAATGCCCACCAACAGATGAATGGATAAAGAAGATGTGGCTCATATATACAATGGACTATTACTCAGCCACAAAAAGCAATGAAACTGAGTTATCTGTAGTGAGGTGGATGGACCTAGAGTCTATCATACAGAGCAAAGAAAGCCAGAAAGAGAAAAACAAGTATCATAAGCTAACTCATATATATGGAATCTAAAAAAAAATGGTACTGATGAACCAAGTGACAGGGCAAGAATAAAGATGTAGAGAATGGACCTGAGGACATGTGGAGGCGGGGTGCAAAGAGGAAGCTGGGACAAAATGAGAACATAGCATTGACATATATACAGAACCAAATGTAAAATAGATAGGTAGTGGGAAGCTGCTGCATAACACAGGGAGATCAACTCGATGATGGGTGATGACTTAGAGGGCTGGGACAGGGAGGGTGGGAGGGAGTCGAGGGAGGGAGGGCATATGGGAATATATGTATAAATACAGCTGATTCACTTTGTTGTACAGCAAAAACTTGCACAACAGTGTAAAGCAATTATATTCCAATAAAAAGCTTTAAAAATAAATAAGTACATAATTAAATAAATAAAACACTCCACCAAAACACAAGAATCAAACAAATTTTAAAACTGTGTGAGCAAAAGGGACAGATTAAAAAATAATAACTGGCAAAGTGCTGATCACTGATAAAAGCTGGGAGATGAGTACATGGGTGTTATGTTTTCTGTACATGTGCGTATTTTTAAATTTCATATAAAAATCAATCAAAAAAGGGCACCCGAAGTTGTGCTAGTAAACCAGTAATAAGTCAGTGTTACCTCCTAAAACAGGACAATCTTTTTACATCTGTGAAAGAGAACAAAGGAAACTTCGTTTAAAATAGAGCCAGGATGGGACTTCCCTGGTGACGCAGTGGTTAAGAATCCACCTGCCAATGCAGGGGACACGGGTTCGATCCCTGGTCCAGGAGGATCCCACATGCTATGGAGCAACTAAGCGTGTGCACCACAACTACTGAGCCTGCACTCTAGAGCCCGGGCGCCATAACTACTGAAGCCCAGGTGTCTAGAGCCTGTGCTCTGCAAGGAGAGAAGCCACTGCAATGAGAAGCCCACCCACCACAATGAAGAGTAGCCTCCACTCATTGCAACTAGAGAAAGCCCATGTGCAGTAACAAAGACACAACACAGCCAAAACATTCATTCATTCATTCATTCAATAAAATAAAAATAAAATAAAAAAGAGCCAGGAGGCCAGAGGGGAGCCCTCACCCTCTACTATTCAGCCTCAACCACAGACACTTATGGAGCAAGGTTTCCTGTTTGCCCTGCAACTCAGCCAGTCAGAAACCATCACCACCCTGAACTCTCACTTTCGTCCAATGGATGTCTGTTCAAAACAGCCGCTCCCAATTTCCTCCCTCTTCTCTACAAAGTACCCTTCCTCTGCTCTGCGGGACTTGCCTACGGCTTTTGCTACTGCTTGCTTGTCCTGAATTGCAATTCTCTGCTGTTCTCAAACCCATTTTGCTGGTAAAATAACTGGCTTTTTTATTTTTAAAGCTGGCACATTTAACATTTCATAATTATTAAGCTAAATAATTCAAAATTGGCTTTTCGGCACTTTATACACAGTTTCAAAACAAGGAAGTATCTCTATGAAGGCCCTCAGACCTGTTTATTCTGACTTTGAACCAGTGCTTTTATAACATAGATCTTCTTGACAAATTCTACTTAGTGTGAGCTAAAGGAAGCCCCAAACATCCGGGACCTCAGGAGGCACACGCAGTGGGGAATGAGCTGAGCGACACCTCCTCCTCCGCGGGCACATACCCTGAGCACCTCCCGGTGCCTGCTCTCCCTGGCAGCACTGCCCTCTCCCACGCCCTCCCCGGCAGCACTGCCCTCTCCCACGCCCTCCCCCCGCAGGTACCAGCGTTCTGTCTGTCACCTGTGTCCCCCAGCCCAGACCCTGAGGGTCCTTCTTTTCTGCAGGCCATCAGGATCTCATTCTATAGCCTGCTTTTCCTGTGACACCTTTCTCCCAAGTCCTATCCCCACCTCCTTCCCTAAACACATGAATTCCCTTGATGTCCACCCAGGAAAAGGCCATCTCTACTCTCCCACGCCGGCATCCCGAACTAGAAAGGGATCAGCATTCTCATAGATCGCAGCGCTTTCTTCTATGCTTCCTAATACCTTCATTCAAATACCTGTTTTTGATACTTTTGTTTCTGGCCAAGATGAAAAAACAGGGACCAGATTTACAAATGAAATGGTTTTGAAGACATGGGCTCTCCGGCAGGGAAGAACAGTGATCCCTGACAGGAGGGAAACAAGAGGAGCCCTTTAACTGCCCAGCTTCCTGCCTGACAAGCAGTCCTGGGTCACAGCAGAGGAACGAGGCGGGAGGCCAAGGTGCTAGAGTTCCCAGGCAGAGCACTGCAGGGGATGCAGTCGCAGGCAGCCCTGGGGATCTGCTGGCTGCAGCCAGGTACGGAGCAGTGCAAGCGTGCATGTGGGAAAGCATCCACGCCAGGAATTAGTGGCAACAACCCTCCAAGTTCACACGGGGCCAATGAGAGTTACTCGTCCTCCCAGTCACAGTGGAAAATTCCCTAACTTGGGGGCACTGGACAAAGTACTCAGAAGACTTCTGCCTCGGTGGTGGGGCAAGATGAGACCTGCACTCCTCACGACTCTGGTGCCACCTAACAAAGCCGAAAAGCCACACCCACAGAATCAGACTGTTTCCATGTCACTTCACAACACTCCAGAACAAAGCTCAAGAATATTGACACAAACATACTCAGCACCCAACAGGATAAAAGTCACAGTGTCTTGGCATCCAATCAGAAATGACCAGACATGCAAGGAAGCAGGAAGACACAAACCATAAGCAACCTAGAAATGACACAGATGATAAAATTAATTGACAAAGACATTTAAACAGCTGTTAAAACTGTATTCTGTATGTTCAAAAACCTAGAGGAAATATGAGACATGTTAAAGAGAGACATGAAAGATACACGAAGACCCAAACAGAATCACAAATATACTCTTAATCCAAAAAAAAGGCAGAAAAAGAGGGAGCAGGAACAGAGGGCACACTGAGCCGCAGCCCCGGCTCTCCTTCCTCCCGCCACACCAGCGCTCCCTCTTCCTGAACTCGCTGCAGGTCTCCACAGCTGACACCTGGGTCCCCCCTGCCTGGAACAGCCCTCGTCTCACCTTCCCTGCCTGGCAAATTCCTGTCTGCTCCTCAAGTCCGAAATTCAGCAAAAACCACTCTGTCCGGCTTTCCTGAGCCCTTCCTCAGCGCTCTCACAAGAGCACTTCCAGAGAATCAACACACGATAATAATCTAGTTTTAAATATTCTTATTTATTTTGAATTATGAAAAAAATTTAAATATAAAAAGGTCCAGAGAAGAATATAACAAATTTCCATGTATTGAGATTTAATGAACATGGCATTTGCTCACACGTGCCACGTGCTTAAAAAAGAATAAAGCGTTTCTATGACATTGCGGGATGGAGAACCCACTCAACTCCCTTCCCCCACAGCGATAATCGTTCTTTTGCAGAATCCAAGATTTCATTCTTTCACTACTTACATAACTATACTAAGAATACACGTAGGTGCGCCTCATCCTTCTGACACTCCCGTGCTGCTCGTGTGCCAGGTGTGGACCTGGTACTTCTTCTGTGAAGCAGCCCCTGGGGAGGCTCTGGAGCGCGCTACGGCTGGCGAAAAGCGCAAGGAAGGAGTCAAGACTGAGAACGTGGATCACACGCATCTGAAGGGGGGCGGGGGGGCAGGATGGTTCTGTGGCGCAGTTTAAGATTGAGAGGCAAAGGGGACTTCCCTCGTGGTCCAGTGGTTAAGACTCCGCGCTCCTAATGCAGGGGACCCAGGTTCAATTGCTGGTCAGGGAACTAGAGCCCGCACGCCACAATTAAAGATCTCGCACACGGCAACAAAGATCCCACGTGCTGCATCTAAGACCCTGGGCAGCCAGGCCAATTAAATAATTTTTTTTAAGTTTCCTTTAAGATTAATAAGAGGCACACACCACTTAGTAAACTAATGAAAGCCTATTGTGAAGGACAGGGTCTGTCAGTGAGGGAGATCAGATTCCAATTTGAGGGGCAGCCAATCAATGAAACTGACACAGCTGCACAGTTGGACGTGGCTGCTGAAGATACAACTGAGGGGTTCCAGCAGCAGATGGGGGGGGGTCTACTAAAGAGGGAAGCTGCTACTTTACTCCACAACTCTGTCCCTTCAGACCAAGACGACATTCTCAATTAGAAAACCACAATTAGGTTCCACCACATCCTGAATGTGCTACAGCATAGTTTTTCTCTATTCTTTCATTTTCCCCTTCCCCATTCCTTTATTGTGCATAAAGTAACTGGTGTGTGCGCACACACGTATTGCATTTTTTTTAACTAAATGGCCAATGGTATGCTTTGATCGACATCCAATGGAGATGGGATGGGGAAAAATAGTGGTTCTGTGAAAATACCCTCTTTTCTCCAGTAGTGGCATGCTCAGTCAGCTCTTATCTTTATATTCCAGTAAGTTATTTTGCTCTCACTGTTTAACAAAAAAAGAACACCATAAAAATCCTTGCATACCTTGTTTGATTGGAGAATTTTAATGTTTTTCATTTATCATTATAAAACCAAGGACATTTTTATAACTTTTTTATACATAGCTGTTACATGTAGGGCAATCTGTCTTTAAGTAGGGATAAATTACCCTAAAAGAAATGATTCCTAAGGACTTTCCTGGTGGCGCAGAGGTTAAGAATCCACCTGCCAGTGCAGGGGACACAGGTTTGAGCCCTGGTCCAGGATGATTCCACATGCTGTGGCGCAACAAAGACCATGTGCCACAAATACTTTGCCTGCACTCTAGAGCCCGGAAACCACAACTGCTGAGCCCACATGTTGCAACCACTGAAGCCCAAGCGCCTAGAGCCCATGCTCCACAAGGTAAGCCACCTCACTGAGAAGCCACCTCACTGAGAAGCCCGCACACCACAACGAAGAGTAGCCCCTGCTTGCCGCAACCAGAAAAAGCCACGCACAGCAACGAAGACCCAGCACAGCCAAAAATAAAATAAAATAATAAATTACTTCTAAAAAAGTAAAAAAATAAATTTAAAAAATAAAAATTCTTTAAAAAGAAAAAGAATACATTTAAACACTTTCATAACATACATAGGTGCTCTCCAATTATCTTGAGCTCACCTTTATATTTTTTTGAAACTTACTTACATTGATACAGGTCATTTTAATTCTTTCATTTGAAACATGACAGACACTATTCCTTTACACAGAAAGGTGTTTTTTGCCCTTTTCCCTACTGAGGTATTCAGGTTGCTGCTGATTTACTACCATCACCAACAAGGCTGCCCTGAGCACTCTGAATACACCTCCTTTCGCACAGAGCCTCAAAGTGCAATTGCTGCATCACAGTACAGATACTTCCATGTTTAGATGTTTCTAAATTACCCTCCAAGGTGCTTTATGAAATCAATGTACCCTCCCACCTGCTGTAAAGTATTCCTATTTCCCCAAACTGGTCAGACTTCTTCATTTTTACTCTTCTGATGTGTGTGAAGTAGAATTCTCATTTTTTTATTATTGAAGTACAGTTGATTTACAATGTTTCAGGTGTACAGCAAAGTGATTCAGTTATATATATATATACATATATATATATGTATGTGTGTGTGTATACATCATTTTTCAGATTCTTTTCCATTATAGATTACAAGATACTGAATATAGTTCCCTGTAGGATTTTGCTGTGTATCTATTTTATATACAGCAGCGTGTATCTGTTAATCCCAAATTTCTAATTTATCCCTCTCCCCACCCTTTCCCCTTTGGTAACCATAAGTTTGTTTTCTATCTCTGTGAGTCTATTTCTGTTTTGTAAAAAACAAACATTCATTTGTATCAGTTTTTTTAGATTCTACATATAAGTGGTATCATATGGTGTCTGTCTTTCTCCTTCTGACTGACTTCACTTAGTACGATCATCTCCAGGTCCATCCATGTTGCTGCAAATGGCATAATTTCATTCCTTTTATGGCTGAGTAGTATTCCATCACATATACATGTACCACATCTTCTTTATCCATTCATGTGCTGATGGACATTTAGGCTGCTTCCATGTCTTGGCTACTGTAAACAGAGCTGCTCTGAACACTGGGGTGCATGTATCTCTTCAAATTAGAGTTTCTGTCTTTTCCAGATATATGCCAAGGAGTGGGATTACTGGGTCACATGGTAACTCTAGTTTTAGTTTTTTAAGGAACCTCCATACTGTTCTCCACAGTGGCTGCACCAATTTACCTTCCTACCAGCAGCATAGGAGGGTTCCCTTTCCTCCACACTCTCTCCAGCATTATTTGTAGACTGGAATTCTCATTCTTTTTTTTTCTTTTTTTTTTTTGCTTATTTATTTAGGCTGCATTGGGTCTTCGTTGCTGTGTGTGGGCTCTCTCTATTTGTGGCGAGCGGGGGCTACTCTTCATTGCGGTGCTCAGGCTTCTCACTGAGGTGGCTTCTCTTGTTGGGGAGCACTGGCTTTAGGCATGCAGGCTTCAGTAGTTGTGGCACATGGGCTCGGTAGTTGAGGCGCATGGGCTTGGTAGTTGAGGTGCATGGGCTTGGTAGTTGAGGTGCATGGGCTTAGTTGCTTCATGGCATGTAGGATCTTCCCAGGTCAGGGGTCAAGCCCATTTCCCCTGTATTGGCAGGTGGATTCTTAACCGCTGCGCCACCAGGGAAGCCCCTGGCATTCTCATTCCAATCTGCATTTCCATTAGGATTATCGGGGTCCTCGCTCAAGGCACACAGCTAACAACCTGGCTAGAATCCTACACTGGCCAGAAGGAGATTTAGAGTCCGAGATGTAGACCCCAAAACAGTTCAGATTTCTGCTGCAAATCTTGTTTATAAACAAGATTTATATAATTACTAATTTGCTTTAACTTACAATATAGATGTAACTGTTTCAAAATAAGTTACTGCTCAAGACTGCTGAATACAATTAAAACCAATTTCCTCTTCTTCCCTTTAAGTATTTCTCCTGTGATTATGCCACCAATCTGATGTAGTTAGATTCATTTGTATGTATTTATGTTCAATTGGGTGGGACTGCTTTTTTGTTATTGTTTATTATCTAGTTTTGGTTTTTACCTGTATAAAATATTTACTACAGTCAAAACCACACAGCAGGTGCCCCAGCCCCACACACATGCTCGATGGAGAGTAGTGGGGCTGAGAACTGCGCAAAGACACCAGATGTCCTACAGTCCTGGGAGGTGTTGGAGCTGTAACCCAGGCAGAATGGAGAACCTCATGGAACACCCTCTGACACCCCGCTGAGATCCCAGTAAGACCATGCCTTCAGAGCAGAAACTACAACCTAGAGCAAAGGCCACACACAGAGACTAAATTCAAAACCAAAGCAGACATATTCATATTCAGACATATTCAAAGAATAAAACCAATCCTGACAGGACCAAAAGGATCTTTCAGTAATTTAACTGCCTGCCAGAACAAAACTCAAGACCGTAATCCAGATACCAACATATAACAAAAAATTATTAGATATATAAAGCAGGAGAAAAATGTGACTAAGATTTTTTAAAATTAAAAAGCAGCTATTAGAAACAGACCCCAAGATGTCTCAGATGGCGGAATTAGCAGAAACGAATTTTAAAGCAGCAATGAAAAACATGTTCAAGGACTTAAAAGAAAAGGTAGTAACAGAGTGAAAAGATAAAGTCTCAGCAGAGAAATGAAACTACGTAGAAGAACAAAATGACTATTCTAGAACTGAAAAATACATCTGAAATAAAAATATATACTGAATGGACTTAATAAAAAATTGGAGACTGAAAAAGAAAGTGTCAGTGAACCTAAGAAAGATCAACAGAAACAATTCAATCTGAGGAGGAAGAAAAAAAAAAAGGTTATTTTTAAAAATGAATTCACTGGGACTTCCCTGGTGGCACAGTGGTTAAGAATCCGCCTGCCACACTATTTACAATAGCCAGGACATGGAAGCAACCTAAATGTCCATCAACAGATGAATGGATAAAGAAGATGTGGTACATATATACAATGGAAAATTACTCAGCTGTAAAAAGCAATGAAACTGGGACATTTGTAGAGACGTTGATGGACCTAGAGATTGTCATACAGAGTGAAGTGAGTCAGAAAGAGAAAAACAAACATCGTATATTAACACATATATGTGGAATATAGAAAAATGGTACAAATCAACCGGTTTGCAAGGCAGAAACAGAGACACAGATGTAGAGAACAAACATATGGACACCAAGCAGAGAAAGCAGGGAGGGTTGGGGGGGAATGAATTGGGAGACTGGGATACCAAATAGTACACTCTAAACATATGCAGTTTATTGTATGTTCATTGTATCGCAATAAAAGTTCTTGGAAAAAAAAAAAAAAAGAATCCAGCTGCCAATGCAGGGGACACAGGTTTGAGCCCTGCCTGGTCCAGGAAGATCCCACATGCTGTGGAGCAACTAAGCCCGTGTGCCACAACTACTGAGCCTGAACTCTAGAGCCCACGAGCCACAACTATTGAGCCTGTGTGCCACAACTACTGAAGCCTGCACACCTAGAGCCTGTGCTCCACAACAAGAGAAGCCACCTCAATGAGAAGCCTGTGCACTGCAACAAAGAACAGCCCCCTGCTCGCCGCAACTAGAGAAAGCCTGTGCACAGCAACAAAGACCCAACACAGACAAAACATAAGTGAATTCACTGACTTGCGGGACAATATTAAGTGGTCTACCATACATGTAACAAATCTCACAGGAATATTAGAGAAAAGGACATAAAAATACATGAAAATGCAGCCAAAAATTTTCCAAATTTTATAAAAAGAAACCTCATAAGAAAGTATCACACAGAAGTCTCATCCCATCCCTATCCCTTCATCCTGCTCCCTTCCCCTCAATATAGCTAATTACTATTAATTTTGTTTCACTGTTTCACTACTATAAATATATATACTTTTTTCATATTATCTACAACCCTTCATGTACAAAAGGCAACAAACTTTTGCACCTTGCTTGTTCCATAGTGACCTTCCTTACTCCTTTCTTTTTTAA
Source organism: Hippopotamus amphibius kiboko (assembly GCF_030028045.1). Classification (NCBI taxonomy): domain Eukaryota; kingdom Metazoa; phylum Chordata; class Mammalia; order Artiodactyla; family Hippopotamidae; genus Hippopotamus; species Hippopotamus amphibius. Next base: position 401,335 of record NC_080192.1, read on the forward strand.
TACAGAAACATTTTTACTGATTTTAAATACAGTATAGAAAAGTACACAGATCATAAGTGAACAGGTCACTGAATTTTCACAAAATAAACCCATCCATGCAACCAGCACCCAGTTCAAGGAACTCCTTGGAGTACCTGCACCCAGACGTACTCCTCAAGTCCCAAAATGTGTTAACCACTGTCCTGACCTGCATCACATCACCAGACTCACACTCCATTCTGTGGACTTACACTCAGGATGGACACGTGGGTTGTTTCTAGTGTTTTGCTATTACAATAGTTCTGTAATGGACAGACATTTGCATATGTCACTTCATGTTTTTGCCAGCATATCTTTAAGACAGATTCCTAGATGTGCCATTGCTGGGTCAAAGGAGAGAAGCATATATAAATCTATAAGATACACACAAATATCTGGAAGACAAGATATCTTTCAGAGGCACTGTGCCATTCCGCATTCCTACCGGCAAGAAGACAGCCAGTTTCAATACAACCTCATCCACTGAACAGGTGGTTTAACTTGTGGATTCCGGCCAACATGGGGGGTGGCCAGCCATCCCAGTCTGCTGAGGACTGAGGGGTCTCCTAACACACAGGACTTTCAGTGCTAACACCTGGACAGTCCTGAGCAAACCAGTGTGGCTGGCCACTCCACCAATGTGGTAAATAAGAATAAGCATCTCAATATAGTTCTGTTCTGGGTTTATCATAAGAAATGGTAAGCATCTATTCAACTACATAAGAACCATCTTCATTTGTTTTCCATCAACTATTCCCATCTTTTGCCCGTTTTTAAAATCAGGTTATTTTCTTTATCTTCTCAGTTTCTATGAGTTCTTTTATTTTTTTAAGTATTTATTGGTTTATTTATTTATTTATTATTTTTGGCTGCATTGGGTCTTGGTTGTGGCACGTGGGCTTAGTCGCCTCGCAGCATGTGGGATCTCAGTTCCCCAACCAGGAATCAAACCCGCATATCCCCTGCATTGGAAGGCAGATTCTTTACTACTGGACCACCAGGGAAGTCCCTCTATGAGTTCTTTTAAATATTAAAGATATTAATAAAATCCCTTTGTTATGACATAAGTTCAACATATTTTTCTGTTTGTCATTTGTCTTTTGACTTTGCTTATGGTGACTGTTGCAATCAGTTTTTTGTTGTTAGTGCAATCAATTTTATCTATTTTCTCCTACTGCCTCAAGAGTTTGAGGGAAGGAAAAGTTTTCCTCACTCCCAGGTTATAAAGAAACTCACCTTGTTTGTTTGGTTTTTAGTACTCATGCAGTTTCATTTTTTACACTGTGATCCCTGATTTATTTGGAGTAATTATTTTATGATTTATTTGGACTACACGAGAGGTAAAAGAAGAGAGAATAATATAAAACACCGGTCTTAAGATCTACGATAAGCAGGACTATGATCTCGGATACCTGTCTCCAGGAAAGGCATACGTGACGTTCCTCCCTTCACACACAAAATGTGTCCAGGGTTCCTACCATTCTGTACCAAATGTTTTAACATCACAAACCTCACCCACTAGGAAGATAAATCGGTCTGTTGCATCAGAACTGACCCAAAATCTGAAGAAATTGCTATCTGTACAGACATCCCCAGGGTTTAATGAAATGAGGGTGGCCAACCCACCATAAGCCAAAGTTTATTTTCACATCTCCTTCTTGGCAAAGGAATAAAATGTATATATTGGGTTGGCCAAAAAGTTCATTCAGGTGTTTCCATAAGATAGTACGGAAAAGCCCAAATGATCTTTTTGGCCAACCCAAAAAAATGGACAGATAATGTTATCAAATCTAGGGCTCCTGCGGATATTACATTAATACCCATCAGATCAACACCTGCTCAGTTTTCTCACTTAAGAAAAAAAAAATTGTACCTAAATATAATCACACTGTCAGATGTGCACCCAGGTGAAATGGCATGATTTGATGATTTCGACAGTTTGCTTTTAAATACACCAGGAAAAAAAGATCAGGAGGAGGGGAGATAGGCAGAATGTTGATAGCTGCTGAAACTGAGTAATGGGTACACAAAGGCTCATTACATGCCCATCTCTATTGGTGCAGGTGTGCAGGAAGTGTGTGTGGTACCCAAGTCAGAGAAGTCTGCCCAAGTGAGTCACATTCTAAGGGTCATGGGGGATCTCTGATGTGAGGTCACCAAATCTCAGAGAAGACAACCACTGCCCTTGCTACCAGACCAGCCCCTACCTAGGGCCTGAAGGTGTGGCTCACCCTGGATGTGGGAGGCTAGATTCCTTCAGCGTAAGATGGGCACACCTAGGGACTCCTAGGTGGTGCAGTGGTTAAGAATCCTCCTGCCAATGCAGGGGATGCGGGTTTGAGCCCTGGTCTGGGAAGATTCCACATGCAGCAGAGCAACTAAGCCCATGAGCCACAACTGTTGAGCCCATGTGCCACAACTACTGAAGCCCACACACCTAGAGCCCATGCTCTGAAACAAGAGAAGCCACCACAATGAGGAGCTCACACACCACAATGAAGAGTAGCCCCTGCTCACCGCAACTAGAAAAAGCCTGCGTGCAGCAATGGAGACCCAATACAGCCAATAAATAATAAACAAACAAAACAAACAAATAAATAAAAAAGATGGGCACACCTAACCAGTCCCTGGAAACGGGGACACTTGAAGGCTCTCTGGGACAAGTCACCCAAACTGGGTGGGGCTCCTTGGTGAATCAGTCCTAAGAGGATTTTCCCTGGGAAATCACTGGTAGTCCAGTAGTTAGGACTCCACACTTCCATTGCAGGGTGCACAGGTTCGATTCCTGGTCACAGAAAATCCCTAGAGCCGTGCAGTGCAGCCAATAAAAAAAGAGTATTTTCCCAGACTATGCCCAGGAAGTAGGCAGTAGAGATGCCAGTCGGCAGAGGAGTGGGAGGTGTTACTTCATGACACTGGTGGTCAGCCAGTCAGACTGTCTAATGGTAGAGGACTCAGCTGGGCATCATGTGGTCACCCAGTGAGAAAATGCAGCAGGTCCAAAGGTTAACTAAGCTGACCCTCAAAGAACCTCCTCACTGACCTCCTCTTCTCCATCAGTGAGGCAGGAGAGAGCTGGGGCATCCGTCCTTACAGCCTGTCTTGATCATTCTGCCAGAGGCCAAGGCCCTTGGTCAAGAAACAAAGAAAGGGACTTCCCTGGTGGTGCAGTGGTTAAGAACCCACACTTACTGAGCTTGTGCTCTAGCGCCTGAGAGCCACAACTACTGAGCCCATGTGCCACAACTACTGAAGCCTGCATGCCTACAGCCTGCACTCCACAAGAGAAGCCACCACAATAAGAAGCCCATGCACTGAAACAAAGAGTAGACCCTGCTTGCTGCAACTAGAGAAAGCCTGCACGCAGCAACGAAGACCAAATAAATAAATAAATAAATAAAATTTTTTTGAAAAAGAAAAGAAACAAAGAAAGCTCCATCAACCCAACAAGGGGCCTGGTGATTAAAAGGATCTCCAGCTGAGTCAGAAAGGACTCCATCTTAAGAAGCCTTCAGGACCATCCCCGCTCTTGCCAACTTTTCCTCGATTCTCACTGGGGGAAATAGGGTGTCTCAGTTCAGACTATAATAAAAAAATACGACAGACTGGGGGGCTTAAACCATCAGGAATTTATCTCCTCACAGTTCCAGAGGCTGGTAGTCCAAGATCAGAGTGCCAGCAGGGTGAGGTTTGGTGAGAGCCCTCTTCCTGGCTCATGGATGCCTTCTTGTTGTGTCTTCACACAGCATTCCTCAGTGGGTACGTGTGGAAAGAGAAAGAGATCTCTCCTCCTCTTCTAATAAGGCCACCAGATCAGAATCCCACCCGCGTGGGATTAACCTCCATTACCTTCTACTGGGTTGCCCAAAAGGCTTGTTCAGATTTTGGCCAACCCAATAAAAGCCCCACCACCAAATACAACCACATTGGGGGTTAGGGCTTCAACCTATGAACTTTGGGGACACAATTCAGTTCAAAGCACAGGACCCCCAAGAGAGTCTTCCTGTGACCATATCGAGAAAGAAAGTGACAAAAGCAAAAGGTGGAAGCAACCCAAATGCCCATCCACAGATGAGTGGATAAACAAAATACGATCATCTGAACAATGTCATATGTTGCGACGTGGATGCACCCTGAGGACACTGTGCTGAGTGAAGTAAGCCAGTCATGAAAGGACAGGTGCTGGGTGGTCCCACTCCCACGAAGTCCCTGGAGGAGGCAAATTCAGAGACAGATAGTAGGAGGGTGGGGGCCAGGGGCTGGGGAGCTAGCACGTAATGGGGAGAGGTTTACAGTTTAGAAGGGTGAGGAAGTTCTGGAGACGCATGGTGGTGATGGTTGCACAACAACAAGAACCTACCTAATGCTGAACTGTACACTGAGAAATGGTTAAGATGATAAATTTTATGATATATACATTTAAGGCATTAGCCTCTCTCTGTGCCTCAGCTTCCTCATCTGTAAAAGGTGAATAACAACAGCCGTCTAACCTACCTACAGTGAGAGTAAAAAATCAATGTAAGGATCTTACAACAAAGCTTGACAATATGAAAAGCTCTTAATATATGTTAGCTTCTGTTATCACTTATTGTTATTAACTTATGGCAATAACAACCAAAGTTAAATAGCTGTAAGAGTTCAGATATAGTTGCTTCTGTGGAATAAGACTACGGGATGGGGAGGGCTGCGAGTAGAACAGACTTTTAAATTAGAAGCCTCATACATTTATCAGTTTTTTTTTTAACTTATTTATTTAATTTATTTATTGGCTGTGCTGGGTCTTTGCTGCTGCACACAGGCTTTCTCTAGTTGCTGAGAGCAGGGGCTACTCTTCATTGTGGTGCGTGGGCTTCCCACTGCAGTGGCTTCTCTTGCTGTGGAGCACGGGCTTCAGGCGCACGGGCTTCAATAGTTACGGCACATGGGCTCAATAGTTGTGGCTCACAGGCTCTAGAGCACAGGCTCAATAGTTCTGGCTCACGGACTTAGTTGCTCTGTGGCATGTGGAGTCTTCCCAGAGCAGGGCTTGAACCTGTGTGCCCTGCATTGGCAGGCAGATTCTTAACCACTGCGCCACCTAGGAAGTCCTATTACTTTGTTAACAATTAAAAATCCACTTATCTATTAGAGAAAAATATATACAAATACAGGGAAACAAATTTGAAATTCTAGAGGAACACATTTCCTAGCTAAATAAGGAAGTAAATGAGACCAAGTTGATGGGAAAATAGCAAAGAAACACTGGGCCCCAAAACAAGTGCCAGTGGGCACACCCCTCCATGCCAGGCGCCTCCAAGGGCAGAGAGGGCTCAGCAGGCTGACGGAGAGCAGCCGCTGCCCGTCCTCCCTGCAGGCTGGCAGCTCCGCAGCTGCAGGTGACTCCAGGAAGGCAGCCTGGCGAGTGCTGTGTCAGAGAACAGGAAGGCACAGCCTGGGCCAGCTCCAGATGCCGGGGAAGCAAGGGAGGAAGCCAGCTCTCCTCAGAAGTGAGCCCCCCAACCCAACACGCTCCAGATCAAGAGCCCGTCCCGCTGTGGCAGCAGGGACACGCCGGTGCCCTGATTTCCAGCTCTCCTGTCACACCGAGGTGAGGACTGCAGCGCAAAGGGCCGCAGAGCCGGCAGGTGCTGAGTGGAGGAAAGCCAGCTGATGGAGGAGACAGCAGGTGGAGCGAAGGCTGCAGCAGGAGCCCCGGGGAGGGAGTAGGGACGGGCCACCCCAGCCACCTACAGCCCTGCAGGGACACTGGGCAAGGGGATACCTCGGCCAGTTTCTTCAAGAAAAGCCAGAAACCCAGATTTTTATTAACCTCCAAATCTTCAAATGTTGACAATTTAATTTTTTAACACTCTGTGGGCCTGTGAAGGATGCAAAATGCACCCCCACAGGCCAGCAGTGGGTCTGCCAGAGAGCCAGCCACCTTCGTGTCCCCCCACCCTGTCCACCTTCACGTGTCCACTGTCCCGGCCGGAAGCTGTGAGGACAAGGCGAGACCCTTGCGCCCAAGACACAGCAGGACTCATCAACTGGTAGTCGGCCCAAGGGTCATCGTCCCAAAAACAGCTCACGTGGCTACACGTGCTGGGGCTTCAGGCTCCCGAGGCAGCATCTCTCCTCCCAGCAGCGGCGCTCAACTGGTCTCCCACCAAAGTCGTGGAAAGGTGACTTCCAACACACAGCTGAGCTGGAGCTCCATCAGGCCAAGTGGAGTCTCGCTATCCCCATTTTCTCAAGAGCTTCCTCCTGGCGTTGGGTGCGATGCAGAGGAAACCAACGGTGAAAACACAGCACCTGCCACCTGCTTGCCACCAGTAACCGCGGCCACACTCCTGGTGAAGGATGGGGGGGGGGGGCCCGCCGGCACCAGGACAGGGCATGCACCTCTGCACCCATGCTAAGCCCTTAGTCCTACCCGTCCCTCCTGGAGACAGACGCAGACCCCCAAACAAAGAGCCCATCAAGACAGCAGGCCCGACCACGGCAGGCGCTCTCCAGACACAAGGCCCAGGGAGGTCTGGCTTCTGCCACCAACTAGCTCTGAGGTCCTGGGCGAGTGCCCAATGCTCATGTGATGCAGGCAAAAACGTGACCCGGTGACTGAGAGTCGTCATGACTGCTACCGCTGGTCTAGGACAGCGGCCAACACCAGATGCCTCCCTGGGGTCTGGGGAGACGAGGGATCAGGGAACCAGAGCCCCACCACAGCAAGGCTCTGGGGTGCACCCACCCTGGCACACAGACGAGGCAGATGGGCAGGGTGTACGCTGCATCTGTTCCCAACAACACACTCCTGGGAGAACCAGAACCAAAGGCAGGCAGGGCAGGGCACACTCTAGGTTGAGACTCTCAGGGGGCAAGTAACTGTTGACAGGCAGTTAAAAAAGCAGTGCCAAACAGGCAGGAAAAAGCCCCAACAGGCAGCAAGATAGAAACCAGGGCAATGAACAGAGCTGAGTCCAAACAAGGGCACAGAAGGACTAAGTCAAGGAAAACGGACTGCAGGGTGACACCGACCCCAGGAATAGAAGCAACAGGAGCCGCAGTGACGGGGACCTTACTAAGGGCCGGCACCATGTGAGCCCAGCAGGAGGCAGTCTGCCACCACCCCCAGCTCACAGGTTAAACTGTAGAGGCCTCGACAATGACAGGACCAGCCCAAGGCCACAAGGTTCATAAATGTCAGCTCTGGAACCCGAATCCAGGCTGTCTGACGGCAAAGTCCGTGTCTCAGTCTCCACGTGATACCAGATGCTGGCCCAGGTTCCAGTCGACACGGGAACAAAGAAGGTATCGGAGGAGACCCAGTGGGCTGACGGAGACAGAGGAAGAGGACACGAAGGCACGACCAAGGGCTGCACGGTCCAGGGCGGCGCGCAGCAGAGCCGAGGCGGAAGGCGAGCCCCCGAGTGGAGTGGCCGGGGCTGCGCCGAGGCATTCTGGAGTTCGGCAGCGGCAACGGTGCACAGCCTGCGAATGCACTAAAAGCCAATGGACTGAGCTCTTTCAAAGGGTGGGCCTCAAGGTATGTGCATTACATCGGAACAAAAAAACACAGAGCACTCAGTGGGCTGATGGATGGGAGTCAAATTCTCAAAGAAAAGCTCCCAGAGGAGAGCAGACCTGGAGGGGAAGAGGCCACCCCCACCCCCAGAGAAGGCGGATCTGCGGTGCCACCCGAGGGAGGGGCTGGGGGGGCGGGGAATAGGCCCAACAGGACTGTCCTCAGGAGTCAGGATGGGGCTGTGCTCGCGACAGCTTCCACGAGGAAACATGCTGGAATTTTACTCCTTTTAAATTACTGACCACAAGTGAGCACAGAACACAGCCCAGCCATCCCACTCTCTCTCTCTGGGAAGTGGGCTTCCCTCTCCTTAGACAACTGGGGCGATTTCTAGACGGACACAAACTCTGCACAGCTCCTCACATCAAAAAGCAAAGTCTGGGCTTCCTGGGTGGCGCAGTGGTGAAGAATCCGCCTGCCAATGCAGGGAACACGGGTTCGATCCCTGCTCCAGGAAGATCCCACATGCCGCAGAGCAACTAAACCCGTGCGCCACCACTATTGAGCCTGCGCTTTAGAGCCCGTGAGCCACAACTATTGAGCCCATGTGCTGCAACTACTGAAGCCCACGCACCTAGAGCCCGTGCTCCGCAACAAGAGAAGCCACAGCAATGAGGAGCCCGTGCACCACAACAAAGAGTAGCCCCTCACTCACCGCAACCAAAGAAAGCCCACGCACAGCAAGAAAGACCCAACACAGCCAATAAAATAAATAAATAAATAAATTTACTTTAAAAAAAAAAAAAAAAAAAAAAAAAAGCGAAGTCTACCTGCTCATCCTGGGACCCCTGGGACCTGCGGCCACCACAGAAGGTGGGAGAGGGACGGGGGCCGTTCCGAGTCTCAGCTTCGAGAAGCCTCAGCTTCGAGAAGCCTCAGCTTCGAGAAGCCTCAGCTTCTGCTCTCGTCCCCTGAAAACCCTGTGGCCGGTGGCAAGAAGCCCCTCAGCCTCCCTCAGGACGATGGAACCCTGGAGAGGCCCTGTCACCTGAGGAAGCCCGGCAGACGACATGCAGGGCAGAGAGGAGCCCGTGCAGTTGAGCCCGGCCCAATCTGGGCTCAACCCACAGACTCAGGAAAAACAGCCATTTGATTCCTTTCACTCCCTCCTCCACCCCCCAACATCCCTACCCCGTTAACTCACAGAAAAAGCAAACAGTCTCAAGTGGGGACTCCCATCCTCCACCCACCAAATCTGCCACCCAAATTGCAGCCCCTGCCTCCCCTCCTGTTACAGCAGAGAAAGGGCCCTTGCTCCCAAGACCAGCCACGGCATCCACGCGCAGGGCCCTCCCCTCACACCTTCCGGTACGCCCAGTCTCTCCTCCCTCGCGGTGCACACGCACGTGCATGCACACCCCCCGCCCCACAGACGCCTCTCCAGTCCTGTTCACAGCGATGCTTCCCAAAGGGACTGCCTGCTCTTGCTGTCCCCAGTCCAGCCCCTCCCACCTGGCTCCTATCCCCATCTTGCCACCAAACTGCTTTTGTCAAGGAAGCCAATGCTCACCCAGGACCACCTCACTCAACATCCCACAGCCTGACATGGTGGACGTCACAGCCTGTCTTAGCCCCCTTGACACCACACCCTCCAGGGTCCTCCCGCCCCCAGGGCTGCTCTCCGTCCGTCCGCTCACTGCACCGGTAGGCACACCCCGACGCCATGCCTGTCTCCCTCCTCGCCCTCTACTGAGCACGCATAACGCAAGGTTTAAATGTGCACGTCTGAGAGCTCTAGTTCCAGAAACAACGGAGTAGGTGTACCAGACTAATCTCCCTGCTGATAATAATTACAAACTCTGGACAAAATATAAAAACAACTAGTTGAAGGTGCCGGAGACCAATCAAAAACATGCAGAAACTGGAGGGAACACAATCACTGGAAAAAGGAGAGAAGCTCTATGAGCTCTACCCTGAAGTGGCTCCTGACACAGCGTTACACAGGAGGAAGGAGAGGTCCAAAGGGTGGAAAACGGAATGGGAAACCCAAAAACAGATTTTTAACCCTAACCCCCCAAATCTACATTAAATTCCTCCCAAGTCCCTAGCTGACTCCTAAACAGCACATGGTGGGATGAGACATCAAGAAACCAAGCAGAAAAAATATGTCAAACTCAAAGAAACAGAGAGTAGAAAAGCAGCGGGGCGGGATGGGGGTGTGTGGAGAGGTTGGTAAAAGAGAGCAAACACTCAGCTAGAAGATGAACAGGGTCTGAGGATCGGACGTAAGACGTGGCGACTACAGTTAACAGCGACGCACTAAAGCTTACGATGACGAAACTTAATTGTTCTTACCAAATATGTATACGCGTGTGTATACACAGGGATAGCTGTGACAATTACATAGATGGGAAGAATCCCTTCCCAACGTATACAATATATCAAGTCATCACAATATACTTTACATACCTTAAAATTTTATTTGTCAATTATACCTCAATAAAGCTGAAAAAAGAAAAAAACTGAGCAGAAAACAGCTGTTGTGAGGTGAAAGAGCTGAGCCAAGACCCTGCAGCTGTCCAGCACTGTGGAGACACTGGAGTTTTAAGTTTTGCTAAACTAGGAGGGTTTTCTACTAAAACTCCAGAAGGGCCATGCCTTAGGAGTAAAAATCATGTTCCAGAATTAAAAGCTATGCCTGAAACTTTGCACAAAACCAAAGCAGATCTACCCTAGAAACGCTTCTACAGGATCAAGACCATCTTCCAGTCATTTAACAGCCTGCCCTAGCAAAACTCTGCACTCTTTAAGGAAAGAGAACCTTAAAAGGAGTTTCTAGAATATACTATCCACAATGTCCATTTTGCAATAAAAAATGATTACACATGCAAAGAACAAAAATGTTACCCATGATCAAGAGAAAAAACAATCTACAGGAACCAAAAATGGCTACACATTGGAACTGGCAGACAAAAACTTCAAAACAGCAATTACAAATATGTTAAAGGACTTTAAGAGAACGGAAGAAATATTAGCAGAGAAATGCAAACTTGAAAGAAGAACCAAAAGGAAATTATAGAGCTGAAAATATAGCATCTGAAATTAAAATGTCACTGGATGGAATTAATAACAGAATGAGCACAAAGAAGAAAAGCAGTGAATCTGTAGATAGATGAAAAGAAAATACACAAATGTAAATGAAGACAGAAAAAAGAATTTTGAAAATACCAACACATTCAAAACCCGTGGGAAAATACCAAACGATCTAAAATAGATATCACTGGAGTCCCAAGAGAAGAAAGGCTGAGGCAAAATAAACATTTAAGAGGGACTCCCTGGTGGCACAGTGGTTAAGAATCCACCTGTCAGTGCAGGGGACATGGGTTCGATCCCTGGTTCGGGAAGATCCCGAATGTGGAGGAGCAACTAAGTCCATAAGCCACAACTACTGAGCCCACGTGCTGCAACTGCTGAAGCCCACACACCTAGAGCTGGTGCGCCACAACAAGAGAGGCCACCACAATGAGGAGCCTGTGCACCACAATGAAGAGTAGCCCCTGCTCACCGCAACTAGAGAAAGCCCGTGTGCAGCAACAAAGACCCAATACAGCCAATAAAGTAATTAATTAATTAAAAAAAAAAAAAAAAAAGGACAACCAACCATGGGAGAGCCCAGTTTATACTGTTTGATCTGGTGCCCCCTCCAGTTAGTATCCCCTTTCACAATTAGAAAAAAAAAAAAAAAAAAAAAGGAAAAGAAAGAAATATTTAAGAGGCAAAAAACAGTTTCCAAAGTTGACTGAACACATCAACCCACACATCCAAGACGGATAAATACAAAAACACCACACCTAGAAAATTACAGCCAAACTGAAAAGAAGTTTTTAACAAAGAATGTACTTAATGAAAATAGGTATATATCTTAAACCCAGCAGGAAAAGGGACATCAGGTAAACAAAAGTAAGAATGACAGCCGATTTCTCATCCGGAACAAGAGACGCTGACAGACAGTGGAATAAACTGTTTCAAAGCACTGAAAGAAAAAAGCTGTCAACCCAGAATTCAATATGCAGCAAAAATATCCTTCAAAACTCAAAGGTAAATAAAGACTTTTTCAGACAAACAAAAGTTGAGTGATTCTGTCCTCAGTCACCCACAACATAAAAAATACTGAAGGAAATGCTTCAGGCCAAAGGAAAATGATCCCATACAGAAATCCAAACTACAAAAAGAAATGAAGACCTTCCCAACTCATTCTTTGGGGCCAGTATTACCCTGATACCAAAACAAAAGATATCATATGAAAAAAAAGTCATACACAAATATCTCACGAATATATATGATACACGCAAAAATCCTTAACAAAACACTAGTGAACCAAATCCAGCCACTTTTTTTTTGGGGGGGGGGGTGGGGTTGCCATGTGGCATGTGGAATCTTAGTTCCCTGACCAGGAATTGAACCTGTGCCCCCAGCAAAGGAAGCATGGAGCCCTAACTACCAACCTGCCAGGGAATTACCCCCAGCCACATTTAAAAAGGATTATACACCCCACACTAAGGGGATTTATCCTAAGAATGTAAAGTTGCTTTAACATTTGAAAATTAATGAATAGGACACATTATATTGATAGGATAATGGACAAAAACCAAATATCATCCCAACAAATGTAGGAAAGGCATTTAACAAAATCCAACACCTTTCATGGTAAAAACATTCCATACCATAGAATAGAAAGCAACCGCCTCAACCAATGAAGACCCACTATCGCGATTTCTATTCAACATTATATTAGAGGTTCTAGCTGGTACTACAAAGAAAAACAAATAAAAGGTATAACAATTGGAAAAAAAAGTGAAACTGTCTTTATTCACAGATGATATGATTATGTAGATAGAAAACCCAACGGAATAAACAAACCTACCATGAGAACTGACAAGTGAACTGAGATACATGATCAGTGTACATAAACCGACTGTGTTTTTGTACATTAACAAGGAGTTGAAAAACAATATAAAAATATTTCACATAACATCAAAAATATCAAATGCCTACAAACATACTAAATGAAAAAAATGTAACTTTCACACCAAAAATTACAAAAAAACAGTGCTGGGAAAAATTAAGGAAAATTTAAATAAATGGACAGGTATGCCATTTGCACAAATTAGAAGACTCAAAGGTAATAACTCATGGTTAAAACTCAAAGTTACTATTTCAATTCTAAAACTGATCTATAGATTCGATGTAATTCCAACCAAACTCCCACCAAAAATTCCTGCCCAAATTGAAGAGCTTATTCTAAAACTGGCAAGACAATTTTGTAGAGGAATAAAGGTGGAGGTCTCACACTACCTCATTTCCAGACTGACTATAAAATTACAGCCATTAAGACAGCATGATGTTGGCATAGGATAGAAAAATAGACCAATGGAACATAACAGCCCAGAAATAAGCCTGCACACACATGTTCAGTTAACTTATAACAAAGGCTCCAATGCAATTTAATGGAGAAAAGCAAGTCTTCTCAACAAATGGTACTAGAATGATCACATAACTCATATGGGGGAATGTACACATCACATGAAAATAATGCAAGCTGGACCATTCATAAAGGAAATCAGGATTTGCTTGGAGACAGAGGGGCAAAAAGGGTGAAGGAGGGACCCCCAAGAGGCATGAGGAAATTCAGGAAATGATGGACACATTCACTATCTTGACTATGGTGATGATGTCACAGGTGTACACACGTCAAACCTTAGCAAATTTTACAGTTTAAACGTGTTTACTGTGCATCACTTGTATCTCAATGAAGCTGTTTAAAAGAAAAAGAGGGGGGCTTCCCTAGTGGTCCAGTGGTTAAGACTCCACGCTCCCAATGCAGGGGACCCGGGTTCCATCCTTGGTCAGAGAACTAGATCCTGCATGTATGCTGCAACTAAAAGATCCCACCTGCCGCAACTAAGACCCAGTGCAGCCAAAAATATATATAAATATTTAAAAATAAATAAAAGAAAAGGAAAGAAAAAGAAGAATCATAAGCCTGAATACAAAAACTACCACCATGAAGCTTCTACAAAGACAAAAAATTGGACAGTGTCTTTACAATTCTGGTGTAGGCACAATTTCCTTACAACACACAATAAACACAGGAAATATTGACAAATTTTGAATTCATCCAAATTAAAATTTTCTGCTCATAGAAAAATACCATTAAGAAACAAACAGAGGACTCTTCTGGTGGCACAGTGGTTAAGAATCCACCTGCCAATGCAGGGGACATGGGTTTGATTCCTGCTCTGGGAAGATCCCATATGCTGCAGAGCAACTAAGCCCGTGCACCACAACTACTGAGCCCAAGTGCTGCAACTACTGAAGCCCTTGCGCCTAGAGCCCATCCTCTGCAACAAGAGAAGCCACAGCAATGAGAAGCCCACGCAACACAACGAAGAGTAGCCCCCTGCTTGCCGCAACTAGAGAAAGCCGGCCCATGCAGAAACACAGCAACAAAGACCCAATTATGCAGCCAAAAAATAATAAAGTTCTCTTAAAAAAAAAAAAGAATGAATCTCTCACACACACACACACAAGGCTCCACACTCCCAATGTAGGGGGCCCAGGTTCGATCCCTGGTCACAGAACTAGATCCCACATGCATGCCACATGCCATAACTTAGTAGCCTGCCTACCGTAACTAAGACTCAGCATCAATCAATCAATCAATCAACCAAATAGGCAAACCACAAAATAGCAAAAAATACTCTCCCTTCACTTCCTCTCCTCCTCCCACTGTATATGTATGTATATACATACACACACACATCATAAACGACTTACAATCAGAGTATCTTTTTGAATTCCTAAAACAATAATAAAGACAACCCAACAAAAAGCAGACAAAAGACCTGACACTTCACAAGAGATACACAAATGATCAAGAAGCACATGAAAAGTTGCTCACCATTGTTATTAAAATCATGGTGAAATACCACTACCACCGGAATCAAAATGAAAAAAATGACAATACCAGGAGTTCACATGGATGTGGAGAAACTAGAACTCTCATATATTACTGATAGGAGTATGAAACGGTACCAGTGTGGAAAACTGTTTGGCATTTTCTAAAAAAACTTAAACATGTATGTAAACTATGACCCAGCAATTCCACTCCTAGGTATTTACCCAAAAGAAATAACACATGCCCACAAAAGAATGTACAAAAAACTCAGTGACTTTAATCACAACAGCCAAAAAGTGAAAGCAACCCAAATGTCTATCAGTAAGAAAAATATTTTCACACAAAGGAATACTACACAGATAAAAAGCACAAACTCCAGACACAGGCATCTAAATCAATAAATTTCAAAAATGTTATCTGAACAAAAGAAGACAGACCCAAAAGAGCATATACTTTATCACTCCATTTACATGACATTCAAGGACCTGCAAAATTAATCCGTAAAAATAGAAATCAGAACAATTGTTGCCTTGCAACTTTGAAGGATGGCTTTAATAATTGAAAAGGGACACAAAGAAACTTTGAGGGATGACAGGAATGTTCTATATCTTGACATGAGTGATGGACACACAGGTGCCTACATCTGTTAAAATTCATCAAACTTATATACTGAAGATCTGTACATTGCATTGGGTATAAAATACTCCAATAATTTTTAAATGGTGGAATGTTTTTAAGGAAATAAAAGACTGCACATTCTGTGTTAAAAAGAGAGCTGCTTGCTATATATGGATATGACAGGATTTCCAAGAAGAAGAGGACGGCTGAGGGACATGGTGAGAATGATACACATTTTGGTGTCCTGTGAATTTCACGCTGAGTTCAGATTACCATGTGCAGGAGCACCCACTGGAGTCTGACCACAGGAGCTGAGTCCCTGCTCTCCCATTCATTTGCTGCTGCCTTGGGTACATTACTTAATCTGTCTGTGCCTCAATGATTTCACATGAATATTAACAGGAATATTAAGAATAACTACCTCATTAACTTGTTTTAAGAATTAAATGGAAAAAAAAAGAAAATTAAATGAACTTCCCTGGCAGTCCAGTGGTTAAGGCTCCGTGCTTCCAATGCAGCGGGTTCAATCCCTGGTCAGGGAACTAGATCCCACATGCTGTATGGCACAGCCAAAATATATATATAAATAAAGAGTTTAAAAAAACAAATAGGGGGACTTCCCTGGTGGCGCAGTGGTTAAGAATCCACCTGCCAATGCAGGTGACACAGGTTCGAGCCCTGGTCCAGGAAGATTCCACATGCTGCAGAGCAACTAAGCCCACACGCCACAACTATTGAGCCTGGGCTCTAGAACCCGTGAGCCACCACTATCTGTTGAGCCCACGAGTCACAACTATTAAGCCCGTGCACCCCAACTACTGAAGCCCATGCGCTTAGAGCCCGTGCTCTGCAACAAGAGAAGCCACCACAATGAGAAGCCCGTGCACCATAATGAAGAGTAGCCCCTGCTTGCTGCAACTAGAGAAAGCCCATGCATAGCAACAAAGCCCCAACGCAGACAAAAATAAATAAATTAAAAAAAAAAAAGGATTTCTCTGGTTGTCCAGTGGTTAGGACCCCACACTTCCACTGTAAGAGGCGAGGTTCGATCCCTCATCCGGGAACTGAGATCCGGCATGCTGCACGGCAGGGAGAAAGAAAGAAGGAAAGAGAGAAAGAAAGAGAGAGAAAGAGAGAAAGAAAGAAAGAAAGAGGGAAGGAAGGAAAGAAAGAGAAGGAAAGAAAAAAAAGAAATGATGACTGAGTTAGATGTCAAAATATAAAATTTAGCACTGGTTTTCACTCTCTGGTTTATAGTATACTCTGCACAAGTCACGTACTCACTTTATGTCAAAATGTTATGTCTCACAAGAATACAAAGCTAATAAAAGGTAAAGTACTTTGAAAACAAAATCGGGAATTCCCTGGCAATCTAGGGGTTAAGACTTGGGCTTTCACTGCCATGGACCCTGGTTCCATCCCTGGTCAGAGAACCAATATCCCACAAGCCACACAGTGACACCAAAAAAAAAAAAAAGTAAAAAAAAAATTAAATGAGGCACTTTATTATTTATTTATTTATTTATTTAAAATGAGGCACTTTAAAAAATGGCTGGGCTTATTTTTCTAAATAAAGTTTTACTGGAACACACACATGCGCAAACACCAAACTGCCTAATACATAATCGACTATCGTCATTATTCAAAAATGTAAGACAGTATTTTAAAAGTTAGCCTTTTCCTTAACCAAAAAAAAGGGGGAGAGGACAGGCTTTAGTCAGCCAGCCTGGGGTACAAATCCTGGTTCTGTCACCTATTTGTTGTATATCTTAGTTTCTTCCTCTATAAAAGTGGGAAATAATAGTTCCTATACCCTTGGTTTTTGTGAGGCTTAAATGAAATAATTCATATTAAGCATTTAGGACAGCAGCACACAATAAATGATCAAAATGTTCTGCTGCATGTGGGTGCAAATAAACAGCCATTTCTTAGGCTTTAAGCATTGTGCTGAGGTCGTACACCTGCAGCCTGACCTCCCCTCCGGGCCCCAGATTCTCCTGCTTGGTTCCTTCTCCCTACTAACCCTTTGACTTGTTAGACTTCTCCCACTGCTTTCAGCCACGGGAAAGCCTTGTTTTCCACCTCCAACCTAAAACAACTCCGCTGCAGCTGCAACCAGCCCCACCCCCAGCTTCCCCAACCACCGTGCCCCCGTCCACTCATGTGCTTCATCAATAAGCCTAGAAATCATCCCGAGTCCTCTGTTTCCCTCACACCCCTCTCCTAGCCCATCAGCAAGTCCCAATAGCTCTACCTCCAAAATACCTCCGTCACTCGTCACCAAAGTCTAAACCACAACCACACTGGCTCCCGATACCCTGTCTCTCCCTCTCTTATTCACGTGTTGATGGCACTCCTCAACTCAGTCTCCAGCCTGGGTCCCCTCTCGGCCTGCAAGGAACAGCACGATCCGAAGGCCCAGCCGTAACCAAGACTGCTGTGTGTCCCCCCCTCCCCCCGGCCACGTGTGGGTCTTATCCAGGTTCGTGGAGGAGGTCCACCTCAGGGCCTTTGCATGTGCCGCCCCCCAGTCTGGAAGGCTCTGTCCCTCACTCTTCCCATAGCCGGGTGCCTCTCGCCTTCCAGAGCTGAGCTGACATGACTCAGAGACGCCAAGAGGGAAGAGAAGCCAGAAAGGAAGGGACATGGAGAAGAGGTGAAGGGCCGAGAGTGCCACTGAGGGCCCAGGCGCTGAGAGACCAAGGGAACGGCAGGAAGAGGCCATGGGGGAGGTGACCGGGGAGGGAAAGAGGCCCTGAGGACCAGACAGGTGGGTACAGGGACAAAATGGGGGGGGGGGGGGGGGGCCGTGAGATGCAGGAACTAAGCGGAAGCGACAGGCGGCCGAGCTGGCGGGGACAGGGCTGGGGGTCGGCGGGGACACGTGCGTGGACGAAGCCGCGGTCAGGCTGTCAGGACCCCACGCGGACGGCGGGCTGCGCGGAAGGCGTCCCAGCGACGGCGGGAGGGCCTTTCAGGCGCCCGTAACGGGCATGGGGGAAGGGGAGCGGCGTGGAGGAGGAGCCGGTGCCGACGAGGGGCCGGGGCGGCGAGCAGGAAGGAGGTGACAGGCGGCGCGGGGGACGGGAGGCGCGCGGAGCCCTACCGGGTGGAGGGGACAGCGACGCGGGGGCGGCCGGCGGGGTCCCGGGCTGGCGGGAGCGGGCGCCTCGCAGGCGGACGCGCAGGGTCCCGGCCGGCAGCGGCGGGAGGGCCGACGGGGGGTCTCGCCCGGGGCGCCGGCGGCGCAGGGGAGGAAGGGCGGGGACGGAGGGGTCCCCGACGGGGAGGCGGCCGCCTGCACGGGGGCGCGGGCGGGGAAGGCGCCCCGCGGGGCGGGCCGTGGGCGGGCGCTGACGGGGGCGGCGCGGACAGGGCGCGGGCGCGCGCACCGGGGGGCGGCGCGGGCGGCGGGCGGGGCGGCGTGAGGGGCGCGGGCGGCGGGCCCGGCCGGCAGCCTCGGCGGCCGCACTCACCTGCCCCGCGGGCCGCGCGTCGCGGCGGCTCCTCGGAGGCCCGGCTGGAGGCGAAGCCCGGGCGGCCTGGAGCGGGCCGCGCACACATGGGCGCGGCCGGGCGAGGCGCCCACAAACACGGCGCCGGCAGACTCAGCGCGGCCGGCCTGCGGCTCGGAACCGGCTCGGGCCGCGGGCGGCGCTCCACTCGCTCCAAGATGGCGGGGAGGCGGCCGGGAACGCGCACGCCGGGGGCGGGACCGATGGGGGCGGGGCCACGAGCGGTGGGGGCGGGGCCGGGGAGCCGGGGGCGGGGCCGCGCGCGGGGGCGGCGGACGCGGCTTCCTGTTCCTTGGGTCCCTCCCCGGTATTGCGAAATTTCTGCGCGAGCCTAAGCAGCTTGTGAGGGGATAAGGCAGTTGCGGTGGTAAATTTTCTAACGCAACGTCAGCAGCAGAACAGCCCCTCCGGAGGCCTGAAACGATTTGAGGGTCACACATCTGGGGCAGGAGTTTCCAGGCTCCCTGGGAGCCGTCTTCGAAGGCTGAAGGCCTCTGCGACTGGGGCAGCTGGGTGTCCCCTGACTTCCTTGGGCACGCGGCGTGGACACGGCCGGAGCAAGAGTGAGCGGTGGTCCGCTCGCCATGTGCCACGCGCAGCCCCCTCTGCATCCTCTCTGCTGCCCGGACTGGGAGCGTCGGAGCAGCAGCCCCCGCGCCAT
This sequence comes from Hippopotamus amphibius kiboko, assembly GCF_030028045.1. Taxonomy (NCBI): domain Eukaryota; kingdom Metazoa; phylum Chordata; class Mammalia; order Artiodactyla; family Hippopotamidae; genus Hippopotamus; species Hippopotamus amphibius. The sequence continues at coordinate 420,606 of NC_080192.1, forward strand.
GGTTTTTCCAGGTGCCGCACAGGTTCTAGTGACACACGTGCCCATTTGGCACTTGTTGGAGTTGTTCGACTCAATCAAACTAATCTCTAAAATGAGAATTGTTACTTCAAGTAGCAGCGTGAACTACGGGAAACGTTGGAAAAAGAAATCGAACACTTAAGGAACAGCTAACACTCTCGCCAGTCCCCACGGGACCGCCTCTCAGCTGCGAACGCACGCGGTCCTCGGCGGAAGTGGCCCTGCCCCCTCTGCCCCCGGGGCCATGCTGAGCCTTGTCCGCAGAGCGCGCTGGAGAGGGTGCGGGAGCGGGTTTGCCCCCCGGGCTGCTCTGCCAGCGGGAGGCGCCCGCTTCCCTGCGTTCTGGAACATCTTTCCCAGGTACACTGCAGGGCAGATTTCTGGCAAGTTCTGTAGGGTGAACTTTTCAGGAAGTGGGGTGAAAAAGCGTCCGCCGTACAACCGAGAGCAGATTACAAGCCCTGCAAGCGAAGACCCGCCCTCTAAGGCTGGAGGTGCGGTGGGCAGGGCTGCAGGAGAGGGGCTCGGGGCCAGGAGGCGCAGTGCTTGAGATGCTCTCACCGGTTGTCTTGCTGTGAGTGCCCGCCACCCTCAGCCTGATCTTGATGCCCTTCTGGGGTCTGCCAGGGCCCCTCTCCTCTCTCACCCCACCCTGGGTTCATCGGCAAAGCCCTCCACTTCTAACTCTAGCCAGCTCTCCACCTGCAGCCCTGGTTCAGGTTCTCTCACCCGACTCACAGCAGCAGCCTCCCAGCAGGCTCCCTGCTTCTATCCAGCCACACGTGCTGGAGGTCAGCTTGCTGGACTCATGATAGCACCCAGTGAAAACAAGTCCAATCCTATCCCTCCCCCCAGGGGCGCCCCTCTCACAACAGAAAGCTAGTCCCTGCTGCCACCCACAAGTCCTACACAATCAGGTCTCTTTTGTGCTCTGCCTCTCGTTCACTTAGCTCCACTCAGGGCACCCTCCTGCCGCAGGCCATTGTCTCTGCATCCTGTCACACCCTCCAGTTGTCCCTGTGCTAACTGACCTCCTACATCTTACTCCATTCTCCTCTTCTCCGTGAGCACCGGCCTCCCTATTTCAGATCTCAAACCTGCATACATGCACGCGTAGACACACACACACGCACATGTACACACATGCACACACAGAGGCACATGCACAACCGCTTTCCCTGCTTGATTTTTCCTCCTGGTATCAGCAGTCAGGGTCCAATGAGCCAATGAGGGGACAGAGACCACACAGTGACTTCAGAGAAAGTTTGGTATAAAAATTACTGATAGGGACTTCCCTGGTGGCACAGTGGTGAAGACTTTGCACTCCCAGTGCATGGGGCCTGGGTTCGAGCCCCAGTCAGGGAACTAGATCCCGCTTGTGTGCTGCAACTAAGGAGCCAGTGAGCCACAACTAAGGAGCCCATGTGCCACAAACAAGGAGCCCGCCGGCTGCATCTGAGACCCAGGGCAACCAAGTAAATAAATTTTTTAAATTACTAACAGGGTTAATTATAAAGGAGTAAAGAACTCTATATTTAAGAAAGGACAAAACATTCCCTGCTAAATGCTTCTCAGATCCAGCTTCACTACTGCAGAGCAGGCAAAGAGAAGTGGATTTGGAACTGAGGCAATAAGTTGAAAATGGGGAGAGTCTGACCTTCTGGAAAGTCAGCTTCTGTATGCAGCCTTTCAGACATATTTGAACTTTTATACAACAACAAAACAATGCTATATTTTCACCTAACAAGGTACATCCATCCTTATTGCAAGTGGAGAAATTCTCACTTTCCCTCAAATGAGCATGCGTACAGCCCAGCAGTCGTTTCTGTCACTGGCTACACTCATCACTCCTCAAATTCTGTCGCTGTCCCACTGCATATTCTCTTATGCTCTTAAAATAGTAAAGTGAATTTCTGACAACTTGTATATTTTGTAAAGTAAATTTATTATTATTCAGTATAATATATATTATTCCATCACATTCAAGTTCTTTTTTGAATTGGAGTAGACTTGCTTTACCATGTTGTGTTAGTTTCTGCTGTACAGCAAAGTGCATCAGTTATGCATATGCATATATCCACTCTTTTTTAGGTTTCCTTCCCATTTAGGTCACCAGAGAGCACCGAGGAGAGTTCCCTGTTCTATACAGTAGGTTCTCATTTGTTATCTATTTTATATATAGTAGTGTCTATTTTTTATATAAATTTATTCATTTATTTATTTATTTAATTGGCTGTGTTGGGTCTTCGTTGCTGCACACGGGCTTTCTCTAGTTGCAGCGAGCAGGGGCTACTCTTCCTTATGGTGCGCAGGCTTCTCATTGAGGTGGCCTCCCTTGCTGCAGAGCACAGGCTCCAGGCACGTGGGCTTCAGTAGTTGTGGCACATGGGATCCATAGTTGTGGCTCGCGGGTTCTAGAGCTCAGGCTCAATAGTTGCGGCGCACGGGCTTAGATGCCCCATTGCATGTGGGATCTTCCTGGGGCAGGGATCAAACCCGTGTCCCCTGCACTGGCAGGCGGATTCTTACCCACTGCGCCACTTAGGAAGTCCTGTAGTGTCTGTTTTTTAAAAATGGAAAGCAGAGAGGAGAAATGGTTAGTTTATAAACTACATGTGCAAATAGAAAATGTGCAAAGCTACTGCAATCCTTGTTTTTGTAATTGATCACAACACGTAGTTGATAGGCATGGCTCTTTAACAGAGTTCTCTTCTAACCTTCCTTGTAGTGTACACAGAACAGCTGGAACAAAGCCAGGCCGCATTCAGTATTTCTGACACAGAAGGCCCAAATAAAATAACATTCTATCACCACAAACACCAAGTGCAAAATTATTCACCAACCAATTAGAAAAAGTACAACTGTGATATGAGCGTGCCTCTGGAGCACAGTCAGAACAGGAGGAACTGCTCTGTCCTGCTCTTCTCTTCAAAAGCCCCAACAGTGCAGCAAGACACAGCTCGGGGCATCAGAAGACGACTTACTCCAGGGGCTTCCCTGGTGGTGCAGTGGTTAAGAATCCACCTGCCAATTCAGGGGACACAGGTTTGATCCTTAGTCTGGGAAGATCTCACATGCCACAGAACAACTAAGCCCGTGTGCCACAATTACTGAGCCTGCTCTCTAGAGCCCATGAGCCACAACTACTGAGCCCACATGCCACAACTACTGAAGCCCGTGTGCCTGGAGCCTGTGCTCCACAACAAGAGAAGCCACTGCAATGAGAAGCCTATGCACTGCAACAAAGAATAGCCCCTACTTGGCACAACTAGAGAAAGCCTGCACAGAGCAATGAAGACCCAAAGCAGCCAATAAATAAAAAAATTTATTTAAAAAAAAAATGATGGTGGGAGAAAAAACGAAGGTGAGATAAAGACATTCCCAGATAAGCAAAACATAAAATTTATTTCTAGGAGATTTACCTTACCAGAAATACTAAAGAAAGTTCTTCAAGCTGAAAGATAATGATGTAAGATGTTCACTCAAATCAACAGTATTGAAGAACCAAATTTAGCAACATGTAAAAAGACTTATCTACCAGGACCAGTTGGGTTTATCCCAAGAATCAAAGTTGGTTTAGCATCCAAAACTCAATGAATGTAATACACTATATTAATAGAATAGAGGATATTAAAAACCACAGGATTGTCATGATAGCTACAGAAAAGGCATTTTACTAAATTTAATACCTATTCATGATACTCTCAACAAGCTAGGACTAGATGGGACATTCCTCAACTTCATAAAAGGTATCTAGGAAAAATCTATAGCTAACATCAAACTTAGTGGTGCAAGATGTAATGCTTTGTAAAGATTGGAGATGAGGCAAGGATGTCTGCATTCACCACCTCAATTCTACACTGTAGGATTCTGCATGCAAGGAGCTTGGAAGGTGCCAATCCATCCTAAGAAGTAAAGGGCTAAACAGACTGAAAAATCAGCAACTCTTCTTGGATCTATAAGAGAAGGGAGGACACAGAGCAAACCACTGCTGCCAAGGTAGGAGAGACAGGCAGGTGAATACAAGTCATCACAGCTTACCAGAGCAAAGATTCAGGAGCAAAACTGGCCTGAGAACTTGTGTGCGCAAGGGGGAGGGTGTCTCCTGAATTGTAATTGATGAATTTCTGGAGGCTCAAAGCCTTTAACTTTGAGAGTTAAAAACTGCAGGGGGACCCAGTCGTAAGGGAGCCCCCACACTACTGTGAGACTTACCCCTGGAGCATGACCAGGTTCCCAAGTGACTATCAGGGCAAAGTCCCCTCCAGCTTTCCGCAGGGGAGGGAAGGAGCCGTCCCCTGGCGTGCCAGAGTGCTCTGCTCTCCTCAGCAGGGCCGCCTCAAGGAAGGCTTGTTAGCCTGGCCCGCTGGGGTGTTACCAGAGCCTGACTGACAGGGACAGGAGGAGCCCAGCTCCAGCCTCCTCTGGGCAGCCTGTCCCCACCAAAGGGAGATAAGAAACAGGAACACTTGTGAAGTTCACAGCTCAGAGGCGCGGCTCAGTAAAGGACTGAGGCCTGATCACAGGACCACAGAAGGTCCACACCCCACCTCCACATTGCTAAGGCCTACTTATAGCAGTTCCTTTTAACTGGTGCATCATGTCTGTCAAGACAACATTACAATGCACGTCAAAAGGCAAAAAACACAATTGGAAGAGAAAGAGCCAGCATCAGAACCAGACGTGGCGGGGATGCTGGGAATTATGAGACTGGGAATTTAAGCAGCTGTGATTAATATGCTAAGGGCTCTCATGGACGAAGTAGACAACACGCAAGGTCAGAAGGGCAACGCAAGCAGAGAGATGGAAATGCTAAGGAAGAAGCAAAAAGTAATGCTAGAAATAAAAACACTGTAGCAGAAATGCAGCCTGCCTTTGATGGGCTTATTAGCAGACTGGCTCAGATTGAGGAAAGAATCTGTCAACTTGAGGATCTCTCTATAGAATATTCAAAAACTGAAAAGTGAAGAGAACAAAGACTGAAAAAGAGCGGAACATCCAAGGAATTTGTTCTACAAAAGGTATAACATTCGCATAATGGGACTATCAGAAAGAAAAGAAACAAGAAATATTTGAAATGATTTCTACATTGCACTAAAGGTTCTAGTCAGTGCAATAAGGCAAAAAAAATTAAAGGCATACAGATTAAAAGGAAGAAACAAAATTGTCTTTATTCATCAGTGACATGATTATCCATTTAGAAAGTCCTAAGGAATCTATCAAAAAAAATCTGCTAGAAATAACAAATTAGTTTAACAAGGTCATAGGATACAATATCAATACACAAACAACAGTTATATTTCTATGCACTAGAAACAATCTGAAAATGGAATTAAGAAAAAAATTCCAGGAAATTCCCTGGCGGTCCAGTGGTTAGGACTCAACACTTTCACTGCCGAGGGCCTGGGTTCAATCCCTGGTCAGGGAGTTGAGATCCCACTTGCCACATGGTGCAGCCAAAAAAAAAAGGAGGGGGAGGAAGAAAAGGACAAAAAATTCCATTCACAACTGCAGCAAAATGAATAAAATACTTACGAATAAATATAACAAAAGAAGTGCATACAGAAAAGAGTCAATGCAGCAGGTTAACAACTTATCAAATAACAAAACAAAGCAAAAAAACAAATAAAACCCCTGCTTACATGGTTAGTCCTTGACTGGCACCTGAGAACCTGGATTTCAGGAAGGTTCCCACCATCCCCGGAAATGATCAGAGTGGCTCTTTGAGCTGAACAACGTGACATGCTGAAATCTGCTTTCTTTCTGGGTGCCTGGAATTTTGTCAGGCACTGACAAATCTGGTCTGCCTATCTGGTCAGCCCTGCCGTGGACTGAACAGTGGCCCCACCTAAAAGATATGTCTACCCAAAACCTGTGAATGTGATCTTTGGAAGAAGGGTCTTTGCAGATGTTATTAAGTTAAGATCTCAAGAGAGATCATCCTGGATCAGCATGGGTCTTAAATCCAATGACAAGAATCCTTCTCAGAAAAGGAGAGGAGACACAGGGAAGAAAGTGCTGTAAAGGCAGAGAGACTGGAGTGATAACCCCACAGGAACCACTGGCAGTGACCAGAAGGTAGCAGAGAGGCCTGAAATGCACTGTCCCTTGGAGCCTCCGTGAGGAACCAACCCTGCTGACACCTTGATTTCAGGCTTCCGGCCTTCTGAACTGTAAGAGAACAAATTTCTGTTGTTTGAAGTCTCCAGGTTTGTATTCGTTTGTTACAGCAGCCTTAGGAAATAAACAGAAGCTCCCAATAAAACCGTGTGAGCTGAATTTCTAATGAATCTCCCTGGTTGGCAACATTTCACACCCATTGTCACAACTCCCTGGGACAATTAAGTTTGTTCAGTGTAATTCTGTGAGGACCCTGGAAGCTGGCACCTGGTCTCCCCCAAACTTAGCCCCATGAGGCTTTTCCCTTTGCTGATTTTACCTTGTACCCTTTTCCTGTAATAAAGCATGGCCATGAAAAGGACTCTATGCTAAGTTCTATGAGACCTCCTACAAATCATCAGATCTGGGGGTGGCCTTGCAACTCCCACGCAATAAAAACTACAAAACACTGGAACTTCCCTGGTGGTCCAGCGGTTAAGGCTCCACGCTCCCAATGCAGGGGTGCTGGGTTCGATCCCTGGTCAGGGAACTAGATCCCACATGCCGCAACTAAAATTCCCACATTCTGCAATGAAGATCCCGCGTGCTGCAACTAAGACCCAGTGCAGCCAAGTAAATAAAAATAAACAAATATTAAAAACAAAACTACAAAACACTGCCAAGAAAAATTAGAGAAAACCTAAGTAAATGGAGAGACATGCTATGTTCATGGAGTAAATGATTCAGTATTGCCAAGATGGCAATTCGCCCCAAACCAGATCAATAGATTCAAAGCATTTTTCAGCAAGTGGTCTTTTTTTTTTTAATAGGAACAGAGAAGCTAATACTAAAATTCACATAGAAATGCAAAGGATCGAGAGAGCCAAAACAGTTTCGAAAAAGAACAAAGTTAGAGGACTCACACTTCTCAATTTCAAAATGTACTATAAAGCTAGAATAATCAAGACAATAGAATTAGCACAAGGATAAGCATATATATCAATAGGTCAGAACAGTAAAAAAGTAAGCCCTCAAAAATATGATCAATTGATTTTTTTTATAAAGGTGCTAAGTCAATTCAATTGGGAAGCAGCAGCATTTTTTTTTTTTTGACCACACTTCACAGCTTGTGGGATCTCAGTTCCCTGAACAGGGATTGAACCGGGGCAGTGGCAGTGAAACCCTGGAATCCTAACCACTATGCCACCAGGGAACTCCCAAGCAATATCTTTTTAAAAAAATGATGCTGGAGGCACTTCCCTAGTGGTCCAGTGATTAAGAATCCACCTTCCAATGCAGGGGATGTGGGTTCAATTGCTGGTCAGGGAACTAAGATCCCACATCCCATGGGGCAACTAAGCTCGTGTGCCACAACTACTGAGCCTGCACTCTCTGGAGCCCGTGTGCGACAACTAGAGAGAGAAGCCCGCTCACTGCAATGAAGAGCCCATGCGCCACAATAAAAGATCCCACATGCTGCAAGGAAGATCCCGCGTGCCACAGCTAAGACCTGACACAGCCAAATAAATAAATAAATAAATAAATAAATAAATATTTTTAAAAATGATACTGGAAAAATTGATTATCCATATGCATAAAATAAAAGTTAAACCCTTACTTCACATCATACACAAAAGTTAATTCCAAATTGATCACAGCCCTAAATCTGAGAGGTGAAATACTTTTAGAAGAAACATAGGAAAAATCATTTGGGTCCAAAAAAGATTCCATAGATATGAGACCATAAACATACTACCAAAAAGAAAAAATATTAATACCTTAGACTTCATCAAAATTAAAAAGTTTTACTCTTCAAAAGACACCACTAAGAAAAATAAAAGACAAGCCACAGACCAGGAAAAAATTTTTAAATCATATGTGTGATAAAGGACTTGATTCTAGAATACACATTTTTAAAAAATCTTACAGCGCTGATAAGACGAACGACCCAATTTAAAAAGAGGCAAAAGATTTAAATAAACATTTCACCAAAGAAGGTAATACAAATGACTTGTGGGCACATGGAAAGATGCTCAACGTCAGTCATCATTAGGGAAATGCTAAATTAACCCACACGAGGTATCACTACACAACCCCTTGGATGGCTACGATTGAAAAGGGTGACAACATCAAATCCTGGCGAGGATACGGAAAAACTGGAACCTTCGTACATTGCTGGTGGTAACATCAAATGGTAAAGGCACTTGGGAAAATAGCTTGAAAGTTTCTTATAAAGTTAAACATAAACTGGACATACAGCCCAACACTTTTACTCCTAGGTATTTACCCAAGAAAAGTTAAGACAGGCGTCCACACAGACTCGCACAGGAATGTACACAGCAGCATTATCCATAACCGGCAAACACCGGACTCGCTCCAAATGTCCGTCAGTTGGCGTGTTGACGCTAATAACATAATAGCCAGTTATTTTACCAGCAAAAGCAAGTTTACTTAGGAATAGCCAGAGAAACTATAAAGCACGACGTGGACACTATAGCCAACCACAAACACACCCTGAAAACAAGAAAAAGGAGCTTGCTTTCACAGGGAAAAGGGGGCAGCTGGCGGGGGGGGGGGGGGCTGTGACAACCAGAGAACACTGGAGGAGCATGGAGGCGTCCCGTTGGTTGCACTAGGACAGTCTCCGATTGGTTGGGATGTCCTTGGGTGGAGGACATCCTGTTGCAGAGAAAGCAGAGGCATCTGTCTTCCTGTTTCTGGTAACTGACGAGGCACGGTGGGCACGAGAGCGCCCCCTACCCGCCTGTCCTGGGCTGCAACCTCAACCAAGGTTACTTTTTTTCTTTTTTTTAATTGGCTGCCTTGTGCCTTCGTTGCTCGGCGGCTTTCTATCTTCACCGCCATGCGCTGGCTTCTTATTGCAGTGGCTTCTCTTGTTGGGGAGCACCAGCTCTAGGCCCGCGGGCTGCAGTAGTTGTGGCGTGTGGGCTCAGCAGTTGTGGCTTGAGGGGTCTAGAGCACAGGCTCAGCAGTTGTGGCGCCCAGACCTAGCTGCTGGGATCTTCCCGGACCAGCACTGGAACCCGTGTCCCCTGAACTGGCAGGCGGATTCTTAATCACTGCGCCACCAGAGAAGCCCGAGGTTTCTTTAAATAATTCCATTAGAATGGATAAAGAAAATGTCATGTATCCAGACAATGAACTACCATTCATATAAAGGAACAAACTACTGATATATACAACATGGATACACTTCGAAAATATTATGCTAGGGCTTCCTAGGTGGCACAGTGGTTGAGAATCCGCCTGTCAATGCAGGGGACACGGGTTCGATCCCTGCTGCAGGAGAATCCCACATGCCGCAGAACAGTTGGGCCCATGCACCACAACTACTGAGCCTGTGCTTTGGAGCCTGTGAGCCACAACTATTGAGCCCATGTGCTGCAACTGCTGAGGCCCACGTGCCTGGAGCCTGTGCTCAGCAACAAGAGAAGCCACAGCGGTGAGAAGCCCGTGCACTGCAACCAAGAGTGGCCCCCACTCACCACAGCTAAAAAGAAAGCCCACGCACAGCAGAAAAGACCCAACACAGCCAATTAAATAAATAAATTTATAAAAAAACAACTAAAAGACATTAAAAAAAAATTATGCTAAGTGCAAGAAACCAGACAGAAAAGGCTACATATTGTATCTATTAGTTTCCTAGGGCTGCTGTAACAAATTACCACAAACGTAGTGGCTTAAAAAAATGCACACTTATTATCTTACAATTCTGGAAGTCAGACACCTGAAATGAGTCTTACGGGGCTTAAATCAAGATGTCAGCAAAACTGCATTCCTTCTGGAGGCTCTAGGGGAGAATCGTTTCCTCGCCTGTTCTAGCTCCTGGAGTCTGCCTCATTCCTTGGTGCATGGCCCCTTCCTCCATCTTCAAAGCCAGCAGTGTGGCAACTACCAGTTTCTCTGATTCCCTTATCACATTGTCTTCACTGCCTCATTTTGGCCCATGGACTATAGGCAGAAGTGCTGTATATATCACTTGTAGGCCAAAGCAGTTCATAGCTAGCAGGCCTCCGTTCATCTCTCCTCCACTGGCAGTGACCCAGGAGACTACTTGTTCCAGAGGTAAGTCAAGGAGAGCCACCTGACTCTCCCACTAGTCCATGCACAGCGAAAAACCTGCTCAAGACTTGGGGGTTGTTACTCCAACCTAGCCTAGCCTAGCCTAACTTCGGAGTGGGGAGCTTTTGTTTAAAAAAAAAAAAAAAAAAAGGTAAAATATACAACGTGTCAGTTAAGTTATCGTCTCAGCTCCAAATTCGCCCTTCCATGATTGGCTGCGTGATGCTGGGGGAACACTGCGGCCACATTTCTAGAGGTAAGGGCTGGTGCCTGGCGCTGCCAAGAGGAATGCTGGAGGGAGACGCGACGTCAGAGAGGGAGAGGGGGCTCGCCCCCCAGCCACACTTCACCGCGGCAGAAGATAAAACGGCACAGGTGGCTCGAACTGTGTGTGTTACACGCAGCGCCTGCTTTCCAGAGGTCTGGGACAGTGTGCAAGGCAGCTCAAGAGGGGCCCAGAAATATTTGGAAAAGCGCTGGACCCAAGAGGCGAGGAGGCGACTGACGCCCAGGCCACTGGAAACAAAGACGCCCCCGTGCTCAGACACGAACCCAGGACGTGACAAGCCCCACAAGAGGCGACCCCCCCGGAGAAATTCCAGGGAGACCGGGAACCGCAGGAATCAGTGTGTGATAGCTGACAGAGTGGGAGCGCAGTCACGACGAAAGGTTCGGAAAGCTGCCCGGGGTAGGTGCCCGCCGGTCTCGACGCCCGCCGGTCTCGACCTCGCGCTTCCCCGCGGCGAGTCCCCAGGGGCCGCGACCCCGCCCTAACCCGACTTCCCCCGGCCTCACGCGCCCGCCGGAAGTCCCTCCTCCAGGCTCGGGGCTGCTCTGTCCCGCGCGGGCCCTTCTCGTTGGTGGGCTCGGGGCCGCTCCGCCGCACGGCACTCCTCCGGCCGCCAGGGGTGTGCGAGCCCGCTTTCTGGCCGTTCCGCTCCGCGACGGCCGCTCGACTGCTCCGCGGCGGGGTCGGGGCGCGCCCAGGCCACCGCCTCCAGTCCGTTCCCCTGGCAACGCCTCCGGCGTTCCCCCGGCAGCGCTTGCCGGTTCTCAGTAGCCGCTGCCATGGACCAGGGGTCCGGTGCCGGGCCCCACCGGGCTCGCGGCCGCCTCGGCATGCCTACGTCCGGGGCGCGGGCTGCGGGGGCGCCCTGGGCACGCTTCTCGGCCTGGCTGGAGTGCGTGTGCGTGGTCACCTTCGACCTGGAGCTGGGCCAGGCGCTGGAGGTGAGAGGGGCAGCGGGCCGGGCGGAGGCCGGGGAGGGCGGGTCCTGCTCTGTCGCCGCCGCCCGGTGTGGCTGCGCATCGCCGAGGGGCGGCGGGAATCCCTCCGCGTGTGAGGTACCCTCGGGCAGACGCCCCAGGTGGCCTCTTCCTCCTCCGAAACCCTGCACCTGTCACCTCCTGAAAGGTGCGCCCCCAAGCAGAGGGAAAAATGTTGCCAAGACCTCCCATTGGGATGGAGGAGAGAGGAACCCTGCACTTCGGATACCGAAAGTGGTACTCTTGACTCTTCCCCCCATAAAAAGCTGCTCCTCTCCCCCCTCGCCTGCCTTCCCGCGCTATGATACCTTCTCGCCTCAGTTCCTCCGGCCAGAATACCAGCGGTCACTCTTGACTCCTCCCATCCCTCCACCCCACATCCCATCCGGGGACAAGGCTGACAGCTCCACCTGCAACAGGGTTCGCAGATTCGTTACCTCTGCTACTGTCCCCCTAAGTCCAATATTTGCGGCTCTCTTCCTTACATCTTTGGACACCCCCTTGTTCACTTAGAATCACATCCAGCCCCGGGAGTCATCTTTCTGTTCACTGACTGCACCTAGCCCACCTAGCCTGGGGTGTTCCCAATGCCGGCAAGACTCTTCCCCACCCCCACCCACATGGGTGTACATGAAAACGGGACAGACTCAGGGAGGAAGGCCTTCCGTAGTTCTGCAGGCCTGGCGCGATGGTCTTCTCGTGCCCTGAAGGCCATGACGCAGACCCTGGCGCTGACCAGGGCAGGGGAGGCTGGGAGGTAGGCTTCAGCACGCTGTCAGCAGAACTTGCTGAGAACCAGGAGGCGGCACATCCCGTGACTGCAGTCAGCTGATAAGGCTGGTTAGCCATCACTGGGAAGCCAGCATCAGGGTGAGGGGGGTGTCTTCCAAGACCTTGCTGAACTCCGCCAGGCTGTGGGACGCCCAAGTCCTAAAAAACAGAAAGGACTGACACTGCCCATGCTCGCTGTGGAGACCCCATTCCACCATACCTGTCCCCTCGTGGCATGCCAAATTGACAGAGGGACCTGAGCCCAAAGAGGTGAGGTGATCTGCCTAGCATCACAGTCCACATTCCTGCTGGTGCCCAAACTGTTCCCAGTATAATCACAAGAGAAGAGAGTCTACTGTTTCCTTAAGGCATTCTCATGTATAATGTTCTAGAACTTCACCACTCAAGCAAGAACTGTTAAAGGCTCCATGTGCTTGGGCTTCTGAACTTTGCTGAGGCTATACAGCTCAGGGAGGGAGTGTTGGGGGGACCCACAGCCCCTCCGAATTGTCAAGTCTGTGCAGGAATCGGGCAGCACAGCCACATGACGCGCGTCAGGTCTGCATCCTGTCTTCTCTCCCCTGGAAATCGTGGGGAAGATCAGGGGTCACTTCAGCTGAATCCACAATCATTCATGGAGCACCTGCTCCGCCCTCGCTTACTCCGGGCTTGGCCTGGCTGAGCACCACAGAGATTCTGACACTGCGCTGGGTGCTGGGACAGGATGGGAGACCCAGGGACTGCCTTCCGGGAGGGAGCTTGTCGATCACAGAGACTCCATGGACAGACGCAACGCAGAGGAAGGAACGGGGCTTGGCCAAACGTTGGAGGATGAGAAGGAGGCAGCCTGACAGGGCAGAGGGGACTGTTTCAGGTAACCCCTCCCCCCAAAAAGCCAGCAAAAGCAAAGGCAAGGAGCCAGCCCTTCACTCACTCAATGAGTCTAGTACCGAGCAACTGCCGGGAGCCAGGCCCCACGGTCCTGGAGCTGGACACGGGCACAGAGCTGAATGCGATGTCAGGGTCCTGCCCACCAGGAGTTTGGGTTCTGTGCTAGAAACGCAGGGAGTAACTGGTTCAGGACCCCCCAGAGCGCACAGGATGTGTGTGGGCAGGGAGGTCCCACCGACGTGGGTGCACAGGAGCCTGCAGACGAGGCAGGGGTCAGACAGGAGGGCGGGCAAGGCTGTGCACCTCCGCTGAGCAGAGGGCCTGGCTCTGCTGCCCTCGGAAACTCTCCTCTCAGCGCCCCCACCGACCCGAGAAGCCCACGCAGCCAGCGGAGGCCGGGGGGCCCAGGCTGCAGGCTCCTCCCCCAGGCGTCCGCGTCCTTCCAGCTGCAGCTCCCGCACTGCCGTCTCAAGACCCTTTCAATCTTCAGAACTACTGAGGGCCCCAAGGAGCTTTTTATGTGAGTCACATCTATCAATGTTTCCTATACTAGAATGTAAAGCTGGGAAAAATTAAAAGTGCTTATGAATCCACTTTTAAAAAAAACAACACATACCACATGTATTAATATATTAATATATAACTATTGATATTTCCACAAAAATAACCACATTTTCAAAAATAAATTCAGTGAGGAGAATGGCATCATCTGACACTTCTGTGTCCCTTTTTAACACCCAGCCAAATGGAAGGCAGCTGGGTCCTCACATCCACTTCAATCAGTGGCCCTTGATGGCCTGTGTCACAGCCTCTGGAAGCTGTGTTGCACACAGTGACAAGAAAAGAGTGAAAAGGGCAGCTTGGCCCTCCGGGCACCTGGGGTACCCACACCACACTTCTGGAAGCACTTTCCCAGAGGGGCCTTCTCAAGCAAGGCGAAGCTCGCTGCCTCTGTCTTCCTTGGCGACCCCCGGGATTCAGGAGCAGCAGCCCCTGCAGAATGGCTCAGGGGAAAGGACAAGACCCCCGTCGTTCCAGGGCTCAGGCGGCGTCGTGTGGCAGACGTCTACCTCTCTCCTCTCCGAGGGCCTGCTCCATTCTCTCCTCACTTGGGTACGGCCTTCCCTCTGGCCTCTGCTCGCAGCTTGGGAACGGTGCACGCGGAGCCTTGGGCATGGTGTGTGGGGCCTGCTCAGATGCTGCGAGGCTCCTGAGCGTAGCACGAAGGGTCCACTGTGGCCCTGCCCCAGCTGCCAGGCACCCGCCTCTTCTCTGCCATCCCGACAAAGACGCGCAGGCGCACGGCCCGCGTGGCCCTGTGCCCCTCCTCTCGTGGAGCCGCCCCACGGACAAGGGCTGTTTGGCTGCTTCTCGGCCCCTCCGTCCTCCTGGTCCTTTCTTCTTGGTGTCTCCTTAGCTGACATCTCATCTCCTCGAGATTTCCACGTGGGGCACCTGTTTCATTATTCTTTAAAGACGTGTTTTCTGGCGTTCCACAAATAAAGGCACCCTTTGGAGATGCTGCCAGTTCAGCTGCAGACACTGCAGGAAGGCAAGGCACACAGGTTTGCTGGTTTCCGGGGCCAATCAAAGTTATGCTTGCACTGGCCTGCAGTCTCCTAAGTGTGCAAGAAATACCATTATATCTAAAAAACTATACACACCTTGATTTCAAAATACTTTCTTGCTGAAAAATGCTATCATCTGAGCTTTCAGTGAGGTGTTATCTATCTTTTTGCAGTAGTACTGTCAGAGGTCACTGATCATAGGCCACTGTAACAAATATAACAGTGAAAAGTTTGAGATGTGAAAATTAGGAGCATGTGATGTAGAGATGCAAAGTGAACAAGTGTTGTTGGAAAAATGGCACCTGTAGGGTTGCTACAAACCTTTAATTTGTAAAAAATGCAACATCCACGAAGCACAATAAAGCCAAGTGTGATAAAACGAGGTGAGTGTACAGTATTCGGTGAGGGTCTGTTCCCTGCCAGGGAGTGCTTGGGACACGGTCCCTGTCCTCGGGACACTTGGTGGCAGCGGAGGAGACAGAATAGGCCCGCAGCAGTGAGCCCAGAGCACAGCACCTCACCACCTGGGGGTTCAGGACACACCCCGGCAGAAGCCTCATTTCAGCCAAAACCCAGGTCCTCCTCCACATGGGAGTTTGGCTGATGAGTGAGGAGGGGCCGCACAGGCAGGCCCTTAGCTCCTGGCCCACCACAGGCTCCCGGCATAGCTGCCTCCTGGGGGAGCCAGCCTGCTGCATCCGGGCTCAGGCCAGGGCAGCAGCGGTGCCCAGGGTGCGCCAGCTCCCCAGGAGACGCGGGGGCCCACAGGCAGGGAGGGATCTGGAGGCTCCCTGCCTTTTTCGTTTCCCGTAAGGAAATCCATTCCGGCCATTCGCCTGCGCACAGGGCTGCGGGCTCCCCCAGAGTGCGGCCTGTCTCCCAGATAGAGCCTGTCCAGCTGGGCACGCTCCCTGGGCACTCCTGGGGCCTGGGTTCTCACTCCTGCAACACTCCCAGCAGGAAGGAGGCTGGAAGCTCCTGGACTCCTGACGAGCAGGGGCTGGAGTGGAGATGCTCAGAGGCAAGGGTGCCAGTATCAGGCGACGTCTGAGTCTAGGTGGGACGAGGAGGCTGGCCAGGCCGTCTGGGAGAGCAGGCCCAGAGGAGCGGCACAGCCTGAGACCCTCTGGCTGGGGGGTGGGGTTCAGAGGGCTGAGAGGGTGCCAGAGGTGGGGGCCCGCAGGCAGGGCCCTGCAGCCACCCTAGGCGAGACAGGAGGCCGTGGGGACAGACCGTCGGGACGTGGAAGCAGGGAGGCCCAGCCAGTCTGGGTGAGTGGCCTTAGGGCGAGGGGTGTGAGAAGGGCCAAGCAAAGGGAAGGATGGAGGCCAGGAGTGGCCTCGTGCTGAGAGGGGCCTGGTGAGGCGGGGGCGGGAGGCTGGAGCCCAGAGGCGAGGCGCAGGGGTCCGCAGGGGGCCGGACGTGGGAGGCGCCCGAGAGTCTGCCGAGGCCAGGAGGTGCGGGGTGTGGGGAAACACACCTGCAGCCCAGCTCCAAGCCTCCGCAGGCAGCCCGTGTCACCAAGTGCTCTGTGTTCCCGCAGCTGGTGTACCCCAGCGACTTCCGGCTCACGGACAAGGAGGTGGGTCCCAGCCCTCTAGGGAGCAGACCTCGCCCGGAGCAGGCCCTCACCCTGTTTCCTGTGTTTCAGAAAAGCAGCATCTGCTACCTGTCCTTCCCCGACTCCCACTCAGGTAGGCCACCCCGTCGCTCCCTGGCCTGGGTGTCGCTCTGGGGCTGTGGGGAGAGGAAGAAGGGGGGACGTGAGGCCACCCAGGAGCCCCTGTGGCCAGACCTGCCCAGCGTGTAAGCACCAGCCCCCCACTGCCCCGGGGAGACACCCAGAGCCCCATGCGCAGCGGCCACGCTCCCCGGTTCACGTGGAAAGGTGGGTCTCTGGGCAGCAGGGTCTGGTCTCCTTCAGCCCAGCAGAGGGGCCACCGGGACTTGGGTGCCCAGCCCGCCTGGTTTTCTGTCCCGGGCAGGCTACGCTGGGGCCACCCTGAGGTCCCACCTGTGCTTGCTCACAGCCCACGCGCTGGGGGGCTGTCGCTGTGCTTCTCTGAGTGCTGAGTCTAAACGCGTAGGTGCAGGGGTTAGGACACGGGCCCTCTGTCAGGAGATGCAGACCCAGAGGGCTAGGTTTTCTGAGGCATTTGCAGGCCAGCCGAGGCCAGCCTCGTGGGGCCCTCCCCCGCTCCCTGCCCCCCCCCTCCCCGAGTGCTGGCGAGAGAGGCTCCAACCCAGACACAGCATGAGGGGGTCACCTGCTTCCCAGGCTGCCTCGGGGACACTCAGTTCAGCTTCCGCATCCGTCAGTGTGGAGGGCAGAGGCGCCCCTGGCACACGGATGACAGGCACTGTGACCGTGGGGCCCCCGCGTCTCTGCAGGTGAGCCGGGCTGCCTCTCCGCCTCTCCTCCCCTCCCCGTCCGGCCAGGGCCAGGCTGGTGTGAGCAGCCCCTTCGAGGCGCCTGGGCAGCCCCAGCCAGCAGGCCTCCGACTGCTGCAAGCTGGGCCTGGCACCCCAGCCTCGGCCAGGGGTGGGCCAGCCACGCGGACTCAGCAGGTCCCAGGAGCTCTTCCTGTGCTCCGTGTGTGCACCAGGGCATGGCTCGGAGTGCGCAGGCCAGTGCACGCCTGTGGGCGCTCCCAGGCCCCTGGACCGCCTGCCCCTGTGTCTGTGGAGATGTCCCTGGAGGGCGGTTGGCCGACCCCGGGGCTGGGGAGAGCGTGCGGCGGCCTGGGGGGGGGGCCGAGGGGGCAGGAGGGAGCGTGAGCAGCGGGCGCGGCCTGGCCAACACCCCTCCTTCCAGAGGGAGCCTGCGCACTACTTTGGCTACGTGTACTTCAGGCAGGTGAAGGACAGCTCGCTGAAGAGGGGCTACTTCCAGAAGGTGAGCTGCTGGCCGCTCTGGGGCGGCCCTGCTGGAAGTCGGGGGGCCGGCAGCCATCGGCAAGGACGGAGGGTCTCGGGGTCCTGAGCCTCCCGGCCCCGCTGCCCCTTCCTCCCAGCCCTGCCCCCGCGCCCTGCCCCTGGCCCGGGTTGTCCCTGCTCCTCCGTGTGGGGGAAGGGGCGCCCTCGTCACACTTTCAAGATTAGGACGACGTCCGTCTTGAACTCAGACACCAAAAGCAAAAAAGCAAACGCTGCCTGAGCCCCGGGGAGACCATCCCCGAACCTGGCCACGTGCGTGTCCCCCTGAAGGACCGGGGCCCAGCCCCACCCTGCAGTCACCGGGGCTTTCTAACCTGGAGTCCCGCGTCAGGCCACTTCTGGGGACAGCCGTCCTGGGAAGGCGGGGGGATGCCCTGCCCTGGGCAACCCTGGATGACCCGGGCCTCAGGGCTCCTACAGGGTCCCCAGGGGCTGGGGCGCCATCTCACCGGCCCTCGGGCCCTGCAGTCTCTGGTGCTGGTGTCCCGCCTGCCCTTCGTCCGGCTGTTCCAGGCGCTGCTGGGCCTGGTCGCCCCCGAGTTCTTCGACAAGCTGGCACCCTGCCTGGAAGCGGGTGAGTGGCCGGCAGGCGCTGCCACGGCTGCCGCTTCACCCGCTGGCGCTCCCGGGGCTCCGGCAGGCGGCTCCCCCCGGACGGGCTGCTTACGCTGCCCGCCTGCGTTCACAGCCTGCAGGGAGATCGACCAGTGGCCGGCGCCCGTGCCGGGGCGGACACTCAACCTGCCTGTCATGGGAGTCGTCCTCCAGGTGCGGCTGGCCGGCTGGGGTGGGATGGCCCGGTGCCTGTCGACACCCACCCCTCCAGCAGCTGCTTCCTTCGTCCCCAGGTACACATCCCATCCCGGGCAGACAGGCCTGAATCCGGTTCTCCAAAGCAGTGCGGCCACGAGGTGGGGGTCCCGCTCCTGGGCCGGTGGCCCCACACCTGCCTCAGCCCTCCTACCTGCCTGGGCCTCCCCACCTCACCTGCTGGGGGCCCTGGGGCTTGGCCAGACGCCAGGCAAAGCCCGGGGCCTGTGTCTCAGGGCAGGGCTGGCTGCCCCCCACCCTCGCCTGTGCTGTGGGGCACGGGGAGGCGCGTGGGTAGGGGCGGCGGCCCCTGGGACTCTCCCGGGATGCCAGCTGCGGCTTGGGGCTTGTGGGGCACCAGCCTCACCTTCCGCCTGACCCCCACCCCCCAGAACCTGCTACCGGCCCCGGTGGTCCTTACCAGCACCCATGAGCTGGACCTGTTCAGGTGAGCCCTGCAGGCCGCCACCTGCTGCCCCGGGAGACGGTGAGTGAGCCCCTGGGGCTCAGGCCCACTGGGGCCGGGGTGCGGGGGCCCCGCCTACCAGGAGCCAGCCCCCGGCCAGTTCTGAGAGGGAGAGTCACTCAGAAGAGGAACCCAGTGCCCCAGCGTCCGCACCCAGCGGGACTGACCCCCACCGGCAGCAGGTCCGGTGCTGGCAGGCAGGTGCAGGGAGGGAGCGGCGGTGTCGGGAGATGCTGCTGGAGGGGGCCCTCTCTGGGAGGGTCGGGGGGGACCCTGCCTTTGGAGACCCTCTGGCCCTGGGCTGGGCCCAGCAGGAGCCAGGGCTGCCAGCTTCAGGCATGGGAGGCGCGGGGCCAGGGAGCACGGGTGGCGGGTCGGAGCCGGGGGGCGCCCCGCACACGCCCTGGGTGTCTTCACAAGGCCTCCCCGCCGTCTCCCCTCGGGGGTGAGGCCCGGCGTCCCCCCAGAGCGGGGCTGCCCAGGCCTGTGGGGGGCAGGCGGTCAGGGCCCCCCACGCCCGCCCAGGTGCTTCCGGCCGGTGCTGGCGCACGTGCAGCTGCTGTGGGAGCTCATGCTGCTGGGGGAGCCGCTGCTGGTCCTGGCACCCTCGCCCGCCGTGTCCTCGGAGATGGTGCTGGCCTTGGCCAGGTGGGTCGGGCCGCCGTGTGAGAGGGGTGGCCCGGCACCAGCCCTGCTCGCTCACGGGCCCCGCGGGCCCCCCCGCAGCTGCCTGCAGCCCCTCAAGTTCTGCTGCGACTACCGCCCCTACTTCACCGTCCACGACAGCGAGTTCAAGGAGTTCTCCACGCGCACGCAGGCCCCGTAAGCGCCCTTCCGCCGCCGCCGCCGCCGCGCTCCGCCAGCCCCCTGCGCTGCCCCTCCTCCCTCCCTCCCTTTCTGTCTCTCTCTCTCTCTAGACCAAACGTGGTCCTGGGAGTCACAAACCCTTTCTTTATCAAAACGCTCCAGCACTGGCCCCACATCCTCCGTGTCGGGGAGCCCAAGATGTCAGGTGAGGCTGTCCCGGCCTCCACCCAGGGGTCCTGGGCACACGGGGCCTTGCGGGGTCTGAACCTGCAGACGCAGAACTGGCCTGGCCACGGGGCGTGTCTCGTAGGGGACCTTCCCAAGCAGGTCAAACTGAAAAAGCCCTCGAGGCTGAAGACCCTGGACACCAAGCCAGGTCTGTGCCCCTCCTCTCCTCCCGGGACCCAGAGACGGGCCTTGGGGTGGGGTGGGGCAGGCAGATGTGCTGGCACCGCCAAAGGGAGGGGAGCGCGCTACCACCCTGCCCTCCCCAGGCCTCTACACCGCGTACACGGCCCACCTCCACCGAGACAAGGCCCTGCTCAGACGGCTGCTTAAGGTACCGCTGGGGGGGGGCACACCAGGGGGCGGGACACTGTGCTCGGCATGTGAAGGGGGCGCAGCCGGGGCGCTGTGGCTCAGCCCTCGCCCCCCAGGGCCTGCAGAAGAAGCGGCCGTCGGACGCGCAGACCGCGGTGCTGAGGCGGCACCTCCTGGAGCTCACGCAGAGCTTCATCATCCCGCTGGTGAGGCCGGGCAGGCGGCGGGCTGGGGCCGGGGCTGGGCCGGAGGGGCGGGCAGCCCGGCCTCACCTGCCCTCTCCCCCAGGAGCACTACATGGCCAGCCTCATGCCCCTGCAGAAGAGCATCGCGCCCTGGAAGGTGTGGTCAGGGAGGGGCTGGGAGGATGGGTCCTGCGCTGATCCTGGGGGGCGGGGAGGTCGTGGGTGTGCCGGAGCCCCCTGGGGCCAGGCCATCCCCACACCTGCTAGGTGGCCCTCACAGGGCAGAGAAGTGGGGGCCACGTGGAGGGGCGCGAGGCCCTCCTCTCTGGGAAGGGCCACCCTGGGATCTGTGCCCAGCGGGTGGGGCTGAGGGTCCTGGGGTGGGCCAGGAGTGTGTCTGGGAAGTGCCCTGCGAGGGTCCTGACCAGCCAAGGTCCGGCGCCCATGAGGTCGTGCCCCCAGCGCCAGGACTCACCCGGCCCCTGTCTCAGACCCCTCCCCAGATCCGCCCCTTCCGCCAGGATGACTTCCTACGCAGCCTGGAGCACGCGGGGCCGCAGCTCACCTGCGTCCTCAAGGGCGACTGGCTGGGCCTCTACAGGTGGGTGGACACGATGCGGGGTCCTGGGGCTTCTGCTGCCGGTGGCCGTGACCACGCTCAACACACAGGCCAGCCCGCGGCGGCTGCCTCTTGCCCCCAAACAGGCGGTTTTTCAAGTCCCCGCATTTTGATGGCTGGTACCGGCAGCGGCACAAGGAGATGGCCCAGAAGCTGGAAGCGCTGCACCTCGAGGCCATCTGCGAGGCGGTGAGGGGGCTGGGCGGGGGAGCGCCGGGCAGGGAGGGCACAGGCCCAGAGGCGGGCGAGGGCCTCGGTCAGGGATGCCCCCTCTCGTCCCCGCAGAACATCGAGATCTGGATGAAGGACAAGTCTGAGGTAGAGGTCGTGGATCTGGTCCTGAAACTCCAGGAGAGGCTGGTGAGATGCCTCCCAGCCCTGCCCGGCCTCAGCCAGCCAGACGTGGAGGTCACCTGCCCCTGACCACCGCTGCCCCGCAGGTTCGAGCACAGGGCCACCAGCTCCCCGTGAAGGAGGCAACGCTGAAGCGGGCGCGGCTGTACATCGAGACGGTCATTGGCTCTCTGCCCAAGGACCTGCAGGTCGTCCTGTGCCCTCCCTAGGATGGGGCCCGTGGTCGGGGGCCTGGGTCTGGCCGAGCTTCCTTCCCGGCAGTCTGGCACGAGCGCCCCCACCCGGACTCCCTGCTGCCTCGGGCCCTGGCCCCCCACCTGGCACCACCATCGTCCCAGCAATAAAGGCAGCATCTGGAACCACAGCCTGGACCCTGACTGTTGGCAGGTCACGCGCTGGCAGAGCTTCACCTCCCCCTGGGCCCCACCTGCCCTCTCCAGGGTCTTAGGCACGGGGGGTGGGCAAGCGGTGAACCCTCGCCAAGGCCACCCACCCCCTCCGGGCGCCCATCTGCCCAAGCCCTACAGGCCCAGCTGTTGCACTTGATAACGTCCTTTAGACCCAGCCGGCTGCCCAGCTCAGGACAGGAGGAGGAGGCGGACAGGCAGACCCTTCTCGTCACGCAGCCCTCCCCGTCCCACCGCCTGTCTCGCCTGGGGCTGGGGGGACCTCGCCTACAGTCGTCTCTTGGGAGGGGAGAAGCCGCTTCGCCGGAAGAGAGCTCTGCCCCGTGGTTTGCTGGGAGGCTGCTCGGGCTGGGGGCTGCCAGGCGGGCCCCGGGCCTTGTCTCGTTTCCGCTGCAGGGACACCCCACCGGCACCTTCTCTGTTTGCTCTGCCCCGCACTGCTGCTCGGCTCACAGGCACTCGCGTTGCCCCCCCGTGTCCATCTGCCCCCACGGGACTCTAGCCTGACCAGGCCCCTCTGGCCAGAGCCCTCCTCAGCCACCGCAGCCTTGGGGCACCAAGCTCCTTGGCACGGAGTGAAAGGTCCTCGGAAGTAATCCACACCCCCGTGTGACACCTTGTGACACCGGGCCCAGTGGTCACCAGTGCTGTCACCAGCATGGTCAGCTCAGCACAGAGGGACAGCGCTGGCAGCGAGGCAGGGGGCGGGGAGGAGGCAGGCGTGGACCCAGAGCTGCAGGCCTCCGGTAGGCCCCGCCATACCCAACCCCAGGTGCCTCCCCTGAGGGGCAAGGCCATGTAGATGCCCGCGCGGCCTCAGCGGCTCCCTGAGCGGAGTCCTGGCTGAGCACGGTGGTGTGGGGTGCGGGCCAAACGGGGGCAAGCTCTTCTCTCCTGAAGCCGCACGGCCTGTGCGCCAGGATGCAGCGTGCCGCCGCCACTCCTCCCAAGCGGGGTCTGGTGGAGTCGCCAGACGCCAGCAAGCACGGGCCTCAGAGCTGCCCGTGTCCGCTTGTCAGGCCCCGACCACAGCAGAGGACAGCCTGGTGCCTCCCCGGCCTGCAGACAGCTGAGCCCAGCCTGGTGCGTGACTGCAGTCAGAGGACAGAGTAGAGGCAGCAGAGGGAGAGACAAGCTGGAGGCCCTCGAGTGAGGGAGGACCCGGTGGCCCCAGTGCTGCTTTGGACAGCCTTGCCCTGCCGTCTGGCCTGGAGGGGTGGCGCAGGGGCCGTGAGGGCTGTGCCCCAGCCATCACGCCAGCACACTGCACGGTGCCCTCCCTCAGCGTCCTGAGGGTGACTGCAGGTGATGGAGGGCTGCAGGGGAGAGGCTGCCAGGCAGCTGCCAGGAGGCCTCCTCGAAGCCCCCAGGGATTTTTGCCTCCGTCCGTCCAGGAAGGCACAACCAGATTCCCCTGAATCCCTGCATCCTCCCTCGAGGACTCTGGTTGAATCCACGCAGCAGCCCCTCACTGCGGCTTGTCCTCAGGAACACTGGAGCAGGGGGTGTGGGGGGAGGGACACCTGGCAGGGTGGGCAACAATGCCCAGGGTGGGATCCAAAGCTGAAGGGTAGCCGCGGGAGGAGTCCCTCCCCTGGAGTGCCTGGCGCTGTGGAGGGGCCCTCCTCCTCACAGCCCGAACCCCTGCACAAACGAGGCCTCTGGGTACAGCGTAGCCTGGGGGTGGGGGAACTCCATCCTCTCCCCCAGAAGCCCCTGGGGTTCCCTCCCAGGATCAGGTCAGCTCTGGCTGGGCTAAGCCTCTGTCTCCCCACCAGGCTGGGGACAGGCACTGAGGAGGCAGGAAAGGGAGGGGTGGGAGGGTCAGAAGAGACAGACCCACCCCCTACCAGAGCCCCGCGGACATTTGGGCCTGGATGGGCAGGAACTAGTGGTCTCAGAGGGCTCTGTGGTCGGCCAGTCTGTGAGGCCGACTGCTCGGCGGGGTTGTGTGTGGGCATGGTGGCTGGGGATGGGGATGGGACCGCAGTGGGCTGATCCGGGGACAGGAAGGACAGTCTTCACCCCCAAGCTTCCTGCACTCTATTTAAAGACTCCCTTTTAGTCTGGGATGGTGGCCTTCCCACATGTTTGGTATTAAAATGTCCTGTGACACAATGCTTGTCTTTTAACTTCCTTTTTTGATAAAAAGGTGGCATCCCTATCAGATCTTGGTAACTTTAGGGTCCTCTTGGTGGGGTGTTGGGTGGGCCCTGGTGTGGATGGGTTTAGGGCTAAAGGGGTGAAGACGTGGCCTGGCTGGTGCGGAGGTAGCAGAAAGAACTCATGAGTGACCCTCTCCAGTGGCTTCATCTGAGTGGGGGGGTTCTTGAACATCCTGGGCAGGTCCCCAAGGAAGGCGGGGGTCCCAGTGTGGGAGCACAGGCCAGGCCTGGGGACTGGCCCTGCGTCCTCCCTGGGTCTGTGGCCGCCGCTCAGCACAGTGGGGCTTCTGGCCAGAGACTGTCCTGAGGCGGGCGGGAGCACCCAGGAGAGCTGGCCCCAGGGGGGTCCCCACCTCTGCTCAAGTTGGCAGGGAGCCGCTAGGGGCATCAGGACCAGGGCTGATGGGGGCTGGAGTGGCCAGAAGCGGGGCAAGCTCTAGTCCAGAGCTGGACCCCCCAGGGAGGGGCTCCATCTCAGCGCCCAACTCCAAGCACTGAAAGACAGGTTCACGGGTCCTGAGGGGGGAGGGGTGGGGAGGAGGGGGAGAAGGAGGGCGGCCGGAGGCCAAGGACACGTTGTGAGAGGTTTCACGGCAGGCGTCCTCTTCCCCTAGGACGCCGGGGGACGAGGCCCAGCAGCCCCAGCCCCCTCACAGGGCAGGGGTGTGGCCGGCCTGCTCCCCAGTCCGCAGGCAGGGGTGCCGGGGACCTCGGTCTGGCCGGCGCCCTCCCCTAGAGCCCAGAGTCGTGCTCCTCTGGCGCGAAGCTGGCCCCGAACCTCCCCGGCGACGCGGCGCGCCCGCCCACTGTGGCCGCCAGGCGCGGGGGACGCGGGGGGCGCGCGGGGAGCGCCCCGCCCGGCGGGCCCCGCTTCTCTGCCTCCCCTCCCCGCCCCCGGCCTCCCCTCCCCCGCCCCTCCCCCTCCCCCCGCCGGGGGCGGGGCCGCTGCTCCCGCGCGCTCCGGCCCCTCCTCGGCCACACAAAGGCCCGTCTCCATGGCAGCCGCGCGGGCCGCAGCGCAGCGCCGATCGCGGCCCGGGCGCCATCGAGCCTCGGCGGCGGACGAGCAGGTACGCGGATGGAGTACGGGGCCCGCGGGGCTGCCGCGCGGGTGGGGTGGCTTCGCCGTCAACGCGCTCGGGACGCGGGGACTCGGGCGGCTGCCGCCCCGCGGAGGGCGACCCGGGCCTCGGCCGCCGTCCGTGCGTCCGGCTGGCCGGGGCCCGGGCGCTCCCGCCCCGCGCTCTTCCAGGTGGCGGCCGAGGCCCGCGGCGCCGGGGGCGGCGGGCCCGACCCGGCCGAGGGTCCCCAGCCGGGCGCCGCGCCTTCTCGCGTCGACCGCGTCCCTGCGGAGCCATTCGGCCCGCTTCTGGTTCCGGACCCTCTCGCCCTGCTCATGCCCCCCACCCCTCCAGCCACCGGGATCCGTGCACAGGGCTGCGATCGGCCCTGTTGTGCAAGAGCACCAGGCCCGCACCCACCCAGCCTTGGCTCCGGGTGGCGGAACCCCGGCTTCCCCCTGGGGGCTGGGCCCGCGGTCAGGTCTTGGCAACCCCCACGCCCCCTGGGGCCTTGTGAGGAGGGCATGAGCCAGGGCCACACTGGGAGCCCCGGGTCTGCACCTGGCCAGGCCGGAAGACGGGTGCAGGGTTCCGGGTTGGGACTAGGGGCGCCTGGAAAGTCCTGGTGGCCCCGGGCCTGCTTCAGCGCAGAGCCGGCTCCCACCGCTCCCAGAGTTTGTTGGTGTGGTGTTTGGGTGGACACTCTGAGACCCAGGAAGTCTCTGAACTCATTGCCTGGACCCTGCCCCTCTGTGCGCCTCCTCCTGCAGGGAGCCCTCCTAGATGGGCCCTTCCCACCCACCTGTGCTCAGGTTGCTTGGCCCATCTGAGGGGGGTCCCTGGGCTCAAGAGCCTCAGAGCTTCCTGCCACGTCACTGGGCTCCTCTTCCTAGCAAAAGGAAGGAAAGGGTCTGTCTGTGCTCTGGGCCTGTGGTGGGGGTCAGGACTGGGGTTTAAGCTTGACTCTAACGTCAGTGGAATGTTTGGAGCTTGGAGGGCTCTCTGTCGCTGCCTTGGGGTTCCCCTTTCATGTCTAACTTCAGCCCCTGTGTCCTCGACACACACCCGGGCCGGGCCCTGTGGAGATGGGAGAGCACGGCCCGGAGGGGTGGCGGCTCTCAGCCTGACCCCATGCCCAGACGTGACCCCAGCACAGAGGGGAGAGTCGGAGAGCTGGACAGCTGCAGGGGGAGGGGGAGGGGCGTCCTTCCTTTGCTCTGAGGTGAGGGTCCTAGGAGGGTAGGGTCGGCATGGCATCGGCCTGCCTGGGCCCATTGGGTATTTTTGGTGGCGTGTCAGCTTTTAGGAATGCCCAGAGAAGATTGAGAACAAGCAGGTGGTCTCGGCATATCTGAGCCTGTCACCTCTTCCCACCGTACCTACTGGGTCCCACCTCCGTCTGAAGGGTGGGGGGAGGCTTGAGGTCTGGCCAGGGGCTCCTTGTCCCAAGAGGGGAGGGAACTTACAGAGAAAAACAAGAGTTTGGAATGCAAGTCCCCCCTCCCCCACCGGCGCCTGCCAAGAAGGAATTATTTTGGATTATCCAGCCGTGTCCAGCCACCCAAGGAGGGAGGGTGCAGCTGGGGGAGGCTACAGCCGTGGGAGAGAGCTCCACTTCCGGGGCCGTGGGTTGAGAGCCCCAGAAGGGAGGGACAGGCAAGTCTGGGCAGCTCCACCACCTCCCTCGGTGGCTCAGACCGGTCGGGGGCGGGGTAGGAGGGGATGCGTCACCCTTGAGCTGGAGAACGCCCAAAGTCGGCCCCAGCAGGCCCTGCCGAGTGGGCCTGGAGTTGGGCCCAGGCCCTCTGGGGGACACCGTGGGGGCAGGAGTCCTGGACCCCTGTTCTTGAGGCCCGGGGCAGCGGCCCAGCTGGGAGGCCCCCTTCGCCCCCAGTGGCCTTAGCACGGTGGTGCCAAGGCCCTGTGAGGTTGCCCTCCAGCACCGGGTTCAGGGACACACCTTGGGCTGGTTACTCACACCTGTGCAGTGCTTCCTTGGGGTGGCGGGACAGGTAGGGGCGTGACTTAGGCTGCTCAGAGTGGGTGGGGCACTGGGGTCTCCCTTGGGCTGAATCTCTGGCCATTCTCCTGCCTCTGGACTGACCCGCTAACCAGCAGCTGACAGAGGCACTGCTCCCCTCCAAGCCCCTCCGACAGCCCGGCCCTCGCCCCCATGTCCCCACCCCACTTGGACGTGGCACCTGTCAGTCCGTCGCACAGGTGAGGGATCCCATAGGGGAGGGGTCCCGCAGGTGAGGAGCCCAAGGCCAGAGGTGGGTCCCTGCAAGGAGCTGTCCGGGATGCTGCCTCTGCTGCGTGGCCTCCCAGGGCCCGTGCAGGCGTGTGCGCAGCCACATACCCAGCGGCCCCTGCAGAGACCACGCTGGGAGGCAGAGCTGACAGCTGGGCGGCGCGCAGTAAACCCAGGGGCCTGGCCTCAGCCCAGGCGAGTGGAGCAGAAGGGATTGTTCAGGAAGGCACTGGGGTGGGCTGGCAGCCTGGGAAGGGGTCCATGTGGCATATGCCCTTCTGCCCCAGGACAGCTTGCTTGCAGGCACGTGAGCCATCCCAGAACCCGGGTCATTCTGGGAGCATCAGGATGTCCTGTTCCCTGCCTCGAACGCGCATCTAGGGGCCAGAGCTCAGGAAGCTCTGGGATGTTGGGTGTGGGCAGGGGGTGCACTGGTGGGGACAGGCTGTGGCTTCAGTGCCCAGCCATGTGGCCCCTTCTCTGGTCTGGGCAGATCCACACGGAGGTGCCAGGCTGTCCTTCTGTGAGCAGGAAGTCCTTCCTCACGTCATGCCTCCGTCTTTTCTGCTGCAGCACCAGGGACTAGCCTCCTGCCTTGGCTTCTTGGGTGGGGGGAATAAGCTTTTCTCCTGCTGAAGAGCCTCCTGTGCTCAGGGCCCGCCCTGAACGAGGGCGTGGGGAGAGAAGCCCGGGGAGGAGGTGAGCGATCAGGCCCGCCAGCCTCGACCTCCCTGGCTGAGCGGCGTGCAGGCTCGTTGGGGGCCAGTCCCTGGTTGGCAGCGGGGGCTGGGCAGAGGCCCTCCCGCAGAGGTGCATGGCTGTTTGTGTTGGGGTGGGGTGGGTGGGGCATCTAAATGTCTTTGGTCTCAGATTACAAGCTGGACCTGCTGGCTGGTGGCCTGTAACTGGGGGGGGGGGCACTGGAGTGTGTGGGGGCGGGGGAAGCCCTGTGCTTCCCTTTTCTGTCCAGGCCACATGCGGTCCCTCATGGCTTTCCCTTCCCTGGTTTCACATCCTCTGATGGGGTCCTGCTCCATCTGCCCCTGGGTCTTTGAGGACCTCTGTCCCTCTGCTGACCGGGCAAGAACGCTGCCCTTTCCTGGGCCCCTCAGCCAGACCAGGGCACAGCTGCTCTCGGCCCTCCCTGCCAGCGGAGCACCTGAAGGGCCGGGCAGGACCTCTGCTGTCCTGCACTGGTGCCGGCCCAAGCTGGTCTTCCTGGGTTCTGTGATATTAACGAGCCTGTGACAGGGACTGGACCCACACCCCCAGGTGGAGCCCAGAGTGGCCGTGGGCACACCTGTAGGTCTGCTCCTCCGGTCACAGGGAGGGGCCCGGGGCTGTCCCCCTACCTGGAGCTGGGGTCCTGTGTCCCACCCTTTGCCACTCTCTGGTCCCCCCTCTGCCGTTCAGCACCCCGTTCACACGGAGACTGGCTCCCACCGTGGCTGGAAGCTTTCTGCTCTGTGGGCTGGCCGCTGACCACCCAAGCGCCTGGTGCCCCTGTGTGCTGGGCAGAGGAGGTGCTCTCCTGGGCTGGGGGCGGGGCATCTGGGAAGAGGGCTCAGCGTGGTGCCCATGTCCTCAGCCCCTGAGATCACGTGACCTCTGAAACCGGGCAATTCCCCATCCTGGGGCCAGATGAGTCCTGGCCTGGGGACCATGGGAACAAGCGTGAGGCCTTTGGGTGCAGCCTGGGTACTGGCATCAGCCCCTCCCTGTACTCGGCCCTTCCGGGTGTGGAGACCAGACCCCTTGGCACCGTTGGCTGGCAGTCCCCATGGGGGCTCTGGGAGGAGGGGCACGGTGTCGAGCTCAGGTCTCTGTGCCTGACGCTGCCCCAGCTGGGCCCCCTCCTCAGGAAGAGCAGGAAAGAAGAAAAAGGTTTGATGTCAGCCTTGCAGAGGGCCACCTGTGTCAACACAGCGTCCGGTAGGGGCGTCTGCTCCTGAGGCGGGGACAGTTCCGGCCGCTGGCCTTCTGCTCTGATCTGGGGCCCCGGAGCCAGCATGCCACCTGCACAGGGCATGGGCCCTGGGTTGATTGGGGCTTTGCTGGGGGTGCCATCCTCCCCTCCAGGCACCCTGCCTGGCCCCAAGCTGGAGGCTGGAGGCTGAGGCGGCTCCAGGGGTCCTCGGCACAGCCCGATGTGCGGCATGGGTGACAGTGGGAAGAGAAGTACTGGCTCGGTGCCCACCTGGGTCCTTGAGTGCTGGGGGAGGTGCTGAAGGAGGCCAGGAACAGCCCTGATGAGCTGGGAAGCGTGGGTCTGTTTTGGGGGACCAGGGGGCCTGTGGCATGAGTGGCAGGATCGGGGTGGCTGAGGGGTGTGGACCCCCAGCCTCGGGAGGTGAGTTCCTGGACCGTTAAGAAGTCCAGGCTCTGGGCCTGACCGTGGAGTCTAGCGCCCCACCCCCGCCCCAGGGCATTTTCAGAGCTGGGGGCCTGCTCCAGAGAAGGGCAGGGGCCCAGGACACTGCCGCCGTGAGACTGGTGCCCCCAGAGAAGGCGGCTGCTGTCTCGCTTGCACCCTGTGGTGGGAGAAGCGATTTTACGTCGAGCCGGGTGTGCTGGCGGGGGCGAGGGCAGGCGGTGGGAGGGAGGCCCCAGCATGACCCGCCTGCCCCCTCTCAGCCTTGGAGTTGCTCGCTCAGCCTGGCCAGGGGACGTGAGGGGCTGGGCCTCCCACTATTGTGGCATCAGGCCCGATTTGGGGGCCACCGTGAGCCATCTCAGGCCCCGGAGAAGGATGTCGGGATGGGGGATGGGAGGCCACAGGAAGGGGAGATCCAGGCAGGAGACCCAGCTACGCTTGCTGCAGGTGGCCTTGGCCCCACTCCTGTGAGTGACAGCTCCTTGCTGAACTAGGGGAGCCACCGAGGGGGTGGGTGCTGGGCCTGGCCCCAGGGAGCCGAGGGCTAATTCCTGGGTGTGTGGTCACAGGGAGGACGGGCGTCCGCCTCCCCCGCTGCAGTCCCGGCCACCTCCCTGCCCTCTGACACCTGCGTCAAGCCCCACTCAGCACCCTGCCTTACCCTGAGCTGGGGCATTTCCGTGCTGGAAACTCCCGGTCCCTCTGCCCTCCCAAAGCCTACCCCTAACCCTGCCCACGGCCCCACCCCGAGCCTGGACTCCAGACCCTACCCAGCCCCCAAGCGTCCTGGAGCGGTCCCCGTGCAGAGGGTCCTGCCTCTCCCACCCGGGGTCCCTCGAGGCCAGCTGCAGGCCTGCCCAGCTCCGCCAGGCCCCTCAGCCCTTCTGGGCGTCCTGGGCGGACGCAGTGCTGCGGCTGCCTGAGGCTCCCCCAGCCCAAGTGCTCGGATCTGGGGCTCTTTGCCCGGGGACACTCCGGGCGTGGGGGCAGGACCCCTGTGGCAGGAGCCCCCTTCACATCCCTAGACCTGTGCCTGCACGTGGATGCTCACGTGGGTGTGCGTGGCGGCTGGCACGCCAGCTTGGCACAGTGCCCCAGGCTAATTGCGGGGTTCAGCCGTGATGGGGGAGGCGGGGTCGGGGTGACCGCCGATGCGCTGACAGACTGACGGGGAGATTACAGGCCTGGCCTGCTCCTCACTCCCCCGGGCCCTCATGCATCCGCCCCCACGCCCCTCTTCCACCCCCTGCACGCAGTCCGGGAAGGGGGCTCGGCGTGGGGCTGGTCCTGGGCCAGCTGCATCCAGCCCGCTGTGGGAGGTGACCCTGGAAAGGGGAGGTGAACGGGGAGCTCAGAGGTTGGCGCTGGCGGTGGGGGGGCAGGCAGACGTCAGAACCAGTGGCTCCTGCTTGCCGTGGAGCCGGATGCCCTCAGCCCTGCTTCCAGCCTCTCCCGGCTTGGACTGGGTGGGGGCGGGCCGCGCAGCCCCTCACACGGGAGCCCCTCCAGTGTTTGGGCGGCTGGGCTGCCCTTCTTGGCCTCCTCTGTGCTCCCCGATGCCCTGCCGTGCCCACCCCTCCCTCAGCCAGCCCCAGCCCACATCTGGCCCCTCCCAGTATCTCTCTCTGTCTTCTTGTCCCTCAGCCTGACCCTGACAGGCCGTCCACTGGAGGGGTGGTCTCTGGAGGATGTCCACACTCGCCTGAGTGCCAGCCCCGTTCATCTGTTCACCAGGTGTGGACTGCGGCCGCTGTGTGCCAGGGCCAGCAGGTTGCGGGGAGCTCCACGGGGGCTCCTGGACCCTGGAGGATGGAGACTTGTCCCCGTGTCCCTGGCACATAGCGCTGTGGTGTGGCACACAGAAAGTGCTTGGGGGCTTCGGGCGGAGCAGATGGGGCAGGTCAGCGGGCCCACGTCAGGGGTCCCCAAGAGCATGGGGATGTCGATGGAGGCATTAAGCTTCAGGGTGTTCTGAGAGGGAGGACTACTCTGCAGAGGAGGGACATGGGGAGCCTGGGAGGGAATCAGAGAGGGGGCCCAAACCGAGTCCAGGTGGGACACAGTGGTGGCCGGAACACAGGAGGGGCGGCCAGGAGGACAGCGTGCTGGGCACCAGAACCTGCTGAATCCCACCTTCTGTCCTGAGGCTCTGGGAGGCCCAGAAGGCTGAAGAGGAGTGCAGGCTGTGGGCTGCTGGCGGGGCCCAGGCAGGTGTTCTTGAGTAACAATAATTTATTGAAACCGTGTTCTCCTGAGCCGTCTTTCCAGGAGCTTAGGCACCGCGTGGTGAGGTAGGGGCAGGCGTCACAGGGTGGGGGGTGGCTTCGGCACACGCGCTGGGGTTCTCGTGGGCCGGGGGGCTGGGTGCCCAAGATGCCTGAGGGCGAGGGCTGGACGCGGAGCCCTTGGTGATGGCGACCTCGGGCCTCAGGTGGAGGGGCTGAGAAGTGGCCTGGGTGCACAGGGGAGGAAGGACTGGGAGGCTATGGCCTCCGCTGGGGGAGGCCCAGAGGATGAGGAGGAACGGGCCCGGAGACCCCCAAGGCAGGTGGCAGAGAAAGCCCTGGGGTTTCCCTGGGCCTACTCCCTTTGGCTCCGGGTCTTGGGCCTTTGACCTCACGGCCCGCAGGCAGGGGTGGTTTTCACGCGGGGACCTGGAGCCCAGGCTGCAGCGGGAGGCTGATCCGTCTCCCCGGTCCCCGCGGGGCCCGGCCGCCCGGCCCGCAGTCCCTGCGGGTTGAGGAAGGAGCCCGACTAGGAGCCCAGCTGCTGGGGGGGAGGTGACACTCTATACCTGGGAGGGGTCCTGTGGGAGGCTCTCCTGGCGCTGACGCAAGGCACAGTCTGGGCGTCAGTCTGTCCCTAGAGCCCCGCCCCGCCCCACCCCTGCTCCTAGGTGGCTGTGCGGAGAGCTCGGCCTTTGCCCGGTGAGTCTGGCGGGGGTGGGGGGGGGGGGTCATGCAGGCTGCCGCTGGGGCCTCGGTGGATGGCCGGTCGCCGGCGGGGGGAGGGGGGCCCACCGCGCCCTTGCCGCCCAGAGGACCGCCTGACGCCCCGCCAGGCCCCTCGGGGACGAGTTCCTAGGCCCACGTGGCCGCCGCCGCCGTCAGCGCGACTGGAGGTCAGCCTCCGCCGCTCGTGCGCTCTGGGTCCCCGGGGAGGCCCGGCCGAGGCCCAGGTGCTACCCTCGGGGCCGCGGGCGCGGCTTCCGGGGACTCGGCGGCGGCCCACCGGGTCTCCCGGGGTCACGAGGCCAGGCCGGGCCTCCCCGTCGGGGCCCGCGCCGCCTCCGGGGCTGCGCTCCGACCCCCAGGCGGGCGCGGCGGGGCCGCGGGGCTCCCTCTCGCCCCGGCCCGGGCGCCCCGCCGCTCCCCCCGAGCCGTCCGCGCCCCTCCTCGCGCTTGTTGTGAAGAGAGCGGAGGCTGGGACGTGCCGGCGTCTCGCCTGTTTTGTTTCCTCTGGTGTGTTTCGCGCTCCCGGCTAATTGCAGATTTGCATGTTCGTCGCGATCGCCGAGCGGAGGCCGGTCCCCGCAGCCAGCTGCCGGCGGGGGAGGGGCGGCGCCCGAGGCGGGGGCTGGGGGGTGGGCGCGGCCCCCGGCGTCTGCGCCAGGGCCTGGCGAGGCCGCCCCCGCGCTGGGGGTCCCTGGGGCCCTCCGCACGGTGCCGAGACCACCCCCTCCGTCTCAGGGCGTCCCCACCTGAGACCTGAGGCTTTGCCCGAATCATCCCTTCCTGCGGGTCTGCCGGAGCCCGAGTTCCCATCCTGGTCCTGCGGTCCCCTTCCCGACCCCACAGGCTGCCGAGGGCCTCCGCCGGCCGGCTGCTGTACGCCTTGTTTTGACGTTAGCTTGAAGAAGTTGCTTCATCTGTCTTTGCTTGAAAATAGTGACAAGGAGGTCTAGCCCACACGCGAGGGCTCTCCTCCCCGGGCCGAGGCTGGAGGGGGCCCTGACAACCCCGGCCTGGTCTGGAGTGAGGACCCAGCTCTTCCCCGGTGGGCACCTCCTGTTTACCTTTGCCTGGTTGGGGGGGGGGGGGCGGGCGGCTGCTGCTTAGAAGAAAGGAACCCGAGAAGGGGGGCCCGCGGGCACCCACCGGCCGCGTACTGCTTCCCATTCCTGTGGGCGTGTGAGGAGAGGCCAGCGCTGTGGTTGGGGGAGGACACATCGCCGCGGGCGCGAGGCTTGGGACCAGCTGTGGGGGCACACGTACTGTCAGCTTCCTTGGCTGTCTCGCCCCCTTCCAATGGGCCGAGACCCATAGGTGCCCGCCAGGCCAGATCCTGTGTTCCGGCCTTGCTCCCTGGCCCGTCAGGGAAAACCACGGACCATAGCAGATGAGTGACCGTCCTGCGGGGCCGGGTCAGGATGGGAGTCTCAGGCTTCCGAGGCATGGGTAGGAGTTTTCCAGGGGGAACAGCAGAAGCAGAAACGTGGTGACGTCATGATGTCACCCCGAGTCGTCCGCCGCGGTCACACATGAGGACCCTCACACCTCGCGGCTGCCCCTCAGGCTGCTGCCGTCACCCCCTGTGTCACACGTGGGGAAACTGAGGCACAGTGTGACTCTGCGAATAGCCACAGAACTCAGGTAGAAAGCAACAGACCTGCGGTTTGAACCCCACAGTGTGGCTCCAGAGCCCAGCCCCTGAGGCCACCTGCCAGCAGCACTGGGTGCTGTCGTGGGGTGGGTGTTCAGGAGACTGGCCTCCGTCTGAGGGCAGCGAGCATGGTCGCCTGAAGAGCAGAGGCAGGACGGACAGGGTGGGGGAGCTGAGGCCCAGGACAGGGTGACTGAGAAAGGATTAGAGAAGGGCAAGCAGAGGGGACCGGGTTTCATTCCGGGGGAAGTGCTGGCCAGAGGAGCCTGAGGTTGGGAGGAGAGATCCGAGGGCTGCCTGCAGGAGGGTCTGAGGGGTGGGTCCACCCTGCTGGCTCACTTGGGGCAGGTCTGTCGTGGCGTTAGGCTGTGGGGGTTGGGCACGTGGGCTCAGGCAGAGGGTGTCCCTTGGGAGAGGCCAGCCTCCCCTGGCCTAGCCTGCCGCGCACACCCCCCCAGGGGCCTGGGTCACTGGAGGGCAGGGCTGGGGACTCGGCCATGCCAGGCGTCGGAGGAGGCCGAGGGAGGAGGCACGGGGCGCACGAGGCCGGCATGACGTACCCTCACGGTGGCAGGTCCCCAGGCTCTGTGCCCTCGTGTGCTGTGGACCTCTGAGCTCAGCCTTCACCTGGACCGGATGCAGCCTCGAGCCCAGGCCCAGCCCTGTTTTATCAGGAGCCTCCATCGTCCTGACGCCCTGTGGTTTGGCCCCTGAGTTTGCCTGTAGAGTGGCCTTTGCCCCTTTCACAAAGGCTGCGTCCAAAACACACTTCTCTCCCCCACACCCGGAGCCCAGAGCCCCTCTTCCTGGTTAACCCTTCCTGCTCAGCCGGGGCTGAGGACACTGGGGGCTGAGGACACCAGAGGGACTTCCTGCCCGTGTGTGCAAGTGTGGGGTCCCCCTCCCCTGCTGGTCTCCCCTGGACCCGCCGTGGGTCCTCCCAGCTCGGGCCCTACTCGCAGTGTTGTTCCCCATGTCGGGGGGAGTGTCTTGCAGTGGCACGAGATGCCTGGGGGGCAGAGGGGTGGGGAGCAGGCCTGGTGGAGGGGGTGTTGGGGGCTCGCTGCTGGGGAGGGCAGCCGGGCAGGGAGCCAGTGGGCCGTTGTTGGGGGGGGGAGGGGCAGGATTCAGCGGCTAAACCTTGGAAGCGGAGGTGGGGAGCTGGGATAGACCAAGAGAGATGGTTGCGGTGGGGGGGGGGGCAGGGTGGTCACTGAGAACCTGGAAAGCTGTGTGCTGAGGCAGAGTGGAGCTGGAGGGATACAGCTGTTACTATTACACATACCTCTTTTAACTTAGACAAGTAGTATGTAAATATATTCTTGTAAAATTTTTTCAAAAATTGGCAAGTGAAGTTGCTTTGCTGTCTGAGCCCTCTCCTCCCTGCCCCCAGGTTTCACCATGACTTTCAATTTGGATGAAGGCTTCTAACTTCTTAATTAAACTCTAGTGTGTCCGTATCAACACCCATGGGTGGAGGTACCTGGAGTTCTGCACCACAGCTGTCCCCAGCAGGTCTGGGCGCCCTCGGGGTCAGCACCCACCTTCATGAGCACCATGGTTTTTCAGAGCCCTCTGGTCGCATGCTGGTTGGCTGCCAAATTTTCACTGTAATAAAGAGGCTGAGAAGTATCCTTGGACAGATCCTCCCTGTGGGTACACATGGGTGTTTATCCAGGAGGAGAGGATACAGTAACCAGCCTTGCTGAGTGCTACAGTGTAACAGGCTCTTCCTGAGGCTTTTCAAGCAGAAATCATTTAGTTCTTACAAAGCCCTGGGGGAGCTCACTGTGACTATCTCCACTTCACAGATGGGGAAATGAGGCTCAGAGAAGTTAAGTAACTTGCCCAAGGTCACACAGCTAGTAAGTAGAATTGCGGGGGCACATGTATGACATGCATGTTTTTCAGAAAGCAATTTTAATTTTAATCAAATACATATGTACCTAGTTTAATAAGCAGATGGTACCAAGAGACTTAACGAGAAGGTGTTCCCTGCCCCTTCCCCCCCCCCTTTTTTGTGTGTGTGTTGACCCTGTGGTGCGGCTTGCAGGATCTTAGCTCCCCATCAAGGTTTGAACCTGGGCCTCGGCAGTGAAAGTGCAGAGTCCCAACCCCTGGTCAGGGAGTTCCCTCCTCTGCCTTTTGTGAGCAGAGGCGAGAGGGGTGTGTCAGGCGCACACTAAGCTGGCCCATATGCACTGGGGTGCTGTGCTGGGGGCTGGGAGGCCGCTGTCTGAGGGAGGGGCCGTGCTGAGGGTGGGGGCAGGAGGCAGGAGGTTGAGGGTCTCCTGCTCCAGGATGGCAGAGGCAGCTGGGGTCCCATGGGCTGCTCCTCGCCCCCCGGACGTGGAGGCAGGGGCCAGGCGTGTGGTGAGACCGCTGTCTCTCCTTTGCTTCCTAGAGGATCTCCATGCCGGCCTAGAGCGGAGACTG
The DNA here is from genome assembly GCF_030028045.1 of Hippopotamus amphibius kiboko. Classification (NCBI taxonomy): domain Eukaryota; kingdom Metazoa; phylum Chordata; class Mammalia; order Artiodactyla; family Hippopotamidae; genus Hippopotamus; species Hippopotamus amphibius. The sequence continues at coordinate 457,316 of NC_080192.1, forward strand.
AGCTGGACTACTGGAGCCTCGGTGAGTGGGGGCTGGGCGCCGCCCAGGGAAGGCAGAGGGGGCCACAGCCAAGCGGTGACCGGGTGTGGTGTCGCTAAGGCTCTGGTCCGGCCGGCCCCAGTGTGCACACAGCTGCCCAAACCCAGATGCTCTGCCAGTGGGTGCCGCTGCCAGCCCCCTGGTTCTCTGGTGGGTGTCCAGGATGGGCGTGCGACCGGTGCGCTCTACAGTGAGACTGAGGCAGGGTCTGGGCACTGACTGCAGCGCTGGGTTCTGGAACTTCAGAGCTGGAAATGTGGGCTGGGGGAGGAGGTGCCTGTCCAGATGCTTTCCGGGCCGGCTGCAGGCTGGAGTTTGTGCGACTTCTTGGAAGTGCACCTCCGGACTCCGGCCAGGAAGAGGCGTCTGATGCCCCTGAGGAAATCCCCGCTGGCCCGGTGAGCAAGCGGGGGTCCCGGCAGCCTTCAAAACAGGAAGCGTCCGTTCCAGGAACACCAGGCGCAGGAAGCTGTTGCCGGCTGTGCCTGGCACCTCCTGCGCGGCCGGCTCGAGCGCTGCCTCTGGTCAGGTGGGTCACCCTTTGCTCCTGGGCCTGGCCAAGCAGGTCATCTGAGGCTTTGTGTGTCCAGGAAGTGGAGGGAGCCGCTGCCTGTCATTGTCACCCAGGTCCTCCTGCCACAGCGTGTGACCTGGGCTCCGTGTGAGGGGCCCTTAGAGCCCTCGGACTGGAGGCTCACTCTGCCCACACCCAGAGGGGTCCCTGGGCAGGGAGCCCAGGTCTGACCCTGGCCTGCTTGAGGCGGGGGGTGGGCGGGGGCCCCAGAACCGTGTCTGGGCCCGTGTTATTGTCAGCAGCAGGGTCTGGCCGGCGCTGTGGCCTTACCCGGGTGTTCATCCAGCAGCGCTGGTCTGCCAGCCCCGGGCGGGGGGGCCGTGGGACGCAGGAGAGGGCTGGGCTCCGGTCCAGGGGCTCGGTCAAGTGGACGCTACCCGGAGCGAGACCAGGGCGTTCTTTTTATGCCCTGTGATCCTCCCGTCCCCTGTGAGCCACCAGGGCTGAGGGAGGCTCAGGGTCAGAGCAGAGCTCTTTCAAAGGGGGGGCGCCCCAGGAGCTCCCCCGCCGGTCGGTTCTGGGTTCCCGTGCCCGGCGCGCTTGCGCACCGGCAGAGGGGCCCGTCGGGGACCAGGGGGCCCGCTCCCAGGGGTGGCCCGGCCCGGGCGGCTCCAGCTCGGGCCGCGGCTCCGCCCCCGCCCGCCCGCCGTCCGCCCCCGCCCGCCCGCTCCCTCCCCGGGCTCCGGGAACATTCCATTCATTCCCCGCTCGCCGCGGTCCGGAGCCGCAGCCAAAGCCACCGCCGAGCGGGAGCGGGGTCGCGGCGGCGGCGCGGGGGCTCGGGTGAGCGGGGCCGGGCGGGGAGGGCCGGCCTGGGCTCGGGGCCGAGGGGCCTGGACGCCCCCCGCGCGCTCGGCGCCGCCGGTGGACTTTGGGCCGCGGCGGGTGAGCCGGCGGGCGCGGGGGCGGGGCGGCCGGGAAGCGCGGGCGCGGGGGAGGGGCGCCGAGGGGGCGGGGCCCTCCGGCCGCGGGCCCCGCCCCCCCCCTCCCCGCCCCGGGCTCCGGGCGGCTGCCGGAGCGCCGGGGCCTCCGCGGGCCTGCCCGGGGCAGCGCGGGCCTGGGGGCGCGGGCGTCCCAGCTCCAGTCTGGGGATGTGCCGAGCGGCGTTCTCCTCTCCCCGAGACGGGCTCCGCGCCCTCGGAGCCGGGAGGCGTCTGCGGCGGGAGCGGGTGCCCCCTCCCCCCAGGACCTGCCCAGCAGCCAGCCGGCGGTCCTGTGAAATCCCGAGACGCTGACCGAAGGCACCACCTCCTCCCCAACCTGAGCGCCGCATCCTGGCTCCTCCCACCGCCTTCTCCTGGGCCGGCTTCCCCTCCTTCCCGGGTCCGTGCTGTCTCCCCTCCTGGACAGCGTCCAGCCAGCCTGTGGGTGGCTCCTCTCCCAGAAGCTTATGAGAAGGGCCTGTGGGTTTCCCAGGGTCCAGGCAGGAACGAGCACTGCAGGGCACGGGGCTTCCGTGCAGGGGCAGGAGCTGCACAGCTCAGGGGCACCTTCCCCGGCCGGCGACTTGCCCCTGCCAGGGACTTGCCCCTGCCAGCGCCCGGTGGTGCTTCTGGGTGCAGAGGGCTTTGCCACTTGGTTGCTTCCTGGCTGCGGTTCCTCGAGGGGCTTGAGGAACGTTGTGGAGACAGAACAGGGGGATGCAGTGGGGGGTGGAGAACAGCCACAGCCTGGCCAGGGAGCTTCCTAGTGGCCAGGCAAAGACGGAGGCTGGCTCGATGTGAGAAGCACAGGGTCCATGAGACGAGGCCAGCCTGTTCCCGTCAACACAGCTTTGCCCAAAGCCAAGGCCCCAAAGAAACGTCTCCCCTGCTCACGGAGCAGGGCAGACAGCCTTTTGCCTTCCTGGAGGAGATGGACGCAGGGCAGGGCAGGCTGTCGAAGGGGAGGAGAAGAGCCGTTGTTTCTTGAGGGAATAAGAGCACATCCGGGAAGGTGGTGTTTACAGTGGCCGTGGAGGGCATGGCAGCTCCTGCAGAGGTGCAGTGGGCCGTGCGGGCAGTCTGGGAGGCCAGGGCCTGGGCCCTCCTGACCCTCTGCCGTGGGGTCTGCCTCCACTTGGCCATGTGGCATGGACAGGGCTGCCCTAAACGTTATGCCAGGTGCAGGTACCCTCAAGGAAGACTTCAGCAGGTTCAGGCGTGAGGGCTCGTGCACAGACGGCGAGAGGGCAGCCTGTGGTGGGGGTGCGGTAGAGACCACCACAGGGGATGCTGGTCAGAGTGCAAAGGCTGAGGCAGGTGCTGGGCCTCCCCAAGGTGGGAGGGGCCTCCATTTTGGGGACCCTGAGCCCACCCTTGACCTTAGCAGCTCACCCCTCATACACACAGGCACACGCACGGGCTTGCATGCGTGCACGTGGACGTGTGCTCAGCTAGAAACCCTCCACTGACAGAGCCTGCCCCAGCCGGGCGCACAGCACCCCTCCCCATACTCTGGGGTCTCCCCTCTGAGAGACTTGGTTGGTGGACTCCAGAACCCCTCCCAGGGCCTGCCTCCGGTGTGCCTACATCAGAGGGTCTGCCCTGGGCAGGGCACGGGCAGGGTGGGGGGATTGCTGCAGGTTCGGCAGGGGAAGGGGGGGTGGAGGGTGGGGAGGGGGGCAGGCCAGGCTGCAGTGTCAGCGGCTCTGCTATTTCCTATCAGATGACACCGTGTGCTGAGAGTCAGGCACAGAACGGGTGTGTGGCCTACCTGTTTGCATGTTCAGGGCCTGTTGGTCAGCTTGGGTCTGTGCTCTGGAGCGTGTGGTCTGGGGGTGGTGCCTCCCAGATCACCTGGAGCTCTTGGGGTCATGGGGTGTGGGAGTGGGCATACACGTGAGTGTCTGGGAGACTTTCTGGAGGAGGGGCTGTGTTGCCTTGGAGGTGGGCCTAAAGGTGCTTTGGGAAACTGGGGGCGGAGGCCAGGGCGCAGGCCTCTGGGGGCGGCCGCACCCAGGCCGGGAGCTGCAGTGCTGGTGGCCTGGCCCATCAGAGGTTAGCTCACAGGGTGAACTTCTTGAGCAGGGCTGATCTCCTTGGGGATGAGAGGGGGTGTGTCTGGCCGGGTGGGTGGGAAGGCAGGGAAGGGACCAGGGGCTCTGGCAGGCTGGGCAGGGTCGGGGGGCTTCCTGTGGGTGGGCAGGTCCTCTGGGCTGGGGCTCCCCTGACCCCCTCTGCTCCCACAGGGTGCTGGGGGCCATGGCGCTGCAGCTCTGGACCCTGACCCTCCTGGGCCTGGTGGGCACAAGTGCGAGCCTGCGGTCCCGCAAGCTGGACTACTTCCACAGCGAGACGGAGCTGAACCACCTGGTGGTGGATGAGGCCTCGGGCGTGGTGTACGTGGGGGCGGTGAACGCACTCTACCAGCTGAGCGCCAGCCTGCAGCTGGAGCAGCGGGTGGCCACGGGCCCGGCCCTGGACAACAAGAAGTGCACGCCACCCATCGAGGCGAGCCAGTGCCACGAGGCTGTGCAGACCGACAACGTCAACCAGCTCCTGCTGCTCGACCCGCCCCGGAACCGCCTCGTCGTGTGCGGCAGCCTCTTCAAGGGCATTTGTGCCCTGCGTTCCCTGAGCAACGTCTCCACGCTCCTCTTCTACGAGGATGGCAGCGGCGAGAAGTCCTTCGTGGCCAGCAACGACGAGAGCGTGGCCACCGTGGGGCTGGTGAGCGCCACGGGCCCCAGCGGCGAGCGCGTGCTGTTCGTGGGCAAGGGCAACGGGCCGCACGACAACGGCATCATCGTGAGCACCCGCCTGCTGGACCGCGCCGAGGGCAGGGAGGCCTTCGAGGCCTACACAGACCACGCCGCCTACAAGGCCGGCTACATGTCCACCAACACGCAGCAGTTCGTGGCCGCCTTTGAGGACGGCCCCTACGTCTTCTTTGTCTTCAACCAGCAGGACAAGCACCCGGCCCGGAACCGCACGCTGCTGGCGCGCATGTGCAAGAACGACCCGTTCTACTACTCCTACCTGGAGCTGGACCTGCGCTGCCAGGACCCCGGCGACACCCGCGGCCCTGCCTTCGGCACCTGCCTGGCGGCCTCCGTGGCCCCACCGGGCAGCGGCAGGGTGCTCTACGCCGTCTTCAGCACGGATGGCCGGGGTGGCGGGGGGCCGCGGGCGGGCCTCTGCCTGTTCCCGCTGGATGAGGTCCACAGCAAGATGGAGGCCAGCCGCGACGCCTGCTACACGAGCACCCGGGAGCCCGTCCGCGACACCTTCTACAAGCCCTTCCACGGCGACATCCAGTGTGGTGGCCATGGGTCGGTACGTGGCCTCAGCACGTCCTCCCATGGGCGGGGGTTCATGCGTGGCCCTGTGTGTCTTTTCCGTGTCCCACCTGCTCATGAGGGTTGTGTGTGTGTGTGTGTGTGTGTGTGTGTGTGTGTGTGTGGTATCACCACTGGCAGGTCAGTGTGAGCACCCGTGTGGGTACCGCTTCTCGCAGGTGCTGGCCGCGCTGGGCGCTGGGGGCTTGGAGCAGTGAGCACACGGGTGGGGCCCCTGCCTGCCTGGGCTGGTCCTGGGGGCTGTGTGTGGAGCCAGGAGTGCTGGGATCCATGGTGGGGAGAGGCCTCTGGAGGGGGTCTGTGCCCACCGTGGACACCGCGGTCCACAGGGTGCTAGCGAGAGTTTCCCGTGTGGCTCGGAGCACCTGCCCTACCCGCTGGGCAGCCGCGACGGACTCTCAAAGGTGGCCGTGCTGCACCGTGGAGGCCTGAACCTGACGGCCGTGACGGTGACAACCGAGGACGGCCACACCATCGCCTTCCTGGGCACCTCGGACGGCCGGGTCCTCAAGGTGAGGCCCAGGGCTGGGGCAGGGCGGCTTCCAGAGGGGTCCTCAGTGCACAAGGCCCCCTGCCCTCACCATGCACCTGTCCTCGTGCCCACAGGTGTACCTCGCTCCAGACGGCAGCTCCGCGGAGTATGGCTCTGTGCCCGTGGAGATCAACAGGAAGGTCAGGAGGGACCTGGCGCTGGCCGCAGACCTGGCCAGTCTGTACGCCATGACCCAGGACAAGGTGGGCCTGTGCAGTGGGAGCGGGGGCCTCGGTGGTCCAGGCCCTGGAGGGGTGCAGAGGGGGGCGCGAGGGGGGCCGGGTTGCTGTTCCTCGGGTCCTGACGGTGCCTCTCGAGCGCCTTTCCTGTCTGTGAAACTTTCTGTCTGTTCTGTCTCTGGCGTGGCCTTGGGTGCATCCTGACCCGAGGGTCAGTGCTCTAAGCGGACCTTTTCCAAGGGCACGCAGGGTGGCGAGGGGCCCCCGGCAGCTTCTGCGAGCTCAGGCAGTCGGGGACGGGGGCCCCGGGGCCCGGCGCCCCCTGCTCCTGGGTCAGGTGCGGCTGCTGCCCGGAGCCCTCACTGCCCGGCCTTGAGTGGGTGTTGAGGCGTCTAAGGCTTAGGGGCGAGGGTGGGATCCACCCGGGGCCCAGGGAAGTCTGGTGTCTGAGCCGCGTCCTCTGTGGCCGCCGGCCTGTCGCCTGTGGCGGCCGTGGTCCCGTTCACGGCCCGGGTGCCCGCAGGTGTTCCGGCTCCCCGTGCAGGAGTGTGAGAGCTTTTCCACGTGCGCGCAGTGCCGCGCCTCACAGGACCCCTACTGCGGCTGGTGCGTCGTCCAGGGACGGTGAGCACGCGGGTCTGGGGGCGCGTCCCCACCCCGAGTCTGAGGGTGCGGCCCTGCCCCAGGGCCTGACGGGTGCCCCCGGCCCCCGCAGATGCACCAGGAGGGCCGCGTGCCCGAGGGCCGAAGAGAGCGGTCACTGGCTGTGGAGCCGCAATGAGTCCTGCGTGGCCGTCACCGGGGCGGAGCCACAGAACATGAGCCGCTGGGCCCAGGGGGAGGTGAGTGCTGGGGGCGGGGCGGGGCGGGGCGGCAGCAGGGCTGCTGCTGGCCTGGGGCTGCGGGCGCGGCCAGAGCCCCCACAAGCGTCCTGCTCCCGAATCTGGGGACGGGGACCCTGTCCTCTGCTGGGTCCCCTGCTCCCTTTGACCCGGGGCTCCTGCGAATCCAGGGCAGACCCAGGCCCCATCCCAGGAGTGGCGTGGGTGACCACGCAGGGTCCCATTCAGATGCAATGGAGTCAGGTTCTAGAGGGTTCTTCAGGGAGCAGGTGCACACGTACAGGAGGGCAGCCAGAGAACGGCCAGAGGGCAGGTGCTCGGGGCGGGGGTGGGGATGGGAGGTCGCCTGCACCCCAAGGCTAGGCAGAGGGGTCCAGTTGTGAGCCGCACGGCCCTTCTCCAGGTGCACCTGACCGTCAGTCCCCTCCCGGCCCTGAGCGCGGAGGACGAGCTGCTGTGCCTCTTCGGTGAATCGCCGCCCCACGACGCGAGCGTGCAGGGGGGCACCGTGGTCTGCAACTCCCCAGGCAGCATCCCCAGCACACCGCCCGGCCAGGGTGAGGCCCCACGCGCCCGCCCAACCCCAGGGCCATTTGCTCTCACTCCGGCGTCTGGGCAGAAGACGCTGGCCCCTCCCCACCCCGTCCAGCTTAGGCAGGTGAGGCTGTCCCCAGAGGCCCGGGCTGGCGCCGAGCCTGTCCCCTGAGCATTCGGGGCCAGTGGGGGACGGCTCGCTGGTGAAGGCGGGGTCACGTAGTGACGTGGCCGGGACCTGGCAGGCGCTCTGCCCTAGACACCAAGGGAACACGGCCCTCGGTGCCTGCGGGGACAGGGGGCCCGACAGCGCAGAGCCCTGGGGAGGACACCTGAGCCGAGATCCGATAGTGGCGGCAGGCCTGGCTGAGCCCTGCGGGGCCCCGCTCAGACCTGTGGGGAGCTCTGACGGAAGGAGGAGTGGGGGCCGGGGAGGCCCAGTTCCAGCTTCCTGTACCCGCCCCGCGCGCCGCCCGCCCACCCCAGCCAGCCTTCCCCACATCCTGCAGCCCCTCCTGACCCCATCCCCACCTGCTGTCCGCAGACCACGTGGCTGTGACCATCCAGCTCCTCTTCAAACGCGGCAGCGTCTTTCTGACCTCGCACCTGTACCCGTTCTATGACTGCCGGGAGGCCACGAGCCTGGAGGAGAACCTGCCGTGAGTGCCACTCCCGCCTGCCCCCCGCGGCCCCCGCTGCAGACCCCTCACGCCTCGCCACCCTCTCCTGCAGGTGCATCTCTTGCGCCAGCAACCGCTGGACCTGCCAGTGGGACCTGCAGAGCCACGAGTGTCAGGAGGCCTCGCCCAGCCCCAAGGACAGCGTCGTCCGCGCCCACATGGTGAGCGGCTGTGGGGGCGTGCGGGCGCCGGGCTGCGCGGCCGAGGCCAGGCGGCACCTGACCAGCCCTCCCCTCCCCAGGAGGACGACTGCCCCCAGTTCCTCAACCCCAGCCCGCCGGTCATCCCTATGAGCCATGAGACGGACGTGACCTTCGAGGGCCAGAACCTGGACACAGTGGAGGTGGGGAGGCTCGTAGGGCCCTGGCCTGGGGACGGGGCCGACCGGTGCGGGCAGGCCCGGGGGTCCCAGCGGGGGCCTGGATGGCTGGTTAGAGGCGTAGGTGTGCTCAGAGCCGCCCTTCTGCACGATGGAAGCTGAGTGCCGGAGCCCATCCAGGCTTCCGCGGCTCAGGGCCCAGCACGCGAATGAGGCAGAGAGGTCTGGGAGGCCGTGGGGGCATTTGGATGGACCTCGAGGGTCGGCTGTGCAGGGGCTGGGCAGCTGAGTGCCGCTCAGGAGGGGGCAGGGTGGTGAGCCTCGGTGCGCGCCGTGGGGGGGCCCGTCTGCGCGTGGCCAGGTAGCAGCTAGGATGGGGGTGCCCGAGGTGGCCCCGGAGCTGTGTGGGTGGGTGCTGGGACCTGGGGCAGTCACGTGGGACGGGCTGGCCCGGCCTGGCTGTCCTGACTGGCCTGTCTGGCAGGGCTCCTCCCTGCAGGTGGGCAGTGACCTGCTCAAGTTTAAGGAGCCGGTCAACATACAGGAGCCAGGAACCTTTTCCTTTCAGACGCCAAAGGTATGTCTCCCAGGGTGGGCGGGCCAGGCTGGTGGACCCCGAGGGCAGGCCCTCTGGGGCTTGAGGGGGAGGGGCGGGGGGGGCCGGGGGCAGACTGACCCCACAGCCCTGCTGAGGAGGCAGGGCCGGCAGGCAGGTGTGGCCTCAGAGCATCCCTGGGGCCCCTGCCTCCCTGGAATGTACGTCATCCCCGGTCTCTGAGGCTCCAGCTTCCAGCCACCTGGAGTCCTCCGCTGGCTGCCTAGGCTGTGAGGGGACACACAGGGGTCCCCCTTGGGGGCTCAGGTGGGAATGGGGGATGCAGCGTGTCCCCGTGTGTCCCCAGCTGTCCCATGACGGCAACGAGACGTTGTCCCTGCGCCTGTACGTCAAGTCCAACGGCAAGAATGTCGACAGCCGTCTCCAAGGTGGGCGGGGTGGACGGCTGGGCCGGCGGGCGGGCACAGGGAGCGGGGCGGCCCTGCCGACGGCCAGCTTCTCCCTCCGCAGTGACCCTCTACAACTGCTCCTTCGGCCGCAGCGACTGCAGCCTGTGCCTGGCCGCTGACCCCGCCTACAAGTGCGTGTGGTGCAGTGGGCAGAGCAGGTGTGTGTACGCGGCCCTGTGCGGCAACGCCACCTCCGAGTGCCCACCGCCCGTCATCACCAGGGTGAGCCCCTCACCCGCCTCCCTGACAGGAGGGGCTCGGGCCCGGCCCTGGCGCAGCCGCGCAGCCGGGCCTGCCTGAGCCGCGGGTCAGCGGGGCTCTGCCGATTTCAGATCCAGCCCGAGACGGGCCCGCTGGGGGGCGGCATCCACATCACCATCCTGGGCTCGAACCTGGGGGTCCGCGCGGACGACGTGCAGAGGGTCACTGTGGCTGGCCGGAACTGCGCCTTTGAGCCGGAACGATACTCCGTGTCCACTCGGTGAGGGGGTAGCCCACGACCTGGGCCCCCGGGGCTGGGCCAGGCCCTACCCTGGGAGGGGGCAGGGGCCCAGGGGGGTGGAGAGGAAGGACACGGTCCAGGGGTGCGTGGGTGCCCAGGGCTTGCACACCCACAGCGTGTGCCCACCTGCCTGCCACCCACACAGCATCGTGTGTACCATCGAGGCCGCAGAGGCGCCCTTCACGGGGGGCGTGGAAGTGGACGTCAGCGGGAAGCTCGGCCATTCGCCTCCCCATGTCCAGTTCACCTACCAGGTGAGCCCCTGGCAGGTGGCTCTTGCAGGTCAGGACAGACGTGGGTGGGATCTGGGCGCCCTGTGCTGACTCGGGGTGAGGCGAGGCCGCGCCCCGCCTCCTCCTGACAACGGTCGTGGCCCAGGGGAGGCCTGGGAGGGAGGCCCACAGCCCCGCTGCCCCGGCCCTGAGCCAGACGCCCCTGCTCCTCTTCTAGCGACCCCAGCCCCTCAGCGTGGAGCCAAAGCAGGGGCCTCAGGCGGGCGGCACCACGCTGACCATCAATGGCACCCATCTGGACACAGGCTCTGAGGAAGACGTGCGGGTGACCCTCAATGACGTCCCTTGTAAAGTGTGGGTGTCACCTACAGGCCACCAAATCCTGGTCTGCCCTGGTCTGGGGACAGGGTGAGGGCCCTCTGGCCATGACCCTGTGTCTCTTCTGGAGGGGGCACTGGAACCGACCAGACCCACTGACTCACTGGCCTGGGGCTGGGGCTGGTCCTAGGGTGGGGTTGACATTGACTGGCTATCCCCACCCCCAGGACGCAGTTTGGGGCACAGCTTCAGTGTGTCACCGGCCCCCAGCCGGTTCCGGGAGAGCTGCCCCTAAAGATTTACTATGGGGGCTCTGAAGTTCCTAGCCCTGGCGTCACCTTCACCTACCGTGAGAATCCAGTTCTGCGGGCCTTTGAGCCGCTGCGAAGCTTTGTCAGGTGTGACCTCTCCCTCCCCTCCGCGGCAGGTGCCCCCCACTCCCACACTGTGGCCCAGGTGCCCTCTGCCCGCCGGGCTTGAGGCTGTCACAGAGCTGGTCTGGGTGACAGGAGGAGGCCTCCAGAAGTCCCCACTGTACCTGCAGGTCAGCTTCCCCCTGGAAACCCAGACGGCGGGCCCGACAGCTCGCCCGCTGCCCCTCCCCTCCTGAGAATCCAGGACGCAGAGCCCGTCTGCTGAGCACACCCCCTGCCTTGCAGCAGGCCTGTGGTCACGCAGACCTGCGAGTGTATCCAAAAGCAGGGTGGGGTCAGGGACGCAGCCTGCAGGGCAGCTGCTCCGGAGCTGGCTGGGCAGCAGCCCCCTTGCCCAGGTGTGCCCGCTCAGGCACCGCCCCCTCTGTCCTCCAGTGGTGGCCGGAGCATCAACGTCACAGGGCAAGGCTTCAGCCTGATCCAGAAATTTGCCATGGTGGTCATAGCCGAGCCCCTGCAGTCCTGGCGGCAGCGGCGGGAGGCCGGACCCCTGCAGCCCGTGAAGGTCAGTCCTGGTGCCCGCTGCTGGGCGCGTGCCAGGGCAGGATGCAGCCTGTGCCAAGTGGCCTGATGGTCCTGTCTTGGCTCTCAGGTCGAGGGCACGGAGTACGTGTTCTACAACGACTCCAAGGTCGTGTTCCTGTCCCCGGCCGTCCCTGAAGAGCCCGAGGCCTACAACCTCACAGCGCTCATTCAGATGGACGGGCACCAAGCCCTGCTCAGGACTGAGGCTGGCGCCTTTGAGTACGTCGCCGACCCCACCTTCGAGAACTTCACGGGGGGCGTCAAGAAGCAGGTCAACAAGCTGATTCACGCACGGGTGAGGACCCGAGCAGCCCCGGGGTTCGGGTCCTGAGCGAGCGCGTGTAGGGGAGCCGCCGGAGGTCTGGGCTGCGCTGGTCGGGGCGGCCTGGGCGGCCCCCCTCCACACCCATCCCTGTGGCCGTACCCCCCACCCCGCAGGGCACCAATCTGAACAAGGCCATGACGATTCACGAGGCCGAGGCCTTCGTGGGCGCCGAGCGCTGCGTCATGAAGACGCTGACGGAGACCGACCTGTACTGTGAGCCGCCGGAGGTGCAGCCCCCGCCCAAGCGGCGGCAGAAGCGGGACACGACCCACAACCTGCCTGAGTTCATCGTGCGTGCGGGGCGGGCGCAGGGAGGGGCGCGCTCGAGGTTGGGCTCTGGCGCTGGGCTCGCCTGCTCGTGGCTGCACGCCTGTCCCTGCTGAGCCCGCCTCTCCACGCAGGTGAAGTTCGGCTCCCGGGAGTGGGTGCTGGGCCGCGTGGAGTACGACACGCGTGTGAGTGACCTTCCGCTCAGCCTCATCCTGCCGCTGGTCATCGTGCCCATGGTGGCTGTCATCGCCGTGTCTGTCTACTGCTACTGGTGAGCCCCTCCCCCAGGGGCCTCCGCCCCTCTGGCCACACCCACCGGCCGGCGCAACCCAGGCCAGTTCCCAGGAGCTTCCTGTGCCCCCAGGAGGAAGAGCCAACAGGCGGAGCGGGAGTACGAGAAGATCAAGTCCCAGCTGGAGGGCCTGGAGGAGAGCGTGCGGGACCGCTGCAAGAAGGAGTTCACCGGTAGGGCCGCCGCTCGGGGGAGGAGGGCCCCGGAGAGGGGCGGCGGAGGGCGGGCTGCCCGCGGCCTCGGGGGAGGAGGGCCCCGGAGAGGCTGCCTCACCCGGACCTCCCTGCAGACCTGATGATCGAGATGGAGGACCAGACCAACGACGTGCATGAGGCCGGCATCCCCGTGCTGGACTACAAGACCTACACCGACCGCGTCTTCTTCCTGCCCTCCAAGGACGGCGACAAGGACGTGATGATCACGGGCAAGCTGGACATCCCCGAGTCGCGGCGGCCGTTCGTGGAGCAGGCGCTCTACCAGTTTTCCAACCTGCTCAACAGCAAGTGCTTCCTCATCAACGTGAGCGGGGCGGGGCCGCGGGCCGCGGGGCGGGGCATGGGGCGGGGGCGGGGCCGCAGGGCGCGGGGCGGGGCCCTGACCGGCCGCCCCCACAGTTCATCCACACGTTGGAGAACCAGCGCGAGTTCTCGGCCCGCGCCAAGGTGTACTTCGCGTCGCTGCTGACGGTGGCGCTGCACGGGAAGCTGGAGTACTACACGGACATCATGCGCACGCTCTTCCTGGAGCTCATGGAGCAGTACGTGGTGGCCAGGAACCCGAAGCTGATGCTGCGCAGGTGTGTGGGGGGCCCGGGCTTGCGCGGGCACCGGGCCCGCCGGCGCTGCGGCCCGTGCCAGTGAGTGGGCGCAGGGGTGGCAGGGGGCGTCTGCCGGCCACGCAGCTGCTCCCCGCCGTCGTCTGTGGGCTGGGGTGGCAGGTGAAGGGCCCGCCCCGAGGGGCCGGGAGATGGGTCCCTGCAGGCAGTAAATGCAGTGTAAACGTACAACCCGATGGAGGCCCCCGCCGGATGGAGGCTGGGCTGCTGTGGGGGTGCGCTGGGTGCTTGGAAGAGCTGTCATCCTAGGGGCACCAAAGGGTCCCCCAGTACCAGGCCTTTCTGCACCTCCAGGTCTGAGACAGTGGTGGAGAGGATGCTGTCTAACTGGATGTCTATCTGCCTGTACCAGTATCTCAAGGTGGGTTCCACGTGGCCCTGCCGGGGGCGGGGGAGGGGGGAGGTGGTGCTGTACCCCCAGCTGTCCCCCTCCCTGTGGCCAGGCTGCACCTGGGCGGGTTTGCTTGCCACCCGGCTCAGCCAGCCTGCACTGCTTCAGGACAGCGCCGGGGAGCCGCTGTACAAGCTCTTCAAGGCCATCAAGCACCAGGTGGAGAAGGGGCCCGTGGACGCCGTGCAGAAGAAGGCCAAGTACACCCTCAACGACACGGGGCTGCTGGGGGACGATGTGGAGTACGCGCCCCTGGTGAGCCCCTGGGGCTGGGCTCCCGGCAGCCTCAGGACCGGAAGCTGGCTGGTGCTCACCTCTTTCCTGCACTTGCATGAGGACCCGTTGCCTGTGCTGGGCCCAGCCGTGTTCGGGGAGGGGCCCCGGTCACGCGTCCTCAGCAGGCTCGTGGGTCCCTGGAGAGAGGCTCTAAGTGTCATGACCCCGAGCCAGCTGCCTCCCGGGTGTCCGGGCCTGCTGCGGGCGTGTGTGGGGCCCGAGCACACCAAGTGTGTGGTGGTAAACGCGCGTGCACGTGGAGGCTGTGCATGCATGGCGTGTGCTCGTGTCCCTGTGTGTCGTGTGATACCTGGAGGTGAGCTGTCCTCTGCTCTCTGTCCTGCTGAGCCCCGGCGTGCAGGAGAGGGCGAGGCCCTGCACTCTGTAGGGGCTCAGGACCCCCCTTCCCACTCCCCCGCCTGAGTGTGTCACCATCTGGGGGAGGCCAAGACTGCTCCCAGTCTGGGGGGAGTGAGGGCCCCTCCCCAACAGGCCCTTCGATCTGTGTCCCCGGCAGACGGTGAGCGTGATCGTCCAGGACGAAGGGGTCGATGCCATCCCCGTCAAGGTCCTCAACTGTGACACCATCTCCCAGGTCAAGGAGAAGATCATCGACCAGGTGTACCGCACACAGCCTTGCTCCCGCTGGCCCAAGGCTGACAGCGTGGTCCTCGGTGAGCACCGTCCCTGCGTGCCTGCTCTGTGCCCGCGGGAGCCCGGTCGGCCGGGTGGCGTGGGGGGACGGCGAGAGGGAGCCGGGCAGCTGGGCTCCGGTGGGTTCCAGCGGCCGGGCGTGTGTCCTTCCACAGAGTGGCGTCCTGGGTCCACAGCCCAGATCCTGTCAGACCTGGACCTGACGTCTCAGCGGGAGGGCCGGTGGAAGCGCGTCAACACGCTGATGCACTACAACGTGAGTGTGGGGCGGGGCGGGCCGCGCTGCCTGCCGCGCGGGGCGCCGGGCCTGCCCTCATGACCCTGCTCCCCAGGTCCGGGATGGAGCCACTCTCATCCTGTCCAAGGTGGGGGTCTCCCAGCAGCCCGAGGACAGCCAGCAGGACCTGCCCGGGGAGTGTGAGTCCCTCCCTCTTGTTTGGACCCTTCTGGCCTCCGGAGGCGTCGTGAGCCGGAGCCTGCCCCGCGCTGCCATCTGGGGGGAGCTGTGAGCCCAGGGTGGGGCCTGGGCCCGGGGCTCTGGCTCTCCTCCTTCAGCGCCTCCTCCCCACAGGCCACGCCCTCCTGGAGGAGGAGAACCGAGTGTGGCACCTGGTGCGGCCAACGGACGAGGTGGACGAAGGCAAGTCCAAGCGCGGCAGCGTGAAGGAGAAGGAGCGCACCAAGGCCATCACGGAGATCTACCTGACCCGCCTGCTCTCGGTCAAGGTGGGCCGCTGAGGGCATGCGGGCGGCAGACCCGGGCCGGCACCGGCGGGATGCGCTGAGCCCCCCTCCCGCCCCGCAGGGCACGCTGCAGCAGTTCGTGGACAACTTCTTCCAGAGCGTGCTGGCGCCCGGCCACGCAGTGCCGCCCGCAGTCAAGTACTTTTTTGACTTCCTGGACGAGCAGGCAGAAAAGCACGACATTAAGGACGAGGACACCATCCACATCTGGAAGACCAACAGGTAGGGGCTCCGGCCCGCCGCCCACCTGCCCGCCCGGCCCCGGGTCTCGGCGGCCCCTCACGTGCCGTCATTCCGCCTCAGTTTACCGCTCCGGTTCTGGGTGAACATCCTCAAGAACCCCCATTTCATCTTCGACGTGCACGTCCACGAGGTGGTGGATGCCTCCCTGTCGGTCATCGCGCAGACCTTCATGGACGCCTGCACGCGCACAGAGCACAAGCTGAGCCGCGTGAGTGCCGCTGCGCGCAGGGTGGGGGGCCTGCGCTGGGAAGTGGCAGGGGAGGGGCGCGGCGAGGTGGCGAGGAGGTCCGTTTGGGGTGTGGATTTGCACATCGGGGGCTGGAGCTCAGGAGAAGGACAGGTGCAGGGTACCTGGGGTGGTGGGAGGACCCCTGGGGAGTGGCCCCTGTGACAGCCTGGGACCCCAAGCTCCTTCCCCTTCCACGAGGGAGAAAACGTAGCTTTACTGTAAATTATAAAATGAGGAAAACATCAGGTCTGTGGCGGGTCCGGGTGGCTCCCCCGTCGGACCCCGTCCCCTGCACCCCATTCTTTCTCTGGATAGCCGGTGTGGGTGTGAGTGCGGGTGTCTTGGCCTGAGTGTCACTTGACTCCAACCCCCACAGGACTCTCCCAGCAACAAGCTGCTCTACGCCAAGGAGATCTCCACCTACAAGAAGATGGTGGAGGAGTGAGTGCCGCCCCGCCAGGCCAGACCCTGGCTGCCCTGCCCTCAGTCCCCGGCCACAGGGACCCCGGGCGGTGCAGGCCTGTAATCAGGAGGAGGGCCCCGTGGGCAGCTTCGGGTCCAACGCCTGGGAACCACGGCCCCCTCTTCCAGTGCCCCCCACGGCCTGCCCTGTGTAACCCCCCTCCCCCGACAGCTACTACAAGGGGATCAGACAGATGGTGCAAGTCAGCGACCAGGACATGAACACACATTTGGCAGAGATTTCTCGGGTAAGGGTGGCACAGGGGACACACAGGCTGGGCTCTCCCCGCCAGCCAAGCTGCACTGGGGGCGGGTGAAGTTGTGCCCAAGGAGAGAGAGGAGAGGAGCGGGGGGGCAGGGGGCGTGTGAGCAGCTCTGAGCGGACCCCGCCTGCCATGTGTCTGCATGGATGGGAGGCTGTCCGTGTGTGGCTGCCGTGCGTCTGAGTGTCGTGATGGCGGCCCCTCGTCTCTGCCTGCGCCCCGTGGGTCACGCAGCCCCTCCCCCACCCTCCCAGGCGCACACGGACTCCCTGAACACCCTCGTGGCCCTGCACCAGCTCTACCAGTACACGCAGAAGTACTATGACGAGGTAGGGGTCCAGTCGCCCCGGGGATGGCCGCACTCTCGGGCAGCCCCCTGCCGGCGTGTGGCCTGATGCGAACCCCTCCTCAGATCATCAACGCCCTGGAGGAGGATCCCGCCGCCCAGAAGATGCAGCTGGCCTTCCGCCTCCAGCAGGTCGCGGCTGCGCTTGAGAACAAGGTCACGGACCTCTGACTCCGATCTCCACCGTCACGGTCTTGGGGCACAGGTGTGTGGTGCCCGCTGCCGGGTGCTGGGCGGCCCCTGGGGAGCGAGGCCGAGCGGGCAGGGCGCGGCCCTTCTCTCTGGCAGAGGAAGAGCCCCCTTCCGAGCGTGTGTGCGGCGGGGGCGCCCCCACCTGTGTGTATGGCCGCGTAGCCCCCTTCTCCTGAGCAATAGTGCCGGGCGCCCGCCAGTACCAGTTCCCTCCCGCAGAACCAGCATCGGGGTGTCTCCTTCAAGTCTCCTGAGCGATTTGAAAACGTGCCTTACGCCCCTGGCGCCACGCTGGGCTGCTGGGGGCAGTCGGGCCTCAGCCCCCCTCCCCAAGCACCAGCAGCCGCCCAGCCGCTTGGGTTTGGCCTCTCGGGGTGGGGTCCGCGTGCCTGCAGCCCCAGGACCTAGTGCCCAGACTGTCTGTCTGCCCTGCCCGGACTGGCGCAAGTAAGCGGTACGATGCCTTCCTGACCTCGCTGGCCTGCCCCGCACGGCGCCGGCACTCCCGGGGACTCCGTGCTGCAGGCCCCACCTCAAAGGTCAAGCTGGACGTCAGACGTCGAGGCCCAGGCGGCCGGAAGGGACCCAGCAGACGGGGGTCCTGGTCTCGGCCTGTCAGACAGGCTGACCTGGAGGCCCTGCCCAGGTCGGGGGGGAGCCAGGAGCAGCTCTGCCAGGACCACCCCCGACCTTTTTTGTAAATCGTGTTCATTGTAAATCAAATACGTCTGTCTTTTTCACTCTGCTGGCTGGCTGGGTCCTTCCTAGGGCTGCCGTTCTGCCACCCCTGCACCCGCCCTGCGCGCGGCCTGTCCTGGCCACGGCCTGCCCTCCTGTGCGCCCTCTGGCCCTAGAGCTCACCTTCAGGTGGGCCTGTGTGGCCTGGCACCCCCGCCCCCGCCCCGGCTGCTCTGGGCCAGGCCTGCCGCGTGCGCTGAGGCTGCGGCCCGCCCTGCCCATCCACGCCTCCCCGGCTGCCCCGGCAGGACGGGACGGTGGTCAGGGCGGGAGGTGAGCTCTGGGGCGTGGAGAGGAGCCGGCGCATCCCAGGCCTGCAGGTGACCCTGACGCGGGTGGTGGCAGAGGCAGCCGTGCCCGGTGGGGACGGGGCCGGTGTGGGCGTCATCTGCTGGCAGGGGTGGGTGTGGCCTGCGCTCTCGGGGACCTGTTTTCTCCTTCCTGCACCAGCACACGTGCCGCAAGCCCCCGCCGTGTGCGTACCCCGGTGGACGCCGCGGTTCCTGGAGAGAGGCCTGTATGCCTGCTCAGGGTTGTGGGGCTGTTAGGGTCAGCTGCTCCCGGGTCCCGTGAACCACCCCAGGATGACCCGGGACACACGGGTTCAAAGGCCATACATCTGAGAGCGAGAGGCACGTTTGTGGGTGTGGGAGGGAGGAGGCTGTCCCAGAGGCAGGCGGTGGGGGCGGGGGGATTGCTCCCAACCCCTGTGTTGCACACAGAGCAGGAGCCATGAGATGTGCCACCCTGCAGCCATGAAGCACGCGTGCCGTAAGCACACGCACACACACAGTGTCAGCGTGTCGGGCCCCTCGCTTGTTCACGCGACACGCATTGTCCTGGGCACTAGGGACACAGCAGTAAAGGGGGCAGAAAGGGCCTTTGCCGAAAATACCGACCTTAGCAGAGAAAGGATTTAGTGGCTCCCTAAAAGCAAGGGAAGGGGTCCAGCTTCAGATGTGGTTGGATCCAGGTGCTCAGATGTTTTGGGGTTCCATCTGTCTGACCCGCTTCCCAACACGTGCTGCTTTATTCTCAGACATCTGGGACGCTGGTGGCAGGCCACCCCAGCCTGTGTCTCCTCCACGTGGGGCACACCACTGTGGCTGAGAAGTCTCAGTGGGCTAGGCCTTGATCATAAGCCACTTCCGTACAGAGGCAGCCAGTTTCGAGCCACAGGGAACAAAAGTGGGTCTCTCTCATGCAGAAGGGGTACTGGGCAAACAGCTGACATCCCCCACCCCAGGGACCTCTGAAATGACAGTATACTATGGTCGGGACCAGAGACCCAGCGGGTCAGGAGATCTGAACAGGACACTGCTAACCTAGAGCAGGGGGGAGCAGGAACCTGGCAGCCTGGCTTCCGAACTGGACCCCTGCGGACCACTTCCGCCTCCTCCCCGCTGGCAGCCAGGCATGAAAATGGGGAAGTCAGTAAGACGGCCTTCTGCTGCAGGTCCAACAGACGGGGCTCCCTTCCCCCTCAGAGGACAGGCGCGTGAAGGGACCCAGGGGCCATCCTTCCATGGGACCAGTGAAGAAATGGCATGGATGTGGGGTGCACTTCCACCCTGGAGTGGTCCAGGGGCTGGAAGGCTGTGGGTGACCCAGCTTCTGTCACTCCTCCCAATGCAGTGGGAGAGGCAGGGATGGAGGTGACCTTTTCTTCCAGCTTGTAGAAAGCTGCCCAGCACCACACCCTGCTTGCCTGTTAAGAGCATCAGACCTCCCTAAATCACGGGGCCTCTGCCAGGGCCAGATAGCACTTAGGAAGCTCATTCTGACCGCAGGGAGAAGCGTGGCCAGGAGACCAGTGTAGGGCCAAAGGGGGGGTGGCCTGGATCTGTGGAGAGGGAACAGTGGACCCAGCGGGGGGTGGATCTTGGTATTTAGGGGTGGCCGTGAATCACAGGAGAGTGGAAGGAGGCCGGGGGCCCAGGGCTCATAGGAGGCTCTTCTCTGCCACCCCATCCGTGCCCCATCCTCACACCTGCAAGGCCAGCTCCTTCTGGCTGCCCTCCATCCACCCACCCCTTCTCCAGGCTCAGTCCCCTGTGGCCGGGTCGACACTGAAAACACACAGCACAGTGTGAATAAAAATCTGAAGTCCTGTCCGTGGTCCCTGCCCAGCCTGCCACCCATGGCCACCACCCTCCTTCCTGGTCCACAAGTCAGGCTAAGTCCTGAGAGGCAGGACTGTCTGGAAACTTGGCCCGGCATCACTGCTCTCACCTCTGGGGGACCTTCCTGGCCTGCCAGGCGCTGACTGCTTTCTACTTGCCAACCACCCCACCCCACCCCGGCCACCTGGCAGTCTCCCTGGTCATCCCCCTGCGGTGTTACAGCCCCCTCCCCTCCCTTCCAACTTGGTTGAGGCTGATCTGCCCGGGGAAGCGGGGCACGCAGTGCGGGCGCCCCTGTGCCCAGGGTAGGTTCGCTGAACACGGAGGGAGGGTCTGTGCATAGTGTGGCCCACTGAGCCAGGCAGCGAGGCTGCTCCCCTCTGGTCAGCCCTGACCACTCACGGCTGGGATTCCAGGGGACAGAGCGACGGGGCAAGGCAGGGTGGGGCTCCCTTGGGTCGACAGACACCCTTGCCCCCGTGGAGGAGAGAGGACCAGTCGTCTGCCTGCGTTGGGCAGCAGGTTGCCATGGGAACGCGGCCTGCCCCACCCGCCTTGGCGCAGACAAAGGCCGCCCCTCCTTGCGGCACGCAGCCCTGTTCCCACGGCCCGCCGCTCCCTCCCGCCTCTTCCTCTGCTTCAGCTGAAGCTCCATTAACTCTGCACAAAACCTCGGCCGCTTCGCCAGGCTGGGAAAGATGCCCCCGGCGCGGGGCCCCAAGGAGGCCCCCGGCTCCCAGGGAGGGAACTGAGGCCGCAGCGGCTGGGACTGGGACCCTGCTTCCTTTCTCACTTTTGGGCTCCCCCGAGGGTCTGGATTTGCCAGGCAGGAGTGTCCGCTTGCCCAGTGCTGCACTGACATGTTTTATTTTAATTTGTTATCAATATTAAATATCAGGAGATTTCACATAAGAACTCAGGTTTTAATGTGTTTCAAAAAAGTGGAAGGTTGGGCCCTCAGCCCGATTTCCCGCTCTCCTGGGAGGGTGCAGCCCAACACCTACCCGCTGCTTCCCCACGATGGAGGGTCAGGAGGCTATTTATACACGGGGCAAAGCTCTCTCCAAACCATTGTCACTTTAAGTGGGAAGTAGAGGGACTTCCCTGGTGGTCCAGTGGTTAAGAATCCCTGGTGGGGGAACTAAGATCCCACAAGCTACATGGCAACTAAGCCCGAGGGCTCTGGAGCCCGCCCACCATAACTAGAGAGAAGCCCGCGCACCTCAGCGAAGAGCCCGCATGCCGCAATGAAGATCCTGTGTGCCGCAACTAAGACCCAAAGCAGCCAAATAAATATTGGAAAAAAAAAAAAAAAGTGGGAAGTAGAAGTAGCTGCTCGGGCCCAGAGCTCTACTAGATAGATGCTGAAATGGGGAACGTTCCCCTTCACAGTTACAGCCATCTGTACAAACTGCACCTTCCAGGCGGAGAGAGGAAATGTGCAGCGCTGGGCTGAGTCCACAGTTCTTGGGAACTGTGGTTTCCAACCAGAGGGGCTCCACAGTACCTAGGAAAGTCAGAGTGGGCTTCCTGGAAGAGGTGACTGCTGAGGGGGCTGTTTCAGAAGGAGGAAAGGTACCAGGCACCAAAGAGGACCCATCTGCAGAGAGCTTCTCATGGGCACAACACCCCAAAGGCCCCTGGCGCCGCCGCTGTCCCTGGTCCTGAGGGCTGGTCTCCCGGCCTGGGCCAGCAGTCACGCTTCTCCCAAGGGGCGGCTGGAGCCAGCCCGCGCAGGAGGCCACAGCAGACCGCGGAAGGTTCACCAGGAAGCTGCCCACACCGCCAAGGCCGCACGGCCACCACAGGGGAGGGAAGCCCGGCTGGCCCGGGATCCAAGGCGCCCCCAGCCGCCCACAGCGGAGAGGGGCCGTATCCAACCAAATGCCTAGCTTTTGTTAGGGGGTATTTTCTATCTGATAAAAAAAATATCTCCCATAGTTCGCCCCTGGCTGCTCTGATGAAGAGGCTTCTACCTTCCTTTCTGCGGGAGCACGCCGGGGGAGGGGGGCAGGGCCCAGAGCAGGTGCGGGGAGAGGGGGCGGGCACCGACCCGAGCAGGCGGAAAGGGCGTTAAACGCAGCCCCCGGAGCAGGCGGGCGGCGGGGAGCGGGCACGCGAGGTGGGCAGCGGGGAGGTGCCGGCGTCGGTGCCCACGGCAGGGGACGGAGCGGGGAGCGGAGTCCGGAGAGGCGGCGGCGGCCCGGCCCGGGCGGTGCCGCGCCGAAGACAGACGCGGCGCAGCCTGCGGGCGCGCGCGGACCCCGTCTCCCGGGAGACGCGCGGTAAGGCGCTGCACCGCACCCCCGCCCCGCCCCGGGAAGGCCGGTTTCCGCCCGGCCGCCGCCGCCGAGGAGCAGGAAGCCCGCCCCGGCCCCGCCCCGCCGCCGGCTCGGGCTCCGCGGGGCGGGGGGCGCGGGGCGGGGCGCGGGCCGAGCCGCGGCCGCTCCGGACATGTCGGGCCCGCGCGCCGGCTTCTACCGGCAGGAGCTGAACAAGACGGTGTGGGAAGTGCCGCAGCGGCTGCAGGGGCTGCGCCCGGTGGGCTCGGGCGCCTACGGCTCCGTCTGGTAGGGGCGGGGCGGCGCGGGGCGGGGGGACCGTGCGGGGCTCCCGGCGTGGGGAGGGGCTCGCCCTGCCTCCGCCCCCGGACCTTACGCGGATCCGAATGAATGGGGGGTGGGGGCGGGAAGGAAACCCTCCTACCCGAGCCAGCCCCCGGCGGGCGAGGGGTCGTCCTCCCCCGCCTGCATCCCGGAGCGAAACCCCCTTCAGGCCCGGATCCTGCGGCGTCACGGTTGGCGAAAGGGCAGCTCTCCCAGGCCCCTCGCTGTCTGAGCGCGCATCTGGGGTGCCCCCGGTCCAGAGTCAGGCAGCCCTGGGCTCTGGCAGATGCCCCCGCCCCAGAGTGGGCAGTTTTGTTTGAAAAAGAAGAGCCCAGCTTGGGGGGGGGCGGGGAGGGCAAGCCCCCTCGCCTAAGAATGACCTGGAGCCCCGCCCGGAGGTCGGGCCCGTCCCCGTTTTCCAAGGGGTCTCAGACTCCGAGAGGGGCTGAGGCCTGATCAGAGACGCCTACCACACCCTCTGCAACCCTTAGGGGGGTGTACACCCACTCCTTTTTTGCCCCAACCGAGAGAGCTCACGCCACAGCCTGCAGTTAGGCCCTGCGGCCCAGACAGGAGGGAGGGTGGGGCCTGGAGAGGACTCTGGAGCTGATGGCGTGAAGGCAGGAGAGGCTCGGGTGGCGAGGGGCCTGCAGACAGCCCTGGGTGCAGCGGCAGTGCTCCCAGTGAGCCTGACTGTGGGTGTGCTGCCCCCCGCCCCGAACCGTGAGCGACCAGGTGACTGCAGGGCTCATGGGTGTGGGGGGGCAGGGCCCCCGGAAGCGGGTTGTTGCTCCAGGACCCTGCAGAAGGTTAGGAGCGGGACGTAGACCCCCTCCCAAGGCCCAGCACTGGAGCCTGGAGCAGGGGTTCGGGTCCCCCCGGCCTCAGATCTCACGCTTTCACTGGCCAGCTGTCAGGAACCTCAGGCCATTCCAGCCGTAACAGCCACAGGCCTCGGTCTTCATCCCTAAGACCAAGGACAGGAAGAGGTATGGGCCCACGTGTGACGGCCCCTGGGGGATCTGACAGAGCCCTTGCTGGAAGCACCTTCTGGGAGTTCCTAGGGACGGTCAGGCTCTCCAAGGGAGGTCTCGCTCCACCACACCGAGTTCTGCAGGGCCTGCAGGGCCCTGTGCTGGTGGTGGCTCTCTCCTGGGCTCCCTCCTTCTTTTATTTATTTATTTATGTATTTAATTGGCTGTGTTGGGTGTTACACGGGCTTTCTTCAGTTGTGGTGAGTGGGGGCCACTCTTCGCTGTGGTGTGCAGGCTCCTCATTGCCGTGGCTCCTCTTGTTGCAGAGCATGGGCTCTAGGCTCATAGGCTTCAGTAGTTGCAGCACAAGGGCTCAATAGTTGTGGCTCACGGGCCCTAAAGCGCAGGCTCAATAGTTGTGGCGCACGGGCTTCGTTGCTCCGCGGCATGTGGGATCTTCCGTGTCCCCTGCATTGGCAGGCGGATTCTTCACCACTGGGCCACCTGGGAAGCCCCTCCCTCCTTCTGATGAAGCTGGAGACAGTGCCAATTCCTGCAGTCCTTTGTTGACGGTGCAGCCCGTACTGCTCCCCCGCCCCCCCAGGGGCCTCTTCCCTGCTTCCCACCCCAGCCGTGACTTGCATGGGGGAGGGGCTTTCCTCCACCGTGGGAGGCCACGGGCCCATGAGCACCCCAAGTCCTTCAGGAGCTGTTCCCTGGGCATGGGGAGTGGACGGAGGCTGCCCTCACTCTGGAGGGAGGCCGGATCCTGGAGACCGGCGGGAGCTGAAGGGGGAGGGAGGGAAGAGGTGAGCAGCGGCCAGAGGGAACGCTGGGCAAAGGCATCCCTTCCCTTCCCGAGGGGCAGTGGGGCCACTGGCTGACCAGGCTGCTTGTGTTTGAGGTTGATGCCCGGGACTGTGGCATCTCCTGTGAAGAGCAGCTGGGTGTGGGGGTTGTGGGTCTGGACCTCAGGGGAGTGGGGTTGCACGAGGGGAAATGTTCTGTGGGTCCAGACACCACCGTCTGCTGGACATTTCCTACGTCCAGCTTCACACTGTGAAAAAGAACTATGCAATAAACCCCTTTGGTCAGGTTTTCCCCCCTATTTTGAATATTTAGGGGCTTTGGAGGTGGCTCTGGAACCGCTCCGGGGCATCCCAGACGCCCTGGCCCGCGGGGGGAGCTGGAGGACTGTCCGCTGCCTGCCTCTGGCTGCTCCGCAGCATGTTATTTCCGCCCTGGGCTCCCCGGGGGGGGGGGGGGGGGGGCTGGGAAGGCTGGGGGCCGGGGGTGGGGCGGGGGGTGAGCTGCCCCCGGGGGAAGGTGCAGGACCCCGGAGGGAGGGAGGGTCGCCACAGCGCCTCCGGTGCCGGCGGCCTTCTGGCCTGTGGGGACCGCGCGATGGCGGCTTGGCCTCACGGGCCGCCTTGCAGCTCGGCCTATGACACGCGGCTGCGCCAGAGGGTGGCGGTGAAGAAGCTGTCGCGCCCTTTCCAGTCGCTGATCCACGCGCGGAGGACGTACCGCGAGCTGCGGCTGCTCAAGCACCTGAAGCACGAGAACGTGAGCCGGGCCGGCGGCGGGGCGGCCGGGCAAGGGGCGGGGCCGCCCGCGGGCCGCCGCGTCCTGACGGCTCTCCGCACCCAGGTCATCGGGCTGCTGGACGTGTTCACGCCGGCCACCTGCCTCGAGGACTTCAGCGAAGTGTGAGTGGCGGCGGCGGGAGGGCGCGGGCTGGGGGTGGGGGCGGGGGCTCCGCGCTGATCCCCGCCCCCACCCAGCTACCTGGTGACCACGCTGATGGGCGCCGACCTGAACAACATCGTCAAGTGCCAGGCGCTGAGCGACGAGCACGTGCAGTTCCTCGTGTACCAGCTGCTGCGCGGGCTGAAGGTGGGCGCGGGCGCGGGGGGGCGGGCCGGGGCGCAGGGGGCAGAGCCTGACGGCCCGCGTCTCCCCCTGGCAGTACATCCATTCGGCGGGGATCATCCACCGGGTAGGTGCAGCGCGCGAGGGGTGCTTCTGCTGCGGCAGCTTTCCCTGCGCTCACGCGCGCCCACCCTGCAGGACCTCAAGCCCAGCAACGTGGCTGTGAACGAGGACTGCGAGCTGCGGGTGAGCCGCGGGGGGAGGGGCTGGCGGCGCGGCGGCAGAGCCCCGGCGGCGCTGACGGGCCCGGGGGTCCCCCTAGATCCTGGACTTCGGGCTGGCGCGCCAGGCGGACGAGGAGATGACTGGCTACGTGGCCACGCGCTGGTACCGGGCCCCTGAGATCACGCTGAACTGGATGCACTACAACCAGACAGGTGCTGTCAGTCCGTGGGGGGGGGCGGGGCGGAGGCCAAGGACCTTGAGTGACAGGCCAGCATTCACCCACAGGCCTTCACACCAAGTGGGGAAAGTGGGGAGGGTAGGGGGGGAATGCACTGGGAGATTGGGATTGCCACATATACATTACTAATAAGAAAAAAAAATCAAACTGTGTACTCTAAATATATGCAGTTTATTGTATGTCAGAAACAACACAAAACAAAAAACCAAAAAAACCAAAAGCAGGCCTTCAGAAAGTCAGAGCATGGCGGTTCCCCAGCAAACCTTTCCCCTGCCCAGGGCTGTGTCTAGAGGAAGAGGGGCTGCTGGCTTTGGGCCTGGTGCGACCACGGGGCCACTGGCCTGGCACAGTCCGGCCAGCCCCCCGTTCTCTGAGGAGGGACTTGGGGTGGGCAGACTGATGGAGACGCCTCGTCCCACAGTGGACATCTGGTCTGTGGGCTGCATCATGGCCGAGCTGCTCCAGGGAAAGGCCCTCTTCCCAGGAAATGACTGTATCCTTGGCCCAGGTTAGGCAGCAAGGGTGAGCCAGGGCCTCCTGCGGCGGGTGGGGGTCGCGGGTGGTGGGCTCTGGCCCTTTCTGGCCAGTCTTGCCTCCTCTGCCCCACGCTGTGCCACCTGGGGCTCACGGTCGCCAGCGGTAGGAGAGCAGGTTCTGGGCAGTGATCCAAGGTCTGGGGTCTGAGGTCCTGGGCAGCGTCCGTGCCTGGCTGCTGGCATTTCCTGAGCCAGGCAGACATCGACCAGCTGAAGCGCATCATGGAGGTGGTGGGCACACCCAGCCCTGAGGTTTTGGCAAAGATATCCTCGGAACATGTGAGTCACCCGTCACCAGCCCCCTCTGCTGACCAAGCACCCCCCCCCCCCCGCCCCGGCACTCTGGAGGAAGGGGCGCTGTGGGCATAGATGGGGCATCACGGGGGGAGCGTGGGTCACAGTGGAACAGACCCCAGAGCAGGCACTGACCCCTTCAAGGGAAACAGGTGAATGGGGGAGGCATTCCTGGCATGAGGAACAGCCAGGGTAAAACCTCTGCACCGCACCGGCAGAGTCCTGGCCGCGGACAGTACAGGGGCACCGAACCTGGGGCCTGCAGGCATGTAGGGCCAGGGAAGGGGCTGGAGCCACCGGATCCAAAGTGGGGAGGTCTCTGGTCTGTGCATGCCCTTGCCCAGGCCTGTTGGAATCAATGAGTCTGGGGGCGTCTTCTGGCAAGCCGGTGCCTGGCTTCGGGCCAAGGGAGGCAGGCATTGACTATCCCCCTCAGGCCTTTCCCCCGTGTTCCTAGGCCCGGACCTACATCCAGTCCCTGCCCCCCATGCCCCAGAAGGACCTCAGGAGCATCTTCCACGGAGCCAACCCCCTGGGTGAGGATGGGCCCTGGGTCTGGGCTGGGCTCTGGGTCTGGCCCTGGATGTGGCACTGACCACCTCTGCCCGCGGCCCCTCTGCAGCCGTGGACCTGCTGGGAAGGATGCTGGTGCTGGACAGTGAGCAGCGGGTCAGCGCGGCCGAGGCTCTGGGCCACGCCTACTTCAGCCAGTACCATGACCCCGAGGATGAGCCCGAGGCTGAGCCCTACGACGAAAGCGTGGAGGCCACGGAGCGCTCGGTGGAGGAGTGGAAGGGTGGGCCCGGAGCGAGGAGCGCACGGTGGAGGAGTGGAAGGGGGGGCCCGGAGCGAGGAGCGCACGGTGGAGGAGTGGAAGGGGGGGCCCGGAGCGAGGAGCGCACGGTGGAGGAGTGGAAGGGGGGGCCCGGAGCGAGGAGCGCACGGTGGAGGAGTGGAAGGGGGGGCCCGGAGCGAGGAGCGCACGGTGGAGGAGTGGAAGGGGGGGCCTAAGGCTGCGTCCCCCGGAGGTGGAGCGGCCTGCGTTCTGGAGGACGCACTCCAGCTCCTCTTGAGGGTGGTCTGGGCAGAGCGACAACGTCCCCCCCCTGCCGCACACCAGGGTGGGGGCAGGTAGAGCTGGGGTCCGGTGTGTCTAGCAGAGGCTCGAGGACAGCACAGAGCAGGCCCAGGAAGGGACCCGTGGGCTGAGGCTGCGCTCAGAGGGGGTGCGCGTGGGCAGCGACAGGCCTGAGCTCACCCTTCTCCCCCCCGCAGTGCTCACCTACCAGGAGGTCCTCAGCTTCAAGCCCCCAGAGCCGCCGCAGCCGCCTGGCAGCCTGGACATTGAGCAGTGAGGGGAATGCCGCCCGCCAGCCGCACTCAGACTCGAGGGGAAGCCTGAGCCCGCCTGCCCCCTGCCTCAGCCTGCCAGGCTCCCACAAGGGGCGCCTCCCGACACCACTCTGGTCAGCAGCACCCACCCCTGGCCTGGGACCCTCGTCTGCATGCCCGCTCCTTGGGAGAGGCTGCACGTGTGTGAGCCACGGGTGTAGGAGTCTGGGCAGAGCGTCCTGGACTTCCTTGGTCCTCCCTTTGGGACCTTGCTGTTGGGAACCTGGCTGCCATGAGAGCTCCCCCTGAGGAGTGTGTCTGTTTCCAGACCTCCCGGGTCCCAGAGGGCTGTCTGGGGGTTGGTGCCTTGGGGCCGGAGCCTCCTGGAGATAAAGGAAGGGGACTTGATGGTCAGAGCTGCTCAGCCTGGAAGTGGGAGGCTACTCTGGAAAGAGCTGAGACTCACAGGATCTTCCGTGGGGGGTGGCAGAGTGGGGACGGCTGCCTGGAGCCATGTACTCACCTATGCGGTGTGTGGCACGTGTATCCTCCTGGAATTCACGTGTCAAAGCAGATACAGGCACGTGTGACTCTGAGGGCACCTGAGAGCCAGTGGCCACGACCGGCAGGAGGCCCACGTTGGGGTGGTCCTGCTGCCTCCCCTCCACTCCTGATGTGGGTGGGGTGGAGCGCATTGCTAAAATCCCGGTGGGCAGCCTGCAAGGGGCTCAGGTGGCCACAGGCAACCACGTGAGCCAAACCCCTTCCTCCTTGGGTGTGGGAGCTGCAGCAGGTTCTGAGGCACAAGGGCACTGTGCCCGCTGGGGGGCCAGCAGGCACGGGGCCTCCAGCCCGGAGGACGCACACAGCCACATGGACTCGGACCCTGGACCAGAGCTGACGAAGCCTCCTCTGCCCACTCTACCTCTGCCCACCCTCTGGCCCTGCAGCCAGGAGCTGGGGTGCTCGAGTCTGTGGGTCAGCCCTTGTCCTCCTTCCTCCTTCCAGAGTGGAGCTGACCTAGTGAGCTCTGGACGGGACCGTCCTGCTCAAGACGTGTTGGGGGTGTGGGTCCCGCATTGAGGAACTTCTCTGTCAGGCAGGACCAGGGAGGTCTGAATGTCAAGTGCCTGCACCAGGGTTTTGCAATAAAGGGAGCCCCCTTCACTCTGCTTGTGTTTCCTGCTCCAGGGTGTGCTGCCCCGCTGCCCCCACTGCCTGGAGGGGGTGGCCACGTCCCCGATCAGACAAGCAGCCATCGGCAGCACCCTCCCTGCTCCCTGAGGGCCAGCAGGACCTGAGGTGGACAGGGCGTGACGTCCACCCACAATCAGCCTGCTGCCCTCAGAGGGTCACTGGGCAGGACCTAGTCCAGATCCAGACCTGCCCCTTCACTCAGTGGTCAGGGAGGACACGGGGCGGGGGAGTGGAGGCCTCTGGGAGCAAAGACCCGCCCCTCCCCAGGGTCAAGGAGATAGCTTTCCTTTCCTTCCTGGTTAAGGGGCTGCTCCAGGCCCTGCTGCTCACGGCCACTCAGGCTGGGAAGGCCCAGGCCCCAACCAGGACCAGGCAGGGTATCCCCAGGGTGGGGACGTTCTGTGCCTTTGCCCTAGGCCTTGGGGGTGGAGGGGAGATCATCTGGGAGCTGGACCTGCAGAGGCCTGGCCAGTGTGGGTGCTGGTCCTCAGGTCCTGGAGAACCAGGCTGGCCAAGTCCTGGGGGGGGGGTGGGGGTGGGGGGGGGGAGCAGAACTGGGACATGACCCACCTGGGGGTCTGCCTGATGCAGAACTCTTGTAGACCCCTGGATCCCATCACAGGGAGTAAGGGGGCCAGCTGGGGGCTTCCTGGAGGAGGCAGGTGGAGTGCCACAGGCAGCCTAGGGCATGAAGGGCGCGGGGACAGGCGGTCATGACTCCAGTGACCGCAGGCTGTGGCCACTGACGAGCCTGCAACTCCTGGGCACCCTGGTCCCGCGGCAGCCCAGGTGTAAAGCTGCTCTGGCCAGGCCCGCTGCTGAGATGCTGATGGACAGTGCAGGGCACAGAGGGCGGGGCAGGGGGCCATGGGGATCTTGTTACCCCCCTCTTTCTCAGGCCTGGGTCAAGGGGCTGGGGGAGGGCATGGAGGGGGCTGGGGGCTCTGTCCTCCAGTGGCGGCTGGTCCAGGACGCGGCCAGACCCATGAAATGATGACGCCCCCACCTGAGGGTAAGGAGGCACCGAGAGAACCTCAGTAGGGTCCCCCTTCACCCCTGGGGTCAGGCACCTTCCTGGAGGGCGTGGAGAAGCTTAGGCTGGGCTTTGAAGAGCAAACCTGAGGGCCCTGGCTGGGCAGGGGTGGGACGGGCAGAGGGACTTGCAAATATCTGGAGCAGGCTCCCACCCAGACGGGGTGCGGTGAGGAGGGAGCCTTCGGAGCACAGGCCCAGGGGGGACCTTACAGGACCACCGTCTCTACTTCTGGCTTGGTAGAAAGCCCGAGTTTGGGAGACAATCTACTTCTTCACAGGGAAAGACGCATGGAGGCAAGATAGGGGCTGGGGAACCCCGTGGGGGAGGCGTGGGGGGTGTGGGTGGGTCAGCCCTAGGATGAGGGGGCGTCCCGGGGTGGGGGGGGGGAGTTGAAGCCGGGAGCGCAGCACTCCAGTGCTCGGTTCAGGGGCCTCGGGGGTGCCAGTGTGTGTGGGGGCGGGGCTGCAAGTTGGCGGGACTGGCGGACAGTGGCTGGACGGTGGGGGTGGCCGTCGGCAAGCTCCGGCTGCCAGGACGGGCCAGCGCCCCGGCGGCGCGCCGGCCAGGAGCAGCAGGGAGCCCGCGGGGCCGCCGCCGAGACGGCGCGGAGCGGAGCGCACCGCGAGCGCCCAGTGCCCAGGCGGCCCGGGGCTCGGCCGCCGCGTCCGGGTCTAGGCCGGGCCTGAGCCGCGGGGCGGCGGCCGCCTCAAGTTTCCGGAGGGGCCGGAGGGCGGGCCGGGGGGGCGGGGGGCGGCGGCGTCACGTGCGCGCGGCGCGGGGGCCGGTTGGTCCGCCCGCGGGGGAGGGGCCGCGCGCGGGCCGGGGTCGGCGGCTCCCGGCAGCGCGGACGGGAGAGCCGGGAGCGGGGTGCCCCGGGGGCGGCGAGCCGGCTGTGCGCGCGCGGTGGCCCGGGGCGCGCGCCGGGGCGGCCCGCGGATCCCGGGCCCCCGGCCTCGAGGCGCGGCGCCCGGCCCGCCATGAGCTCCCCGCCGCCTGCCCGCAGGGGCTTTTACCGCCAGGAGGTGACCAAGACGGCCTGGGAGGTGCGCGCCGCGTACCGGGACCTGCAGCCCGTGGGCTCGGGCGCCTACGGCGCCGTGTGGTGAGCGCAGGCCGGGCGGGGCGGCCGCGGGCGGGGCGGCGCGGGGCTGCCGCTAAGCCGTGCGCCCCGCAGCTCGGCGGTGGACAGCCGCACGGGCGCCAGGGTGGCCATCAAGAAGCTGTACCGGCCCTTCCAGTCCGAGCTGTTTGCCAAGCGCGCCTACCGCGAGCTGCGCCTGCTCAAGCACATGCGCCACGAGAACGTGAGTCGCGCCGCCCCGGCCCCGGCCGCCGCGTCCTCGGCTCGCCGCCCTCCCCCCCGCATGCCGCCGCGACCTCCCGCTCCCTGCCGCCCGCTCCGGGGCTGCTCCCCTGCGCGGCGCGGCGCGGGGCGGCGAGGTCGCGCAGCGTCCCCGGGGGGGCTCGGGGGGGTGAGGGCCGAGCCCGCCTCGGCCTGAGAGAGCTGCTTCCCCGGGGGCTGCTCCGCCCCGCCTGGGCCAGTCCCGGCCAGGACGGCGCTCTGGGGCGGCTTCTTTGGGCCGCATCTGGCTGCTCGGCCCCGGGCCTGGTCCGGCGACGGCCGCTTGCCCAGGCCGAGGGGCTCCTCCAGGGCTCCCCCCAGACCCTGCCTCCAGACGGGAGCCGCGAGCGGGGAGAGGCCCTCGGGTGGGCGGAGCCCCTTTCCTGGAAGGGGCGCCCCTGCCGGCCCGCTCCTGACCCCGCGCTGCCCCCTGAGCCCCAGCCCTGGGAGCTGGGGGCCGCCCGCAGAACCCAGGAGGCAGGCTTGGAATCACGCCCTCGCTTAGCCACCTCAGAGCCTTGGGGTCGCTGGTGGCACAGGGGTTTAGGGGGCTGCGTGTGGAGGACCCCGGGCGCAGGCGCGGGCACACAGACCCTTCCTCACGTCCGTGGGGGTGGGTTTCACAGACAGTGGGGGAGGGGCAGGCCTGGGCCTCTACGCATGGCTGCCAGGAGCCTCTCTGTGGCCACCGCTGGCTGCCGAGGGCCTTCCCTCTGCGGGGGGAGCTTCCCGTGTTCCTCCACGCGGTTCCTCCTGTGACCCCGAGGTCTGCCTGCTCCCCGCCCCGCAGGCCACTGCTGCCCAGTCTGAGGGTGATCTGGGCACCCAGACCCTGGCCAGTCCAGACGGTCTGGCACCGCCAGGGCAGCAGAGCCACCAGCCTCCCGCTGGGAGAGCGCGTTCCCGTGCCCACCGGGAAACTCGCCCCCGCCCCTGGCCAGTGCCCACCTGCTTAGGCCCTCGGCGGGGCCCTTCATCCTCGTACCCGGGTGGAATCCGTTCACGGTGGACACCAGCCCAGCCCGAGCCTTGCCACCTCCAGGTCACAGCTGCCCACACTCGGGACTTGTCCCCACGAGGGCAGATTCCTCTACCAGAACCCTCATCCGGCCTCCCCCCCCACTCCCACCCCCACCCCCGCCCCTTCAGCGCTGTGTCTCAGCCTTCTGTGCAGTTGCCTCCCACCCCGACCTGGCTCAGCCCCTCCTCAGGCCTGCGTGGGTCACCCCACTGCCCTCCCAGGGGAGCTCCTGATGCACAGCAGCCGGGTTCTGAGAGGCTGAGGCCGCAGTCCTGCCCCTTCTGCATCCACTTCAGGCCTCTGCCCCAGCCCCGCCCCCCCCAACCCGGTCCAGGCCTCCCTCTGCACTGCAGAGGCCCAGAAGTCTCCATCAACCTGGTGGGCCCCCTTTAACCCAGGATCTTGCTAAAACCTCCCGATGCCCCGGCCTCACTTGCCTCCAGGCCCGTCTCTGGATATCCCACTGTTCCCTCCCTCTCCCGCCCACGTCTCTGGCCCTGGTGGCTGCGGTGGTTTTCTAGCTGTCCCTCCGCCTCATGTCCCCTCTCCCCTCACTCCGGTTTGTCCCCATGTGGCAGCCAAGGGACGCACTCAGCATCACACCTATTTAAACCCTTCCGACGTGGCTCTTACAATCAAAGCAAACCTTCACCTGGCGTCGAGGGCCTGCTCGGGTTTTCTTCGGCTTCTCACTGGCTGCTCACTGGCCTGGTCCTTGGCCACCTGGCCTCTCTCCCCGTGTTCCTCAAGCGCTCTGAGCACTCTGTCTCCTGCTCCGGCCACCATTCAAGTGGCCTCTGCCAGGCGTGCCCCCGGCCAGCACATCCACCTGTCCCTCCAGCCACTCTGATGGGCAGACGTCCGGGGGTCCCTGAGGCCCTGTCAGCAGGAGCCCCAGGTGCCAGTTGTCGTGTTACCTGTCTGCTGTCCGTCACCCCTGGCCAGAGGGCTGCAGGGTGGGTCCGGCTGCCTGCCTGGGCCTCTCTGGCAGAGGCGTGGTCCCTGGGAGGGCCTGGTAGCCGTTGGCTGCCCCACACGGGTCCTGGGTCTTCGGTGTGGACGGGAAGAGGGGGAGGGAGGGCCCGGGGCCTGGAGCTGCTGGGGTGCCTGGGAGCTGACCCAGACGCGGCGCTGCCCCTCCCCCAGAGGACCCCGGCTGTCACCATCCAAAAATAGCCTTTGTCTGTGGGCATGTGTGCCAGGGCAGGGTCGAGCTGCCAGTGGGCAGTGGAGGGAGCCCAGGACGGCTGCAGGGGCCTTCCTCGCTCCGAGCAGGGTGTGCCTGAGCCCCTGTGCCCTTGGCTGTGTCCGTCCCCAGCCCATCTGCTGCTCTGGCCTCCTCCCCAGGTGATTGGGCTGCTGGATGTGTTCACGCCCGATGAGACCTTGGATGATTTCACAGACTTGTGAGTGCCAGCCTGGGGCTGGCTGGCTGGGCAGGGCAGGTGGTGTTGGGTGGTTCCTGGGTGTCACCTTCAGGTTTGGGGTTGGCGGGGGGCGGCTTGAGGGCAGCCTCGCCTTGCGGCCTGGGTGGGGGCGGGGTGCACACGGCCCACCTCCTCGCCTTACCACAGTCCCCCCCCCACCCCCGCCACATGCCCCGGGACCCACAGGGCTGGTTCCCCCGGGTGGATCTGGGCCTCCTCCTCCAGTGCTAGAGGTGTGAGCCTTGGACCTGAGGGTTTTTAGTGGATCCCATGCTCTGGATCCCTGGCACTAAGGGTGTGGCCTGTCACTGGAGCTGCTGACCTTTGCCGGCGGGCAGGGGAGGGGCACGGGGGGACCCAGGGCTGTCCTGCTCTGCGCCTGCCCGGGTGGCCACCCCTGGCCTCACGCTGCTGTCGGCCAAGAGCCA
The DNA here is from genome assembly GCF_030028045.1 of Hippopotamus amphibius kiboko. Taxonomy (NCBI): domain Eukaryota; kingdom Metazoa; phylum Chordata; class Mammalia; order Artiodactyla; family Hippopotamidae; genus Hippopotamus; species Hippopotamus amphibius. The sequence goes on from NC_080192.1 coordinate 491,222, forward strand.
GGGGCCGGGCCTGGGAAGGCGGGGGAGGACAGGACAGGCTTCTTGCTGCCTGACCTGGCAGAGGTCAAGGACTCACGCTGGCTTCAGTGTCCTGGCCGGGTACTAAGTGTCTGTCCCTGTGTCTCTCCACCTGCCCAGCCTGCCCCTCTGATCCAGACATCCTGCTGGCACACCCCTGCCCGCAGGCACTTCCCTCCTTTCTCTAGCCCCCTCCCCTGCCTGCAAGCCTTGGTCCCTAGGCCACCTTTGAGGAAACCCCAAAGCTCAGTCCCAGCCTGCCTGGCATGGCAGGGCCACTGGGTGGAAGGAGGGTGGAGCCCGGTGCAGGGCTGTGGAAGGCGAGGACTGGTTGCTGCCGGGTGACAGGGTCTTCCAGGGCCCGAGCCTGGACCCACGGGGGTGACCCTGGCTGTCTGGCCCTGCCCCGACCCCGCAGTTACCTGGTGATGCCATTCATGGGCACCGACCTGGGGAAGCTCATGAAGCATGAGAAGCTGAGCGAGGACCGTATCCAGTTCCTCGTCTACCAGATGCTCAAGGGGCTGAAGGTGGGGACGGGGAGGGGGTGGTGGGAGGAAGGTGGGGGTGCTGCCGGAGTGGAGGGGGCCCCTCCAGGCAGGGCCAGGGCTCTGAGCTTCTTGTGAGCTGACTGCCGCTGACCCCGTGTGTCCCCACAGTACATCCACGCTGCTGGCGTCATCCACAGGGTGAGTCCGGGCGCCTCCCCGGCTGTGGGTGCAGGAGAGGCTGCATCTCCGGAGCCTCCTGTCTCACCCGCGGTGCGGGGTGGGGGTGGGGGGGCGCGAGGAGGCACCCTGCCTGCACACAGCCCCTGGGCCACGCGCCTCCACCCTTCCCGAAAGGGCTGCAGGGTGGCCTGGCCGAGCTTGGCGCTCCCACGTTTGGGCACTGCCTGGGCCCTTGCCCATGCGCCCTAGCGGGCAGGGCTGCGCAGCCATCTTTCTTCCCCCCCCCAGGACCTGAAGCCTGGCAACCTGGCTGTGAACGAGGACTGTGAGCTGAAGGTAGTGTTGGGTTGGGGGCTCAGGGCCTCCCCAGCACCTGCCCGTCTGCCCACCGGGCCCTCGGCCCTCAGGCCTGGAGGTGGGCTGGCCCAGGCCTGGGACCGGACCGCAGCCATCCAGGCAGTGGCCAAGCCGCTGATGGGCAGATGGGCCCTGGGGAGGCCCTGGGTGGGGTGGCACGGGGCACACTCCCATACCCACGTGAGGCGAAGGGCGAGTGGTGTCCTCAGCTCCCCACGCCTGAGCCGGGGTGGGGCTGAGCAGGCCTCCCCAGAAGTGCTGGCCAGGGCCTGGGGGTTTGCGGGGAGTGGAGACCCCCCTGGGGCGCCTGTTCTACGTGCTGGGAGTAGGTGAGGTGGGTTGGGCTGGGTGCACTGGCTGTGGGGAGGGACTCGTGGGGAGGCTTAGGGGTCCTCGGCCATGACCCCAGACGCCAGAGGGCTGGCAGGAGGCCCGGTGTGCCCAGTCCCCTTGGGGTCTTCTGGGCCACAGCCAGCCCACCCACTCCCCAGGGCCCGCTCTGCCTCACCTCCTGATTCCGGCTGTAGATCCTGGACTTCGGTCTGGCCCGGCAGGCAGACAGCGAGATGACTGGTTACGTGGTGACCCGGTGGTACCGGGCGCCTGAGGTCATCTTGAATTGGATGCACTACACACAGACGGGTGAGAAGCTGCCCGGAGACGCGGCCCCGCTGCACCAGCTTCCCGGGTGGCCCCTTCCTGCGTCCTTTCTGCACGGGACCCTGTGGCTGCTCTGTGGGGAGGCCGCCGAACTGGGCGTTGAGGAGGGATGGCACGGGGCAGACCAGGCAGGCTGGGTGGCTCCTGTGCCCGCCGCCCTCCGCCGCCCCCACCCCCGCGTCTGTGTCCCCCCCCAGTCTGTGTGTGCCCCCCTCCCCAGCCCACAGAGCCCTGACGACGGGGCTTCTGTCTCAGTGGACATCTGGTCGGTGGGCTGCATCATGGCCGAGATGATCACAGGGAAGACGCTCTTCAAAGGCAACGACCGTATCCTACACCTGGGCTGGGGGGCGGGGCTTACCCTGCCCCTGCCGGGAGCAGGCCGGGCACGCTGCCGAGGCTGGGTGGGAGGGTGAGCTCTGCTCTCTGGCCCCGCACTGTGCTCCTGACCTCAGCCAAGACCTGGACCAGCTGAAGGAGATCATGAAGGTGACGGGAACGCCTCCCGCTGAGTTTGTGCAGAGGCTGCAGAGTGCTGAGGTCAGCGGGAGCTGGGTGGGGGCCGCAGGCCCGGGCCTGGGCCTGGGGGCCGGCCCCGAACCTTTTCTTCCCACACAGGCTCAGAACTACATGAAGGGCCTCCCCGAGCTGGAGAAAAAGGACTTTGCCTCCATCCTGACCAACGCGAGCCCTCTGGGTAGGGTGGGACTGGGGCGGGGTCAGTGATGTGCGAACTGGGGCCTGGGACCCTCCCCTTGGCCTGGCCTGATCCGCCCTCCCCCCAGCTGTGAACCTCCTGGAGAAAATGCTGGTGCTGGATGCCGAGCGGCGGGTGACGGCGGCCGAGGCGCTGACCCACCCCTATTTCGAGTCCCTGCACGACACGGAGGATGAGCCCAAGGCCCAAAAGTATGATGAGTCCTGTGATGATGTGGACCGCACGCTGGACGAGTGGAAGCGTGAGTGGGGGCTGTGGGCTGGGCCTGTGGCTGGACCCCGCCAGCCCCATACAGGTGGCCAGGGCTCAGAGTCCTGGGTCCCCCTGCCCTGGGATGCAGGTCAGGTGAGGAACACAGCAGGAGGTCAGAGGGCAGCTGGGCTTCCCGGCCAAGGTGACTGAGCCCTTGGCCTCTCCCGGCCCCCAGCATGCCAGCGTGCCTCCCACGTCCAGGCCAGAGGCAGGGCCACCTCGGAGCCTCGCAGCACCCACTCCCCAGGCCTCTGCTCGTACCTCTGTGAATCTCCTGGTCTCTTTGCCCCTTTTAGGACCCCTCCTACCTGGACAGCCGCACACCCCTCTCCTCCTGCCAGCAGGATCAGGTCCACTCCAGGCAGCCCACAGCACCTCTCCCTTCCTCACAGCCCCTCGCCTGTCCCCTCCAGCCCCACTGAGCATGTCAGACCCCCTCTACCTGTGCTCTGCACCTCCAGGCTTTGCATCAGCCGTTCCCTTAGACCGAGGGCCCCTCTCCTCTTCTCTGAGGGCTGCCAACACCTGCTCAGCCTGAGGCTGGGCTCAGGGCCGCCTTCCCCATCCCTGGCCTCCCTCTGCCGGGGCCCTGACGCTGCACGCTGAACGGGCCTCGTCCAGCTTCACTGCAGCATGGCACGTGTCTCCTCTCAGTGGCTGCAGGACCCACCTGGGGGAGCAGGGACGGCTGAGGGCAGCAGTTGCGCTGATGGCGCTGTGACACTGGCTGCCACTGTCCTGGACTCCATCCTGGCTGTGCCTCAGACCTGGGGCCGTGGTCCTGGACGTAGGGGTAGGGGTGGGGCGGGATGGGTTGTGCTTCTCAAACCATGTTCCTCAGTGTTATTGGGGAGTCCCAGGAGGGCTCTGCCCTATGCTGCTGTGTTTTGTGCTTGTAAGTTTTCTGTTGCTAAAATAGGTAACAAAAAAACCCCCAAAAACCACGGGCCACAGGATCCTCTCTGCGGTCCCAACCACAAATTGTAGTAAGAGCTTCTGCTTTTACTGCGGACCATGGTGGACACGTGGCCTGTTTGTAGTTGAGCCCCTGGTCAGGAATGCAAACTCATTACCTCCTGTTTCCCCAAGAAAAGACAGCTTTACAGCAAGGGTCTCTCCACACAAACCTTCCCTGTGTGGATGGGCTCTGGCACCAGGGTTAGATGAGGGCCTGGGAGGCACCCCGCAGGGTAGCAGTACAGCTGTGCTACGTGCTGGGCAAACCACACAGACCACCTGCTCTAAAGGCACAGTCCTTCCTGAACTGGGCTTGTGGAGTACCAGTGGGGTGGCCAGGCGAGCACAGGTACACGGGGTGGGCGGAGCAGCACTGTCCCTTTGCAGACTGGTCAGAGGGGAGGTGGAGGAGCCTTTGGGACAGCGCGCTCTGGGTACGGTTCAGGGAACGTGAGGAAGCTGGGTGCTGCAGGTGGTCGGTGGGAGTTTCACACTCAGGCGTCGTAGATGTCCTGGGTCTGGAAGCTGGGGTGTGCCCTGGTGGGATCCTGAGCAGCGCCACTCAAGTGGCCACGTTGGTTCACATTCCTAGGCCGTGCTCTTCACTGAGGCAGGCTGTGGGGCCACGGCCACTCCAGGGGCTGCGGGTATGGGCCCCCACAGGGTGGACAGTCCCTGTGGATGGACACGGGTGGGCTGAAAATGGCCGTCGCCTGGGGTGGACTTGCATGTGTGGGGCAAAGGAGCTCATCTGGTGTCTGAACCCCAGCGGTGACCTCTGACCCTGTTATTTTGGGGGGCAGGTGGGCCCTGTGGTCGTGACCCGTGCTCTGGGCCTGGGAGCTCTCCCCTGCCTCACCCTGAGTGGAATCTCATGGGACTCATCGCTGGTCCCGGGAGCACCAGTGAGCTGGCCCGGTGCTTTGTCTTGGTCAGTGGTGCCCATCCTTGGTGCACACTGTGGAGCTGTCTTGACAGGTGATGGGCCCCTTCTCCCATGACTCTGTCCCTCTCACCCTGCCCCAGGTGTCACGTATAAAGAGGTGCTCAGCTTCAAGCCTCCCCAGCAACTGGGGGCCAAGGTCTCCAAGGAGACGGCCCTGTGAAGACCCCTGGGCCCTGACTGGGGCTTCCAGATGGAAGGGAGATCCTGTTTGCCACTGTGACCTTGGCTGGGGCTCGCACCCAGGAGTCCCCTCGTTCCATGGGGCCTCTCCTGGAAAGCCGCTCTCACACCCCACCTCAGCCTAACCTTGGAGAAGCATCTGGACTTTCCGGACAGGACACACACCTGACATGGGGCTGGGCTCTGACCTGAGCAGTGGTCCCCTCCCCCAGAGCCTGTGGGGTGGGATGGGGTTTGGGGTCAAGGCCTGGCCTCTGACTCTGACTGTTCTGGACTGTGCTGAGAAGGAAGGACTGGGAGGGTGCAGGGTGCTGACTCAGGGACCCTGGGGGTGTTGGCGTGGACACTCCTGCACTCCCGGCCACGTAGTGTGGCCACACGGCTGGAGGAATAAACCCTTTTGTAGCTCCCAGTCTGCTTTACTTCTGGTTCCTGGGTGGGATATCCCCCTTTAGGTTTTTGTAGGGAGTAAGGAGGCGGGCCTGGGAGCCTCCGCCCCGTGCGGAGCCACTGGGCCTGGGGACCCCTTACCTTTCAGGTCACAAAGCTGGTGCCCACCTCCGCCCCATCCTGTGCCAGTGAGCCCCAAGTCTGTGTCCCCGTGACACGGCCACATACTCCGGGCTGCAGAAGGGCAGGCAGGCAGGCAGGCAAGGCAAGGTCACCAGGAGCAGCAGGCAGAGGAGAAAGGGCCTTTCCCCAAGCTTAGACCCTGGAGCCAGACTCAGGGCAGGGCCCGACGGGGGTGAGGGTTTAGGGGCCACCTTGGGACTCAGTCCCAGGCGTCTGGGCTCCCTGCCCTCTCCAGGGCCAGATTCTTGGGGAGGCGGGGTCACGCTAGACGCCTGGAGGCACCTCGGGTGTCTCTGGGACGCCTGCGCCTTAAACAGAAGGTTGGTCTCTCGGTGCTGTTTTTTGCCCCTCCCCCGGCCCTTGCCCCACCGCCACTGGCGAGCCCGCGGGGTCCGCTGCCGGCCGTTCGACGTCTCCGAGGGCTGGAGGCGCGGTCGGGGGTCCCTAAGGCTCCTGCGCCCGCCCTGGCTCCTCCCACCCGGCCCCCTCTTGGCCTCCGCGCCCTGGGCGGGACCAGGCCGTCTGCCTTCTCCCGACGTGGGGTTCAGGCGGTCGCGCACAGGTGGCCCAGCGCGGACACCCGCCCTCGCAGCCCAGGACCCCTCCGCGCCCCCGCGGGAGCCCCGCCCGAACCTCGGCGCGCAGCCACCCAGGCCCCGCCCTCGCGGCCACGTGCCCGAGACGGCCAATCAGCACGCGTGTCCCCGAGGCCGTGCGGGGCCGAGCTCCGCAGGCCGCCGGCTGCCCGCGCCGGCTTGCACCCGGGGCAGGACGGTGGCGGTCCACGCGGCGCCCTGTCAGGGCCTCCCTCTGCCGCCACCCCACCGTGGGGGCCGTCCCTGTACGGCCAGGGCGCCGCCTCCACGACCCGGGACCCCACCCGCGGCGGCCCCGCCTCCGAGAAGCTCGCTCTCCCGGACCCTAGGACCCTCCCCCATCCTCGCCCTGCCCCCAGCCCAGGGCTCAGGGCCCAGAACCCCTGTGTTTGAGGCCGGGGGCTCCCAGTTTCCTCGCCTCTCTGGCCGTCTTGTTGCGGGCTGCGCCCGCGCCTCCTGCCTTGGTGGCCTCACTCATCGCTCGCCCAGGCCCCCCGCTGTTGGCCTCCGCCCTGCCTCCCCCCGAGCCGCGCCGCTCCTGCCCAACGGCTCTGCCACAACGCTGACCCTCTGACTCGCCCGCCCTGCGGCCAGGGGTCTTCGCGGGCTTAAACCGGATACTGTCACTCCCCTTCTGAGCCCTGGGGGCGAGGCTGCGCTGCAGCCCAGGCCCGGCTAAGCCGCGCCCGCCGTCCCCGCGCGAGGCTCGGTCCTCCTCGTGGCCTCGCGCCTGAGGCTCCGCGGCCTGCGCGCCTTCCCGCGCGGCTCCTCCCGGAGCCCGTGCCCGGGGGCCTCGGGCCGCGCTGCGCGCGCTGCGCTACTGACGGGCCTGCCCCGTGGCCGGCGGGGTCAGGGTGGGCCTGGGGGAGGCTTGGGGCGAGGGGCACGGACACGCGTGACTCGGCACCCAGCACGCAGGTGGGGCCGCCGTGACAGTTCGCCGGAGCCTGGGCGCACCGGTCCCCTCCCCCTTCCGCAGGGGCGCCGAGGCCGGCGACCCTCCCCGGGCTCCGGCGGGAGGAGGAGGTGGAGCCGCAACTCGAGCGGAGGGCGGCGCGGGCAGAGCCCCGGGGGGCCCGGGCTTCGGCCCGCCCCGCTGCGTTGGGGCGGGGTTTGGGGCAGCCGGAGGCGGAGGGTCAGAGCCGGAAGCCAAGTCCCGGGAGCCGCCCTTGGCTGTGGCGCCCGCCGGACCTGGGGCCTCTTTCCTGTCCGGGCTCCGCGCGTTCCGGCCCGGGCTCCGCGGCTGCGCCCCCGGCTGGCTCCAGGAGCTGGGCTGCTCCCTGTGGCTCCAAGCGGGGCGGGCAGTGCACGCCCCTGCCTGTGAGGGGTAGCATTCGGGTCCTGCCCACCGAGGGGTCCAGAGTGACTACGGCAGGTCATGGGGACTGCACTCGTGTACCACGAGGACATGACAGCCGCGCGGCTGCTCTGGGACGAGTAAGTGGGACCTGGCAGAGGCGGGGGGGGGGGGGGGGGATGAGGAGGAGGTCTGGATGCTGAGCTGTCTGTCCATTCAGCCCCGAGTGCGAGATCGAGTGCCCGGAGCGCCTGACCATGGCCCTGGAGCGCCTGCAGCAGCGTGGCCTGGAGCAGAGGTGTCTGCGGCTGGCAGCCCGGGAAGCCTCGGAGGCGGAGCTGGGCCTGGTGCACAGGTCAGACGCAGGGCTGGCCTCGTGCCGCGTGCCCCGGAAGCTGTGGGCCAGGACCCGGGCCTGCCGGTGCCTGGCAAACAGAGCCTCGCCCACAAGCCTCAGTTTCCCCAGTGGGTGGGTGGGTGAGGGGGCAGTGAGGGAGGCAGTCCCACTGGGGGTCCAGGCCCTCTTTCTCCTCTGCCCGCTCCTTCTGGTGACCCTGCCTTGCCTGCCTGCCCCTCTGCAGCCCGGAGTATGTGGCCCTGTTGCGGGGGACCCAGGCCTTGGGCACCAGGGAACTCCAGGCTCTGTCTCGACAGTACGATAGCGTCTACTTCCACCCGGTGCGTGCCCTGGGGACACACCCACCCACCCAGCCACACATCCGGGTACTCGTGCCTGTTCACGGGCATTATTCCTGTGTGCCAGGGCCTTGCCGGCTGCGGCTGCAGGCACTCGGGACGGGCCTGGCCAGCTCTGCTCAGTGCTTGGTGCCCTGCAGCCTGGCACAAGCCTTGGTAGAGCTTGTGGGGGTAGTGGGCAGGGGGCTTACCTGCACCCCTGCCCTCGCAGAGTACCTTCCACTGTGCCCGGCTGGCTGCAGGGGCGGCACTGCAGCTGGTGGATGCAGTGCTGGCGGGAGCTGTGCGCAACGGGCTGGCCCTGGTGAGGTGAGAGCTGCCCCCTCCCCTGGCCGCCCCGACCTGTGGGTGGCCCTGTGAGGGCACAGAGTGACCCCGATGTGCCCCACGCCCCTCTCCTGCCCCCAGGCCTCCTGGGCATCACAGCCAGAGGGCCGCCGCCAATGGCTTCTGCGTGTTCAACAACGTGGCCATAGCGGCCAGACACGCCCAGCAGAAGCACGGGCTGCACAGGTTTGTGCCAGTCTGGCTGCAGGGTGAGGCCCAGGCCAGATGGGAAGGGGTTGGAGGGGGCCTCTGAGGGACCCCACCCAGCTCCTTCCCACCCTGGGCCCGGCGTCTGGCCTGAAGGTGGGAGGCCCTGCCCCTCAGGGATCCCAGAGCTGTTTGTCCCCAGAATCCTCATCGTTGACTGGGACATCCACCACGGCCAGGGCATCCAGTATATCTTTGAGGACGACCCTGGGTAAGCTGGGGGCAGGGACGGGACCCTTCCCTGCCACCCTGCTTTACAGGGTGAACACAGCCTGGCCTGGGAGGCCCGGAGGGAACAGGCATGGCTACATGCTGGGGGGGGGGGGGGGTAGGGGCGGGGTTCTTGGAGGAGCCCTGGGGCTGAGGGCCTGACCTCTGACCTCTGACCCCACTGGCCACCACAGCGTCCTTTATTTCTCCTGGCACCGCTATGAGCATGGGCGCTTCTGGCCCAACCTTCGAGAGTCAGACGCAGATGCTGTCGGGCAGGGGCGGGGCCGTGGCTTCACTGTCAACCTGCCTTGGAACCAGGTGCCTGCTCCTCACCCCAGGCCCCCCCCAGAGCCCTGCACCCAGACCACAGTCCCGCTCCCCCGAGTGTAGCCCAGGGTGTCGTGCCGGGATCACCCCAGAGCCCGGGCCCTGCGGGCCTCCCTGGCAGGGCCAGCGCTGACACCCCTTGGCCGCAGGTCGGGATGGGGAATGCTGACTACGTGGCCGCCTTCCTGCACGTGCTGCTGCCCCTGGCCTTTGAGGTGACTGTGTGGGGAGCGGAGGTGGTCTCCATGGCAGGGGGGTGGGGGGTTCTCTTCTGGAGTCTCCCCTCCGCCTCTGCTCCACCTTCTTTTTTGCCTCTCCCCACCGGGCCCTGCCTGCAGTTCAACCCTGAGCTGGTCCTAGTGTCTGCAGGATTTGACTCAGCCATCGGGGATCCCGAGGTGAGGGCTGGCCTGGCTGGGGAGGGCTTCTGGAGTCCCGGGCCTGGCCCTCCCATACCCTCTGCTTGCAGGGGCAGATGCAGGCCACGCCGGAGTGCTTCGCCCACCTCACACAGCTGCTGCAGGTGCTGGCCGGTGGCCGGGTCTGCGCCGTGCTGGAGGTGACTGGCGAGCGGGGAGGGCGCCTGGGCCGGAGGCTGAGGGGCAGCTGGAGGGGTCCTGCCTCTTGGGGTAGGGCGTCCTGCCTGGGACCCTGACACCTCTGCCCTGCCGTGTCTCTGCCCCTCCTCCTCCCAGGGTGGCTACCACCTAGAGTCACTCTCCCAGTCCGTGTGCATGACGGTGCAAGCGCTGCTGGGCGATCCCGCCCCACCCCTGTCGGGGCCCCTGGTGCCGCAGGGCAGGTGTGAGGGGCGGCAGGGAGGAGGCTGGGAAGGGCCAGGGCGGGGGGCCAGGCCTCACGGATCCTGCTTCTCCTCACAGCGCCCTGGAGTCCATCCAGAGTGTACGGGCAGCCCACGGCCCCCACTGGACGAGCCTCCAGCAGCAAGGGCAGCGTGGACCGGAACGGCGGGCAGGATGTGCCTCGGGCACCCCTGCAGTGGCTGTGCCGCTGAACCACCCCCTAGGTGCGGCCCCTGTGCCGAGTCCTAGCACCCGCTCCCCAGAGGGGAGGCCCTCTGCTCTGCTGCCTGGGGCACCCGAATTCAAGGCAGCAGCGACCCAGACCATGGCTGCCCTGAGCTCCCTCCTGGACCAGCTGCACCTCAACCCCACACCCCCTGTCCGCACGGCTGTTGCCCTGACTGCGCCAGACGCTGTCCTGGTCCTGACTCCTGATGTCCTCTGTGAGGAGGGGTCAGCCCCTCAGGAGGAGATGCAGGCCTGGGCCAGGTGGGCAGCGCGGGCCTGGGCAGAAGGGTGGGCCCATGTCTGCGCATGTGCCTGTGTGACTCATTTGTGGTCTGGGTGTCATTCACCACAGGCTACATGAGGCTCTGGCCCAGGACAGGGCCCTCACTGCACTCGGAAAGGTCCTGTACCTCGTGGACAGGATCCTGGATGGGCAGGTGAGGGCACCAGGGAGGGGCTAGGGGTGGCCACGAAGTCAGGGGAAGAGCCCAGGACCTGCCTGAGACAGGTAGCCTGGCCAGGGGAGGGCTGGGTGGTACAGAACCACGTGGACATGAGTGTTGCCTTGTGCCCAGGACCCTTCCCAGAACAGCCCCCAGGAACAGGGTTCAGGAATACCCTCCTCAGTTCCCTCAACCAGATGTTCTTTGGCAGAGAGATTAAGGGGATGATTTATAGTTTTAAGCCTCTTATTTTCAGAAATGGAGCAATTTGACAGTGCACAGGTGACAGCCATGTATACAGGGGCCAAAAGATGGGTTTGTTTACCTAGTTTGGGAGTTACTCTCCACCCCTGCAATTCACCCCACAGGTGAGCAGTGGCATTGCAGCCACCCCAGCCCTTGCTGTGGCTGCCACCCTAGATGTGGCCATTCGGTGTGGCCTGTCCCACGGAGCCCAGAGGTAAGCCTCACCTGGCTGGTCTGAGGCTATGAGGCAGGGCCCGTGGGCACCCCTGCCCTGGCTGGTCATGTGGGAAGGGCTCTGGGGATGGGTTGCAGGCGGGGTGAGTGCAGCTTCTCCAGGAGCCAACTCTGCCTCCAGGCTGCTCTGTGTGGCTGTGGGACAACTGGATCGGCCCCCAGGCCTCGCCGATGACGGGTATGACTCTCAGGTCATGTGTGTGTCCAGTTCTGCAAGTGGGTGGGTGGGCACGTCACCTGGGATCCCCAGGGGTGATGGGTGGGTGGAGTCTCCCACAGCTGGAGTGTGGCAGAAGGGCCCCTGGGAGCAGTGCCAGGAGGGTCTCCAGCACAGAGGCTCAGCAGTCTTAGCATCTCTGCCCCTGAGCTGTCCCTCTTCTGTCTGGGCTCTGGACGGTGGGTGGTGTCTCACACACAAGCACGTGAATCCACACGCTCGTTCTCCCCGGGAAGGACGAATCTATGGCTGAACATCGGAGGCAAGGAGGCAGCCGCCCTGTCCATGTTCCACGTCTCTGTGCCACTGCCAGGGGTGAGTGGTGGCGTCCCACGGCAGGACAGCTGCGGCTCACTGGCATCAGCGTGAGGGCCAGGCCCCTGGCCTTCAGTTGCCGCTCCTGGTGGGACTGTGGGCGTGTCTGCCCACCTGAGATTGGGAGGTGGGGTGGCCTGAGCCGGCCAGAGCGGTGTTCTCTGGACGAGGGGGTGGTCTATGCTGCTGTCACTCCCGTAGACGACTGGTGGGTTCCTGAGCTGTGTCCTGGCCCTGGTGCTGCCCCTGGCCTACAGCTTCCAGCCTGACCTGGTGCTGGTGGCCCTGGGGCCTGCGCATGGCCTGCGGGACCCCCAAGCTGCACTCCTGGCTGCCCTGCTTCGGGGCCCAGCAGGAGGCCGCGTCTTGGCCCTCGTGGAGGAGGTGAGTTGGATGGGGTGGACCTGCTGCGGGGTGGGAGGTGGGGAGAAGCCAGCGACTCACTGCTTCCACTTCTGCTGCCTCAGGAAGCCACACCCCGGCTTGCGGTGGTCCTGGCCAGGGGGCTGCACGGAGAGGCACCCCCCAGCCTGGGTCCCTTCTCCACGGCCTCCCCAGAGGACACGCAGGCCCTGGTGCACCTGAGAGGGCAGCTGCAGCCACGGTGGACGATGCTGCGGGTGGCCGGTGAGGCTGAGGGCCAGGGCGACAGCTGCCTTAGAGCTCTCTGGGGAGAGGGGCTCACGTCCTGGGAAGTGGGGTGCCGCCCCGAACCAGCTCGTAGCCGTGTCCAGCAGTTGTGCACCTCTTCCCAGCTCCCCCTTGAGCGCTGTGACCTGGTAGCTTGACATGGGCCAGGGTGGGAGTATTTACACCCCGGAAACGACACTGCGGACCAGTCCCCCAGAACCCGGCGTTCGCCCTCCAGCAGCGCAGCTCCGCGCGAGGCCCCTGTCCGGGGAGCCCGGCTCCGGGGCTCTGCCTCCGCCGCCCCGACGACGCGCCGCTGCGCGCACGGCCCCTCCCTCGCCCCCTCCGCCGCTCCGTCAGTAAACGTCGGTTGAGCGAAAGCCTGACTCCGTCTCCTTTAGTGCGCGCGACTTAGTTGACGCGGTGGGCTCGCGCCCCCGCTGCCCCGCCCGCGGGAACGAGGCGCCAGGCCGGAAGTGCCCGGGCCGGCGGCCTCCGGGCGGGTGACGCACTTCCGGCGCGCTGGCTCCGCAGTCGCGCCGGTCGCGGGGCGGTGACGCAGCGGCGGCGGGAGCTGGGGCCGCGCGCTCTCCCCGGGGCGGCGGGGAGCGGGCGGACGGGCGGGCGGGCGCGCGGCCTGGCCCACGCTGCGTCCTCGGCGGAGGCGGTGCCGCTGCCGGCCGTCCCCTCTCCGGGGCCCCGACAGGCGAGCCCGGCGGCGCGCGCTGGGGGCATGGCCAGCGTCCCGCAGCTGGTGGACGAGCTGTGCGAGGCCCTGCTGCCGGCCGCGGAGGCTCCCTCGGGCCGGCGCCGCGGGGGCCGCAGGGGGGCCAAGCGGAGCCTCCGGAGGGTGGCCTACGACGCGCTCTTCTCCAGCCTCTTTCAGGAGCAGGGCCGCAGGCTGCAGCCCGGCCCCCCGAGGCTGCCGGTGAGAAACAGGCTCCTCATGCTGTCCTTCGACTTGCGGGTGGGCGGCCTGCGCGCCGAGGCCGAGCGCCTGGAGGAGCTGCTGGAGGAGCTGGAGGCGGCGCCTCGCCGGCCGCCGGCGGAGCTGGGCGCCGTGCTGGACCTGCTGGTGCGGCTGGCGGGCAGCGGGCCCCCGCGAGTGCCGCGGCGCCGGCGGAGCTTCTTCCCGCACGGCCGGCCCGTCGGGAGACGCGTGCCCTACGGCGGCTACGACTGCGCCCACCTGAGCGGGCTGGAGGCGGACGTGCGGTCGCTCATCTCCGGAGAGGAGTGTCTGTGTCGGGACCTGGTCCGGAAGACGCTGCAGGTGATGGAGGCGGCGCCGGGCACTGGCCTGCCGGCCGTCGGGCTCTTCTCGTACGGCGACCCCTGCGAGGACAGGTTTGAGAGGGACACCCGCGTCTCGCTCTTCGGAGCCTTGGTGCACAGCCGCACGGCCGACCTGGACGTCCGCCTGGACCTGCCCCCGGTGCCGGACAGCGCAGACCTCTCCGGACTGGCCATTAAGGTAGAGTGTTTTGCTTCCTGCCTCCGGCTCCCAGGGCTCGTGAAGGGCCTCGTTGGAGCTTCCTTCCATCGGGGCAAAGGGAGGGCAGCTGGAGTCCGGGGCACTGGCGGCGGCTGAACCGTAGGGCGCAGCTGCGGGTACGGACCCCCGCGCCGGGTGCCCGTTCCTCTCCTGTTTACTGTTCAGTCATTTTTTCTGCTCTCGAGTTGATGTTTAAATTTAAGTGCAGTGAAATGAAATAAGTCCGGTTCCTCCCAGCGTTTCAAGTGCTCCGTAGCCGTGGGGGGGAAAAAAACATCTGTCCCCGTTGGAGCGGCGGTGTTATATGCTGTTTCCCCTGTACGGTGGGATTTTTCTGATGTTATTAAGTAAATAGTCTTTTGCCTTTCCATTTTGTGGCTTTGCTGAAAGGGTGCTCTGTCACCGTTCCGTTATTCCCTTACTGTGAGGCATTTAGATTGTTTCGGACCATAATGCTAGAGCGTACATCTTGGCGGACATCAGCTTTCCTGTGTCTATGTGATTTTTTTACGCTGGGCTCCCCAAAATGGAATTTCCAGATCAGAGACATCTTGTGAAAAACGTCGTCGTAAGTTATCTTGAGGCTCATAAGCCTGTGTGGTGTGAAGTTGGAAATGGGTAAATGAATTAGTTTGACTCCTGAAGTAGGTAAGCCCGCACACCACAACGAGGAGCTTGCGTGTGGCAGCTAAGACCCAATGCAACCTAGTAAGTTAATTAATTAAAGGAAATAATTCTTTAAATGATTCACTAGAGGCGAAAACGTGGTGTAGTATTTATGTGGTTGAGAAAAAGTAGGAGAAACGTTCTGCTGCGTCTTTCCTGTAGAGGAAGTGGAAGTATGGAAGGGTTCCTGGAATTCTCATCATACCTGGTGAAGTCTAGACACCACATCACAGGTGAAGTGTCTTTTTCTCTGCGGCCTCCAGGTCCCTCCCAGTGTGGATCAGTCGGAAGACGAAGGGTTCCAGTCCGCATCCAACCTGACTCCTGATTCCCAGTCTGAGCCGGGCGTGACTCCAGACGTTGACCTGTGGGACGCTGTGCTCACCTATGAGGCCAGCAAGCGGAGGTGCTGGGAGCAAGTTGGATGGTTCGTGAGCCTTTGCCTTAAAACGCACAGCCCCTGTCCCCGCACCCCCCACCCCAGGTGAACATGGCCTTTACTCAGAGAGCCCAGGCAGTTGGAATTAGGAACTTGGAAGTTTCAGTCACGTTATGCACAAGGTGTCTGCGCCCTGGGGGTTGAGGGAAGTGCAGGGGAAAGGGCTCTTGGGCCTATGGAAATTGCTACTGAGCCAGTAACTTCTGCAGATCACACTTTGTAGTCAGAGCAGTTAGTTGGCAACTGAGTTACATCCTGGCCACGACGGCTCCCAACTGGAGGTGTCCGAGGGCGGCCTGGCAGGCTGTGTGGTCAGTGCCGGGCACCGGGTGCTGATGAGGGAGCGATCTTCATGTCTAGGAGGACTGAGGGTGGTGCTCTCTGGTGAGAAGTTCCTGTCATTGCAGTGTTTCCCTGATTGGCCCTCTGCATGCAGGACCTCTTAGTCTGTAATGTGCTGGTGTCTCACAGCCTCCAAATGGGAGTAGAGAAGCCATTTCCCACATGTTTGGTCACGGGATCGTCTTGTTGCATCTCACCTGCTGACATTTCTGTGGAATGCCATTGTGGGGGGCACTGAGTGAAAGGGGCGAGGTTCGCAGGGGCCTTCTGATGCAGCCTCAGCTCCTGCAGGGTCTCCCAGGGATGAGCTCGCACTCAGGGATGTCGTGTAGGCCCTGCTCCTGCTGGGGGCCTTTCCTGGTGTGGTCATCTTCTCCCACGTGGATTCCTCCAGGCAGGGCCAGCTCCCCGCTTCCCCAAGCACCGTCAGTGTTGGTGGTTGTCTCGTCTTCGAGGGGCTTCTCTGTCCTATAATTTCCCGTTAGGTTTTCACCCTGTCTGGTGTGTACAAAGCACATCTAATCACTCTGCTGTCTGCTAACCCCTCACAAGTTTAAACGCTGGCCACCAAGCAGCTACTACTTTCTTTCGTAAATATTCACTACTGGTGTTTCAGTTACCGGTTCCCACTTTTCTAGGCTTGGTTTGGCAGGTCATTGTTTAGGAGACATGGTTGCTCGGTCGGTCAGCATCCTTGTCCCCTTTTCTGAACGCTCTTGGTCTCAGTGTCCCCTGAAAGCAGAACTGACCCCACAGCTCCAGCATGAGGGGTACCTAGCGGTGTCCCTTTGAGGAGGACGGCAGCCAGTGTGTCACCCTGTGCCCTGCGCTCCCGCAGGAGACAGCTGGCCACCTTGCAGCTGGGCACGGCCCTCACTCACCTCCCCTAGGCCCTTCCGCTGCCTGTTCCATCATAACCTGGTGCCCTTGACCCCTGAGGCCTGTCGCTCAAGTTCATTTGGAGAGTCTTGGGAACCTGTCACGTTTACATCCCAGCTGCCTGCTGGTTTCCTGCTGGGAGCTCTGACGAGGGGGCAGTCGAGGCTCCCTGTCCACCTGCAGCCCCTGAATTGTGAACTCTGCCCTCGCCTGGAGACCCCTGGAGGACCCCTGCCCCTGTGCTTCACCCTGCAAGCCAGCGTTGGTCTCCCTATTGCCGGGCGTCCTCTGTATCTGTCACCCTTTCAGGGGAAGTGGTTTTGTGATGTTAAGGGCCAAGTTCTCTGAAGGGACAAGTGTGAATTTGGTGTTTTCCTTCGAGGGCTCTCCTCTCTCAGCTCTGAGTCACTGAAGCGATCGTGTGGCCACGGTGGTTGGCAGTGACCCTGGAAGAGTGGGCAGGGGCCCAGCACTCGAGTGGGCAGTGGGGTGGCACCCGAGCACAGGCACCCCTGGGGACCCGGGAGCTCCAGAGGCCCCTCCTTTCCTCGTGCTCCTCCTGCCCTGAGGGAGGTGGGCTGGTGCCGTGGCCCGTCTGGGCCTCACCTGCTAACCTGACGCTCAGGACCGGTCTGCCCATTTCTCCTGCCCACTCGTGCCATCCTCCACTTGGCCAGTGCCACTTTCCAGAGCTGGAAATCAGAGGCCCAGCGACCCACCTGCCATGCCTCACGGCCTCCCCACCTGGACTGGGGGCTGCCGGGCCCTGCCCTCACGCCTCCCCACGCGGAGCCCCGAGCACCGGCCCCTTTCTCTTCCTGCCTCTGGACTTTCACACAGGCCGCTGCCTCTGCCAGCGTGGCTGCTCCCGGCGTGGCCTTGCTCCTGGGGCCTTCCCTTCCAGCGTCTCGGGTCCCTCTGGGACCCCTGTCCTGGGCTGTGAGTTGCGCCTCCTGGTAGCTTGTGTCTGCGGCCCCCGTTCCGAGCAGGCTGGGCTCGTCCTGCTCTGGCCCTTGCTCTCAGACACTTGCTGAGTGAGGGAGAGAGCGCGTAATGGTGCAGTGTCTGTTAAAAAGCATTTTTGGTTTGAACAAGTTCTGAGATTTTTCCTGGCTTTGTTTTATTAAGAAATTACTTTTTCTAGTGAATTTTAAGAAACAGTTCTTTCATATTTGCAGTAGGGATTGATGGCTTCTAGAGGAATATTTAAGAAGTGATACTGCCTTTTTGGTCTCTTTTGAACAGTGTGACTGGGCTGGGTAGACACTGGTAATTCCTGAACTTCCTACAGGACCCACTGTAGGCTGTGAGACCCAGTGTGCCTGTTTTCTCCTGGAATTTCAGGAGACTTTTTCTCACTGGGTTCTTTGTGCTTTTTTCAGGGGAGGGTGGGAAAGTGCATGTAACATTTGTGCATTTGACATCTTAACCCTTTCTGGGTGTACAGTTCACTGGCATCAGGGACATTCACGCTGTGTGACCGTCACCACTGTCCGTCTCTAGAACTTTTTCATCTTCCCAAACTGAGACTGTGTCGCCCTTACACACTCACTCCCCTCCCCGGCCCCCACCCTCCTTTCTGTCTCTGTGGTGGTGACTTTAGGGACCCCGTGGGGGTGGGGCCATGTAGTGCTCGTCCTCTCTTGACTGGTTTCTGTCACTCAGCATCATGCCCTCAGGGCTCCTCCACGTCGTAGCATGCGACACGTTGCATCAGGACGTCCTTCCTTTCTAAGGCTGGAGAACAGCCCTCTCGTGTGGGCAGGTCATGTCTTAATCCACTCCTCTGGCGATGGACACGCGCTCTGTTGTGACTGTTCTGCTCTGAGCCTGGGTGTTGTTTTCCACGTAGAGGCCACCACGAGCAAGTGGTCAGCTGGAGGCTCGCTGTATGCCCCGGGGGCGCCGGGCGGGTGGGGCCATTTGCTGCTGCTTCCGGACACTTTCTGCGCAGCGCTGTGTGACCGCCTGCTGGACGCTGACGGAGGGGCTGGGGGGCAGTGGGGAGTCACACCTGAAGTGTCTTAGACACTTCATGCTGTTGAATCGCTCTGTCCCACCTCCTGTTCACGTCCACGTGCTGCCCTCTCTGTCCCCCACAGCCCCCCCGGCCACCGAGAGGAACCCTACCTCACCGAGGCAGGAAGGGACGCGTTCGACAGGTTCTGCCGGCTCCGCCAAGGGGAGCTGCAGGTGCTGGGCGGGGGCCTCCTGCAGGCCCCGCAGCCCGTCCTGGTGAGGGAGTGCGAGCTGGTGAAGGATGCACTCAACGTCCTGATTGGGGTCGTGTCCGCCACGTTTTCCCTCTGCCAGGTAAGGACATGCTCACAGCGACACGCCCGCCCGCCCGGGCACTGTGCAGCGGCTGCAGAGTCCAGGGTGGCGGGTGGCCGGGAAGCCAGCCCACAGCCTGCTGGTGACTGTCGTCTCGTTTCAGTTCTAAAAAATGTTCATTCATTAACGTCCTTTTAAAAACTGAATAAAAGTAAGGTGTTCTTGCCGTCAGCGAAACAAGAGAAATGTACCCATTTCTGCGGACACTTGAGACGTGTGGGGGCCCTCCGAGCTGCGGGGGCCTGGCCTGGCTGGGCATTTATTGAGTACAAGAACACGTGTACGACAATGAAGCCTTTTGTACGTGTTGTTCTGCAGCTGCTGCTTTTGTCCCGTGCCCGGTCTCTCTGCCTCCAGCGTTCTTCCCAGGGCTGTGCTCAGGCGGAGGCCGTGCTAGGAGCACACCCTGGGTTTGGCTCAGACACGCTGCAGCCGACCCCAGGCGGTGCTGGTGCTGGTGCTGGGCCGCCCTCGGGGCTGCTGCTCCAGGCTCTGTGTCCACAGCCTCCTAGCTTCTGCTGTGTGAGTGGTGCTAGTCTGCGGACTGGAATCAAGCCTCTCCACCCTTTTAAAATTGTGGTAAAATAGTATGTCCTGATGCCGGTACGACTCTGTTTTGTATTTCTGGGGGCTGTGCTGAGAGGCTTGCAGGACCTCAGTTCCTGACCAGGGATCGAACCCGGCCCGTGGCAGTGAGAGCCCGGAATCCTTACCACTAGGCCACCAGGGACCTCCCTCAGTTCTAAACTGCTTTGATTACTGTAACTTTGTGGGAAGTTTTGACCTCGGGAGGTGTGCGTTCTCCAACTTTTTTTTAAGATTGCTATGGTTATTCAGGGCCCCTCTCAATTCCATACGAATTTTAGGATGTTTTTTTCTTTCTGCTAAAAACATCGTTGGGATATTAATAGGGATTGCGTTGAGTCCACAGACCACTTTGGGTGTATTATTATTGTTGTTGTTGTTGTTATTTTGGCCACACCATTCAGCATGCAGGATCCTAGTTCCCTGACCAGGGTTTGAACCTGTGCCTTGCAGTGGAAGCACTGAGTCTTAACCACTGGACCGCCAGGGAATTCCCTAGGTGTGTTATTATACTAACATTACTAGACATCCCAGTCCATGAACATGGGATGTCTCTACATTTATTTAGGTCTTTAATTTCTTTCAGCAATGTTTTCTAGTTTTCACTGTAACAAGTCTTTTGCCTCCTTGTTTTTTGTTTTTTTAAAGATTTATTTATTTTGGCTGCATTGGGTCTTTGTTGCCGTGCGAGGGCTTTCTGTGGTTGTGGTGAGCGGGGGCTACTTTTCATTGTGGTGTGTGGGCTTCTCAGTGTGGTGCCTTCTGTTGTTGTGGAGCACGGGCTCTAAGCACGCAGGCTTCAGTAGTTGCAGCACATGGGCTCAGTAGTTGTGACTCTCGGGCTCTAGAGCGCAGGCTCAGTAGTTGTGGCGCACGGGCTTAGTTGCTCTGTGGCGTGTGGGATCTTCCCAGACCAGGGATCAAACCCATGCCCCCTGCACTGGCAGGCGGATTCTTAGCCACTGTGCCACAAGAGGAATCTCTAGTTTTGTTTTTTGTTTTTTGGATTGTTCATTGCAAGTGTACAGGAATACAACTGATTTTTGTATGTTGATTTTGTCCCCTGGAACTTTGCTGAATTTGTTTATTAGCTCTAACAGGTGTTTTGTAGATTCTTTACTATTTTCTATATATAAGGTCATGTCATCTGCAAATAGATAACTTACTTCTTCCTTTCCAATTTGGATGTTAAAATTTGTTCTTCTTGCCTCATTGCTCTGGCTGGGACGTCCAGTATTACGTTGAACAAGAGTGGTGAAAGCAGGCATCCTTGCCTTGTTTCTGACCCCAGGGAAAAGCTTTCCGTCTCTCACTACTGAGTGTCATGTGAGCTGTGGGTTTTTCATACGTGGCCTTTATCCTATTGAGGAAGTTCCATTCTTTTCTTGGTTTATTGAGTGTTTTTATCGTGAAAAGGTGTTGAGTTTTGTCAGATGTTTTCTTTTGCATCAGCTGAGATGATCATGTGTAATTTTTCCCCTCATTCTGTTAACGTGGTGTATTGCCTCGATTTTTGTGTGTTGACTACCCTTGCATTCCTAAGATAAACCCACTCGGTCGTGGGGTAGACTCCTTTAACATGCTGCTGGATTCAGTTTGTTACTATTTTGTCAAGGGTTTTTGCATCTGTGTTCATGAGGGATGTTGGCCTGTAGCCTTCTCCTTGGAATGTCTTTATCTTGCTTTGGCATCAGGGCAGTACTGGCCTCTTAGACTTAGGTGTGTTCCCTCCCCTTTAATTTTTGGAAACGTTTAAGAACAGTTGGTGTCAGTTCTTTAATGGTTTGGTTTATCCGTGAAGCCATATGGTGTTGGACGTTTCCTCTCGGGTTTTTGTTGTTTTTATTTTCTTTACATCGTCAAACTCACGTGACATTAACATTCACCACCCTAACCTGTTGGGAGGCGTTGTGTCAGCCCCAGCCTGCTGACACGGATGCCGTGGGCTAGGAAGGCCTGCGGCGCTCCCTCGGCCTGCGGCGCTGTGGCAAGCCCCCACAGACCCCGCCCGCGCCCCACCGCCCAGGCCAGGGTGGTGCTTGGACTGGCCCTTGTGGTTCTTCTTATGGTTGTGGGACACGCCTCAGCGAGAGTCCTTCAGGGAACTTTGAAGAACAAGATTTGTTACGCACGGGTCCTAGAGGCCACACGGACGCCCAGGGCCACACGAGCAAGGTCTCGGATAGGGAGGGAGTGTGCAGGGACCTGGGGCTCTGACTGTTGGGGTCAAGGGTGGAGTGTCTAGGGTTTCACTGGTTCACTCTTTACTGGTGAACTTAAACCATGAGAGCAGGAATTAAGGCACGGGAAGGGAAAAGTGGGGTCACTCAAGGGGTCAGTAACCTAGGTCATCAGGGCGTTCTGAAAGGGGAGAGTCATGGGTGGGGTGGCCTGGCTGCCTCTGTGTTTGCTGGTAGCTGTGTAGTCATCTGCAGTGGATGCTTTGGCAGCATCAGGAATGACACTGTGTGGGCTTCCTAGGTGGCGCAGTGGTTAAGAATCTGCCTGCCAATGCAGAGGTCACGGGTTCAATCCCAGCTCCAGGAAGATCCCACATGCCGCGGAGCAATTAAGCCCGTGTGCCAAAAAAAAAAAAAAAAAAAAAGTTTGACAGGAATTACACTGTGGGAGGGTTTTAGTTACTGATTAAAGCTCTTTATTTTAGGTTTATTTAGATTTTCTGTTTCTTCTTGAGTCAGTTTTGCTACTTTCTCTGTTTCTAGGAATTTGTCCATTTCATCGGGGTTATCTAATTTGTTGGTGTCTAATTTTCACAACGCTCTCTTGTAATACTTTTTATTTCTGTAAAATCAGTCGTGATGTCCCCACTTTTAATTCTGACCTTAGTAATTTGAGTCTTCTCTCTTTTTTCTTGGTCCAGCTAAAGTTTTGTTGATCTTTTCAAAGAACCAACTTTTGGTTTCATGATTCGATTGCTTTTATTCTCTACTCCTTTTTTTATGGTTTCTTTTCTTCTGTTAGCTTTGGGTTTCATTTGCTCTGTTTCTGCTTCCTTAATGTGTACAGTGTGGCTGCTTGTGTGAGACCTTCTTTTCAACGCAGGCGCTACAGCTGTACGTTTTCCTCTTCACGCTGCTCTCACTGCACCCCGCAAGTGTGGTTGCCGTCAGCCCTCTCTTAGGTTGTCTCTGTGCTCTGTGCTTGTGGACAGTGTTGTGGGCAGCCTGCCGTGGCAGCTGTCTGTGTGCCTCTCCCGTGATTTCCTGGGACAGGTGCCTGGGAGCCGAATGATCAGACCTAACGGCAAGCACTTTCTTAAACAGCCTCAGCCTCAGGCAGGTGTTTGTGTGCCCTTCTCAGGTAGCAGGGAGTGCCTTTTGTCTGCTGCACTCTTCCTTGTGTGTGCATCTGGGTTGGGGCGCCTGGGCTTGGGCTGCTCTGGGCGGTGTTGTTGGGCGCGCGGGTGGACTGGGAGAGGTGGCACCACGTTGGGCTCTGGGTGCTCGGCCCCAGCGACCTCCCCTCTGTCCTGTCCAGCCAGCTCAGGCCTTCACGGTGCCGCGGGGCCTGCACGTCTCGGGAGCGTCGCCTGAGAGTGTCCGCAGCCTCCTCTCAGAGGTGGCCGAGTGCGGGACCCACTATGCGCGCTTGAGCCGCTTCTCTCTGCAGCCTGCGCAGGGCTCCTCGTGCAGCAGGGGCCTCGTGTTCCAGGTATGGCCCCACCTCACGCTGCTGCCGGTGCGCCGGGAGCTGCCCCAGGGCCGGCCTCAGGGCCTCTGAGCACCAGCCGTGTTCTCCTGGGTGACATCCCAAGTCCGTCAGTTACCCTTTGGGAGTAGGGTGGCCGGCAGTTAGGTCTTAGCGGGCCCATCACTTCCCTGGAAACCTGGTGCAGGTGTGCTGGGGCTGAGGGAGAGTGGGAGGCAGGTGAGGCCAGTGTTGGGGGCCCCGGGGGCAGGCCAGGCGGTGCAGGGTGGGCACGCATTGTCCCCCACCGGGTCCCTGGCACGGGGCTAACCCAGGTCCTTGTGAAAACCTTGTTGGCTCATCCGCTGGGCACAGCCCCCAGGACGGGGGGGCAGCTGCGTGGGAGGGGCCTGCAGCCTGAGAGCAGGGCGCGGGCACCGCAGCGGGGTTGTTGGGGTGGCATGTGGAGTTCAGGGCCTGGGATGGGTCCAGGTGGGGCCGGGAGGGCAGAAGGAAACCCAGACAGCGCAGCCGTGTGAGCTGTGCGGGTGCGAGGGCGGCACCGCTGTCTCCTTGCCGGGGCGGGCCTGACGTTTGTTCCGGAGTGTTCTACTCAAACCTCTGGACCCATGTGATCCGAGCAGGGCCAGGCTGCTGTGGCACCAGGACACGTGTGTCCTCAGGCCCCAGTGATCTGAGCAGCCAGAGACCCTCTGAGGGTTGGTGTCTGCACAGAGCCCG
Source organism: Hippopotamus amphibius kiboko (assembly GCF_030028045.1). Taxonomy (NCBI): domain Eukaryota; kingdom Metazoa; phylum Chordata; class Mammalia; order Artiodactyla; family Hippopotamidae; genus Hippopotamus; species Hippopotamus amphibius. The sequence continues at coordinate 514,462 of NC_080192.1, forward strand.
GCTGCTTGGGGTCTGCAGGCTCTGGTTTCCTGGTGCAGCCGGCCTGGCCTGGCTGCAGGGACAGGATTTGCAGTGGCCTCGGGCTTCTGGCCAGGCTGGGTATCTGCATGTGACCCATGGATGCCCGTTCCTTGGAAAATGGAGCCCCGGGGTTGGGGGTGGGGGCCCTGCCTTTTCCCTGCACCTGCTTGTCCTCTGCTTCTGAGCTCGGTGGCCGCGCCCCTGTGCCTGGCCGCCCTGCTCCTGGCCGTCCGCCCCACAGGCCTTCACCAGCGGCCTGAGGAGGTACCTGCAGTACTACCGGGCTTGCGTGCTCTCTACCCCGCCCACCCTCAGCCTCCTCACCATCGGCTTCCTCTTCAAGAAGCTGGGCCGGCAGCTCAGGTGGGCCTCTGCACGGCAGCTGGGGGCTGGAGGGGGGCAGGCGCGGGGCTTGCTGGGTGGTGGGCGGCTGCGGAAGCAGCTCTCCTGGTGGGCGTCTGGACAGCCCCTGGCCCGGCGGAGTGCACGAGGGGCTGGGTGCTGTCTGGGCAGCCCACCAGGTGGGCCCTGCCCGGGATCAGGGTCTTCTGCCTGATAGGCACATAAGGTCCCTACAGACAGACCGGGCCCCTGGCACTTGGGAGCCGGTTAGGAAGTGCCAGGCAGAGTGCCTGCCCAGCAGGTGCCATCTGGAGGAGGCAGAGCGGGGGGCTTGGGGGGCGGGTTCAGTGGGAAAGGAACCTGTGCAGGCGGAGGCGCGGGAGTGTGGAGCCCCAGGGCTGGAGATGGGCTGCAGTGCGGGCGTGGGGGCCTGGGGGCATGTGGAGGGCGCTGTCGGGGCTGTGCTGCCGGGTGGGGCACGGCATAAAGTGGGGCGGCGGGGGGGGGGGGCGGGGGGGGCTCGGCAGCCATCCAGCACAGCCGAGCTGGCGACCTGGGGGAGGGGTGGCTGCAGGAAGGGTCTCAGGAGAGCGGCAGGTGTGGGGGAGGGTCGTGGACTCGGGGGGATTCAGAGTCTTGGCCAGACCTGGGAAGCAGGTGGAGATGCAGGGGGTGCCCTGGGAGGGGTCTGTCAGGAATCTCAAATTGGAGGTCTTTGAGGTGCAGGTGGTTTTGAAGCCAGACCATGCGGACAGGCGGAGGGGGGCCCCGGACGTGTTCTGCTCACCTGGCTCCCCCGCCTCTGTGTCCAGGTACCTGGCTGAGCTCTGCGGTGTGGGCACTGGTGGAGGAGAGCCTAGGGCTGCGTTCCCCACGGTGAGTCTGGGTTCCTGCCGGGCGCAGGCCTGGCCGGCTCTGGGCAGGGGCGGGGCCCTGCCTGCTGCGTGGTGTCTGCGCTGAGCCCCTCCCCTTGCCGCCTGCAGGGGGTGAAGCTGCTCTCCTACCTCTACCAGGAGGCCCTGCATAACTGCAGCAACGAGCACTACCCGGTCCTGCTGTCTCTGCTGAAGACCAGCTGCGAGCCCTACACGCGGTGGGGCCCGGGGGTGGGAGTGGGGCCCACACAGTCCCCACGTGCTTGAGCGTGTCCTCTCGTCCAGACTCCTGCTGAGCACAGGGATCCAGACCGGTGGGGGGAGGACAGGTGGGCGCCTGGGGCAGAGCCCTCCACCCCGGTGAGCGCCATGCTCACCCGCTGGCCCACCCCCCCGGGCAGGTTCATCCACGACTGGGTGTACAGCGGGGTCTTCAGGGACGCTTACGGCGAGTTCATGATCCAGGTGAACCACGAGTACTTGGGCTGCAGAGGTAGGTGGTGGCTGCCAGGCTGGGCCCCTCCGTCGGGTGGGTCGGGGCCGCTGTCGGACTCAGCCCTGTGTCTTGTCCCGCACGTAGATAAGTTTTACTGGACCCACGGCTACGTGCTCATCTCCAAAGAGGTGGAGGACTGCGTGCCCGTGTTCCTGAAGCACGTCGCCCACGACGTGTACGTCTGCGGGAAGACCATCAACCTGCTGCGGCTCTGCTGCCCGCGGGTGAGGGGCCGCAGGCGCCACCGCCACGTGCAGGCTCCTTGCCGTCCCAGCGCCTGCGGCCTGGCCCTGCCCTTAGCTCCGGCTCAGCTGCGTTGGGCAGGGTCGTGGTGACCCCTCCTTCAGTTTCCCTTGAGAGTTTCACAAGCTCAACTTCTGTTGCGTTTCTGGGCGCTTGTTCAAAGGAGGAAAGCTGAGGGCATTTCAGAGACCAAGGGGCAGAGGGCTCCTTCCCACCCTGCTTCACATTGGAAACCGCCCAGCGGGACAGGAATGGGCTGTGTCAGTGGCGAGACGGACCCAGGGAATCCCGCGCGGGGCTTGCAGGGCTTGGCTGTGCTCTGCAGCTGAGCCCTGTGCTGGTGTCCGTGAGGCCGAGGCCCCGTGGAAGGTGGCCAGGTGGCAGTGGTGGGCTGTGGACGGGCAGCCTCTGCCAGGAGGTGCTGTCTGATGTCTGAGCAGGCTGGCCGGCTGGCTGTGTAGACCTGGGGGTTCCTGGCAGTGGAACAGCAGGGGGCAGGCGGGACCAGGGGGCGGAAGCCAACCACGTGCGGGGCTGAGATGAGACTGGTGTGGCCAGGGCAGGCTCAGGTCCGGGTGGGAGCACCCCTGCAGGGGAGGGGTCGGATACTGGTGAGCCCTCCCCCCCAGCTGCCAAGAGGTTGGCTGCGGGGAGGTGGGGCTTCTTGGGAGGGGCGGGGCTCCAAGGAGGTGGGGCTCTGGGGAGGGCGTGGGGAGCCAGGACGGTGCTGGGTGAGTTGACCTCAGGAAGCATGTGTGGGTGTGTCCGGCTCGTGTCCGGCTCTTCCCGGCTTCAAAGCGTTATTTGTGGGAGCCAGACCTGGCCTCTGTTGCGGGGCAGCCTTGGCCTTGGCAGCGATCCCACCCAGCCTGTGATGTTCTGGAGTCTCAGAGGATGTCCGTGGGGAACGCAGTGTTGCTGAGAAAGCAGGCTGTCCGCGCGGGTCGCCAGAAACAGACAGGCAGAGCGGGACACGGCTCCGAGTGCCTCTGGGCTCACGGCCGGTCCTCCGTCCTCCGCAGCATTACCTGTGCTGCTCCGACATCCCGGTCCCTCGCATCTCCGTGGTCTTCTCCCTCGAGGAGCTGAAGAACATTGAGAAGGACTGTGCCACCTACGTGGGCCGCGTGGAGAGCGTGGCACGCCACAGCTGCATCAGCAGAGAGGAGAAGGTGAGGCCCTCTCGGGCCACGGGCCTTCCCCGCGCTTCCGTATCGTCTCTCCTCCCAGGGTGGGTTGGACGATGGGCAGCCTGAGCCTGGCTGAGCGGTGGCTCCCGGGCAGCAGGACCTGAGGCTCCTGGCCTTGGTGGCCTCTGGGAGCTCCCGTCCTGCTCAGAAAGGGCAGGAGTGCTGGGGACCAAGCTCTGAGCATCCTGTGTGGGGGAGGGGGTGATGGCCTGGCACCGGGTGGGCAGCAGGGAGATATGGGCGGGGCAGACCCCAGAGAACACTTCAGGGGGCTGGCGGGGTGAGTGCTGGAGGTGCGGAGGGGGCTAGCCTGTTTGGGCGGCCTGGCCTGGCTTCCATCCCTGCAGGGAAGCCCGTCCCCTCCAGGGTGGGCATACAGGCCGGGGTCTTGGCCCCAGATGGCTCTGTGAGAGTGTGTCAGATGCCTGGGAACCAGCTTCGCCACTGTGCGAGGAGGGCACCATGGCCCCAGAGCCCTGGCACTGTCCCTGGACAGCCCACCGGGGTCTGAGCAGAACCCCACCCCCCCACCCCCCCCCCCCCCGGCCGTCCCGGGGCGCAGGGCGGAGGATTAGCGGCGTCAGTTGCTGCTGGTCTTTTTCAGGAATTACGAATGGAAATCGCAAAACAGGAATTAATTGTCCAGGCCCGGGAAGCGGCGTCCAGGGTGCTGAGCGCACTCAGCGGTGCGTGTGGCTGGGGTCCCCCCCACCCCTGAGTTGTGGGGCGGCCTGCGGGGACTCCTCCGCCACGGGGCCTCTCGCCGTCTCGTCGCAGATCGGCAGGTGTCTGAGCGGGCGGCGTTGGATGCCCAAAAGCGAGAGCAGTTTCAGAGGCTGAAGGAGCAGTTTGTGAAGGACCAGGAGGTGGGTGGGGTCAGCCTGGGGGTGGCGCAGGCCCGGGGAGTCGGCTTCACCAGCGGGGCCGCCTGGGGGGTGTTGTGCAGCGACGCCGGGCGGCCAGGCAGGAGGAGCTGGACGACGACTTCAGCTACGCCCGCGAGCTCCGGGACCGGGAGAGGAGGCTGAAGGCCCTGGAGGAGCAGCTGGAGAAGAAGGCCAGGTAGGCGCTGCGGGCGCCGTGGCCACTCCCGGTCGGCCTTCCGGGGGCTCCAGGGCTGGTTGGATCTTCGTGATGGCCGTTTGCCTCTTACCTTGAAACTGTCCGGGTGTGCACCAGGCAGGAGGTGCAGTGCCCTGAACTCAGAGTGTCTTCTCGCGGTGGGGCTGTGTGGGCTGGGATCCAGGACCCACCCCTGTGCTCCTGGCCCATTGCTCTCTTCGTTTTTAGTTTAACAGCTGCTGGGTTTTTTTTGTTTTTTTTTTTTTCAGTTAATTTATTTATTGGTTTTTTTTTTTTATTGGCTGTGTTGAGTCTTCGTTGCTGCACACAGGCTTTCTCTAGATGTGACAAGCGGGGGCTTCTCTTCATTGTAGTGCACGGGCTTCTCATTGTGGTGGCTTCTCTTGTCGTGGAGCAGGGGCTCTAGGCACGTGGGCTTCAGTAGTTGTGGCGCTCGGGCTTAGCTGCTCCGCGGCATGTGGGATCTTCCCAGACCAGGGCTCGAACCCGTGTCCCCTGCAGTGGCAGGTGGATTCTTAACCACTGCGCCACCAGGGAAGTCCCAAACAGCTCCTGGTTTTTAAATTTACTTTTAAACCTGTCCGTAGCCTGGCAGAGAGACGGGACCTCATCAGGCACAGGACCCAAGTGTGTCTCTTGCCCTGTCGTCGGCTTGTCCTGTCCTTGCGTGCATTTCCCGTGAGCCGGCAGCAGGGCTGGCATCTCAGAGGGGGGCCCTTTGTGGGAGGGGCTGTCCCTTCCCACTCATGGTCTTGGGGTCTCCGTTGTCCTGACCTGCGGGCTGTTTATGGGGCTGTGACAGAGCCAGCACGTGATGAGTGCACAGGCCTGCGCGTGTGCATACGTGCTTTGTGTGTACACACATGTGTGCGTGTGAGTATATGTTATTCTCCTGTTTACACGTGAACTAGGTGTAGAGGCTGTGTCCCTGGCCTGTGGCAGCCACATTAAAAATGGCCAGTTTAGGTTTGAAACCAGTTTCCTGCTGGCAAGAGGATCAAAATTATTGGGTGCGCCAGCTAGCCAGCTTGGAATTAAGCAAATAGTGTTCACACCGCACCCTGTGTGCCCTCTTGTATTAATAAGCAGTTTTCTGGGGTTTGCACCGGCAGAACGGGAAGTGGCCTTTTGTACAGCTGAGGAGGTTGAGGCCTTGCCTCCTGGAGGGCCTGGGCAGCCCCGGCCCCGCCCCAGTCCCTTTGCCTCCGGCTGAGTAGGAGCTGGTTCTGGTGTTCCCTCGGCAGAGTGAATTCACTGGGCCTGCCCACCGGGGGCTCCCAGTCTGGCCAGAAGGACCTGCCCAGCGTGGCCGCTGCAGGTGTTGTGGGGGCCCAGAGGGACGAGCTGCCCGCCTGGGGAAGGTGCTGGGTGTGGACTGCCCATCGGGAGCCTCTGCGGTGGAGAGCCATGCGGCCCACAGGGCACCTGCTGGGCGGCGGGTGCCCGTGGTGACAGCCCTCTCTGGGTGGCTGCAGGCAGGCGCTGGTGGATCATTACAGCAGGCTGTCTGCAGAGGCAACGCGTCGTGAGCAGAAGGCGCTGTGGATGGTGCAGAGGCGCAGGCTGGCCGGCGCCCGGCGGCGCTTTCTCTTAGAGGATGAGAAACGCGTGCAGGTATCACTGCTGCTCACACGGGAGCTCTTCCCTGGGCTCTCAGGGACGCAGAACCCCCTGACGTCCACGCAGACCCGCCTGTGTGTCCGCTGGCTCTCATCAGGGGCTCAGGTCGTGACTGGGGGAGGCTGTGCCGCCCTCCGACGGCATGGGCGGTGCTGGACGCCCGCCAGGCCACGAGCCAAGTGCTGCGTCCGCCCCCCCGAGGCGCGGTGCCCGGCTGTTGTGGACGGTGGGGCTGTGGCTTCCAGCCCACGTGGCTGCTGCCTCACCCCCTGCTGGTTGGATTTCAGGCGATGCTGGAAGACGTGGCTGAGGGGAAGCCCCTAGAGCCGCCAGCCTTCCTCCCTGGTGCCCGTGCCCAGGTGAGTGCCCACTCCCAGGCGAGGGGCCAGGGCAGGATCAAGGGCACGTAGCGTGGGGCCCTGAGCTCGCTGCCCGAGGCCTGGCCTGTGTTCCCACTGCCTCCCTGTCACGGGTTTTGGCCACTGGGTGCAGAACCGAATGTGGGGGACCAACGTGCGCTTGTGTCTCAGGCCTCCTTTCCAGGCCCCGAGTGCCCAGATGCCGCCGGCAGCTGTGAGTCTGGGCGTGCAGAGCGGCTCGAGGCTGCCCGTGGCGACCCTGACACGCGGAGCCTGCCGACGCCCCAGCCCCTCGCGTCTGCAGCAGCGGGGGCCTGCAGCTCGGGGCCAGGAGCAGGCCCACTGTCGGGGCCGTTCTCTGCGGGCCTCAGCATCGGAGACTTCCTGCCCGTGGCCCAGGGCGCTGAGCAGCCTGTGCTCACCAGCTCGGCCCCCATCCTGGAGGAGGCACTGCAGACCATTGGCTCGGACGCACCTCCCTTGGCTCCGTCCTCAGCAGGGGCCACAGGGCCCTCTGGGCCACAGGAGTATGATTTCAGAACCATCCTGAGGCCAGCTGTGGCCACCCCAGCGTCCCCAGGGTCCCTCCAGGCTGCAGGAGGTGGCTTGGGCAGCAGGGGGCAGCTGTTGTGGGAGGACACTCACATGCGGCTGGACACGTGTGTCCCGGATGGACAGGTGGCTTTACCTCCCCTGCACCCCCCCCAGCACCCCTCCCCCCAGGAGAGCAGCCAGGCCACAGGGCAGCCCCTCGGGCACGTGGCTGAGCCTGCAGAGGGTTACGCCTCCTCCCGGCGACGGCCGCGGTGGAACATCCATGGACACGTGTCGGACGCCAGCATCAGGGTTGGGGAGAACGTTTGGGACGTGGTCCCCTCCCGGCCACGGTGGAACATCCACGGACACGTGTCTGACGCCAACATCAGGGTTGGGGAGAACGTGTGGGACGTGGCCCCCTCCCAGCCACGGTGGAACGTCCACGGGCATGTGTCTCAGTCCAGTGTGATGCTGGGGGTGCTCTCGGGGGAAGCCGAGCCCCATGTGCCCAGGTCCTCCTGGGTGCCCCCTGACCACGGGTCCCAGTCAGGCCTCTGCTCGGGAGCCGAGAGCACTACCCAGGAACGTGAGCCGCGGCCACCTGCAGAGGCGTCCTCAGGCGGCTGCAGCACACAGGTGGCTGGACCTGGCTCTGGTCTTGGGGAGGAGAGTGGACCCCGGGCCGAGCTGTCCGCAGAGGCTGCACCCGCTGCTCGGGGAGACGGCACCCCTGTGGGGCCAGGTCAGTGCGGCCTCCAGGGCTGTCCTCTTACTTGGGGCATCTGTGAGCCCAGGATGGGGGCTGGGGTGAAACGGCTGCCCTGGGGGCTCAGTGGGGATGCTGCCCTGCGGCAGGTACTTGGCCCTGATGCTCCTCCAACCCCATTTGTTCCGCTCAGGCCTGGGGACGAGTGCGGACTCCAAGGACCACTCTCCAAGTCACCCTCCAAGCCCACAGGTCAGGGCAGCCGTGGTTGGGTTGGGGATTGGGTTGGGGGAGCGTGCTCTGCTGGTGACCCCTGACCCCGCCTGGCCATTCCCGGGTGGGGAGGGCTCCATCCTGGGACCGGGCAACAAACACGTTGGGGGATCCCCCCACCCAGGCCTTCCTCTTCCACATGAGGGCAAGAGGCGGGTTCCTTGAGGCTGGGTCGTCTTAGGAGGGCGTGGACACCCGGAGCAGCCCCAGCCCTGGCGAGGAGGCGGCCCAGCGCTGGGACAGGGAGCAGGCCTACCTGGCGGGCCTGGCGGGGCAGTACCGCCTGGAGCAGTACCCAGACAGCTACGAGGCCATGTGTGAGTTGGCTGGCCGCGGTGGGAGGGAGCCTGGCCGGCGTGTCCCCGATGCGTGACCCCTGTCTGGGTCACCCCTGCAGCAGAGCCTCCTGTTGCCCGCCTCCTGCACCACGGGCTGCCCCGAGCCTTCGCCCTCCCCGAGGACCCGGGGGTCCAGTCAGACGCAGACGAGAGCGCAGTGCAGCTGAGCGAGCAGCTCCCGCTGCCCGTGCTCATGAAGCACTCCCTCTCCGCCCCGCTGGCCGCCCAGTGAGTGCCCGGCCCCGCCCCGCCCTCAGCCCCTCCCATTCCCCAGTCCCGCCCCCCGCCCCGCCCCGCCGGCCGCCCAGTGACTCCAGGCCCCTTCGCCAGCGTCTCCCTGGTGAACAAGGCCGCGGTCGACTACTTCTTCGTGGAGCTGCAGCTCGGGGCGCACTTCGAGGCGCTGCGGCACTTTCTGCTGATGGAGGATGGGGAGTTTGCGCAGTCCCTCAGCGACCTGCTCTTTGAGAAGGTGAACCCTTGGCAGGGCGCGCGTGGGCGGGGCCGCAGGCAGGGGGGACGCCTGGGGACACGAGGATGCCCTGCTCTGCTGCTGCAGCTCGGGGCGGGGCAGACGCCCGGGGAGCTCCTCAGCCCGCTGGTGCTGAACTCCGTGCTGAGCAAGGCCCTGCAGTACAGCCTGCACGGCGACAGCCCGCAGGCCGCCAACCTCTCCTTCGCTCTCAAGTTCCTGCCCGAGACGTTTGCCCCCAACGCCCCAGATGTGCTGAGCTGCCTGGAGCTCAGGTACAAGGTCAGCAGGACCGCTCGTGTGGGCGGGCGGGGGACGGTCCCAGGATGCAGGGCGTGCTGAGCCGGTGTCCCCGGCAGGTCGACTGGCCTCTCAACGTCGTGGTCACCGAGGGCTGCCTGAGCAGGTACAGCGGCATCTTCTCCTTCCTGCTGCAGCTGAAGCTCATGATGTGGACGCTCAAGGACGTCTGCTTCCACCTCAAGCGCACAGGTGAGCCTGGCGGGGTCTGGGCGTCCCCTTGGCCTGTGGCGGCAGCTCACCCCCGCCCCACCACCCTCCGCAGCGCGGGTGAGCCACGCGGCCGGCTCGGTGCAGTTCCGCCAGCTGCAGCTGTTCAAGCACGAGATGCAGCACTTCGTGAAGGTCATCCAGGGCTACATCGCCAACCAGATCCTGCACGTCACCTGGTGCGAGTTCCAGGCCAGGCTGGCCTCGGTGGGCGACCTGGAGGAGGTCCAGCGCGCCCACGTGGAGTACCTGCACAAGGCTGTTTTCAGGTGCGCGGGGGGCCAGGCTGTGTTACTCCCCGCGCCCCCGGGACAGGCACACCCACCTGAGCCCCGCTGGCTGCCCCCTCCCCCCCCCACCCCTGCAGGGGCCTGCTGACGGAGAAGGCGGCACCCGTCATGAATGTCATCCGCAGCATCTTCAGCCTGGTCCTCAAGTTCCGCAGCCAGCTCATCTCCCAGCCCTGGGGCCCGGCCGGCGGCCCCCGCGGCCCCGAGCACCCCAACTTCGCCCTCATGCAGCAGTCCTACAGCGCCTTCAAGTACTACTCCCATTTCCTCTTCAAAGGTGACCCGCCCCCAGGGCCAGGCAGGGACAGGTGGGGGGGGGGGGGCGGGGGCCGAGCGGCTCGCTGACACCCCCTCCCCACAGTGGTGAGCAAGCTGGTGAACCGCGGCTACCAGCCGCACCTGGAGGACTTCCTGCTGCGCATCAACTTCAACAGCTACTACCAGGACGCCTGAGGCCTGTGCGCGCGGCCCGTGTGGCAATAAAGGCGCCGCCCACCCTGTGCACGCCTCTCTCTCTGCGGGCCGGGTCCTGGGCTGGGGCGGGGACAGAACGAGCACAGGGAGGCGACGGAGGAAGCTGCCGGTTTATTCAGGGGCCGCACCCCCGGCGAGGGGGCCGGGGGCCGTGGGTCAGCCGAGCGGGCCCCTCTGCGGAGCCGTCCTGGGGCGAAGCGGCCTGACGTGGGGGGCAGAGCCTGGGGCGGGGCGGTGCTGCTGAGTCGGCATCAGACAGAGACGGGTCAGGTCCCGACTGGACGTCTCTGCCGTCATGGAGAGACCGGCGGGGTGGCGGCCGCCTCGTGGACTCAAAGGCTCGGGCCTCGGGGCTCCTGCGCGGAGGCCTCCAAGGCGGTTACGAGGATCACGTCACGCACAGCTCGACCGCCCAGAGCGGGGGCTTGCTGCTGTAGGAGCGCCGCCCACCGGCCTCCGCACCGGCCTCCGCGGGCTCGACGGCCTCCCCCTCCCTGTGGTACGGGGTCTCCAGCAGCTTCAGCACCCGCCGCACCTGGAGGAGAGCAAAGGGTGGGCTGTCAGGGGCCGGCCTCCCTTGCAGCGGGAGGGACCGGGCGGGGAGGGCCGGCGGCGCTTGCCTCCGAGAAGTCCCCGCCCTCGGCGGCCTCGATGGCGTGCTGCGCGATGTAGTTCCTCAGGACGTACTTGGGGTTGCTGGCGTGCATGGCGCGCACGTGCTCGGCCTGCCAGGCTGCAGCGTCGCCCGCGGCCTCCCGGTCCTTCTCCAGCCGGGCTCTGGAATCACACCCGAGCTGAGGGTCAGCAGAGCGGCCCCGCCCTCTGTGCTGGGTTCCCTGGGTGGGGGGAGCCCACCTGTACTCCTGGAGCCACTCGGCCCAGCGGCTCCTGTTCTTGCTGTGCAGCTCGGCCGGGCTCAGCTGCTCCAGCCGCGACTGCTGCTCCACGCGCTCCAGCTCTCGCGCCAGGCTCGCCCGCGTGCCGATGAGGGCCAGGAGCTGCGGGTTGGACTGTGCCAGCATGAGCATCATGGACAGCTGCCTGTGTGGAGGGGGCACGTGAGCGACCCTGGCCCACGGCGTCCCTGCTGCTGCCCTGCCGTGCCCCTGTCTGCAGCCCCACCGCGGTGAGCCTGGGTGCGATGGACGAAACAGACGCGGGACCGCCACAAGCCTCCCGCCCTTGTTCTGCGGCAGCGGGGCACGCAGAGCCGCAGGTGGACCTGGGCGGGCCCATCTCCCTATTGCCGGGCGCCCGCCTACATCCCACCCAGTGCCTGTCCCTCTGGGAGAAGGTCACTGCTGTCGGCTCCTCCCCCGGTGATCGCAGGGCCGGATCCTTCTCCACCTCTGGGGGTGCTGGGGGGCAGGCAGCCCGCAACACCCCTGCCCAGTTATCCTGGCCCCACGCTCAGCAGGCCCCCTCTCCACGCTGCCGCACTAGATCCCTGTCTGGCACGGGACGTGTTGGCGGTGGGTTTTGAGTGTGGGCTGCACCCTCGGGGCACGACATGATGGTGCAGAAATCCTAGTCTGGCTGCGGACAGTGGGCCCAGGCCCTTCCTGGGGAGTCTCCCCAGGGCAGAGACCATGCGCCCCAGCCTGTGCCTCCCCGTCCCAGTGTCAGCATCTCCATCCTCTCCTCTGACAGGTGGGCCTTGGGGCCCCGAAGCCAGGGTCTGACCATCTCACTCCTGGGAGTGGAGTGGCTGCCTGGGCCACCATCTCCAGTGTCCTCCCACACGTTTGATTCTAAGCATCCCTCCCTTTCTGGACACAAATGCCAAGGAAGCAAGACCCGAGGACCCACCGGGGCTCCATCTGGGGTCGGAAGGCGAGCCTCAGCTCCTCCAGGGAGGCACACTGTGCAGTCAGCGCCGCCAGGAACTCATCCAGGGCTGGAGGCTCTGGCCCGGTTGGGAAGGAGCTCAGTAGGTAGAAGGAGTTTGTGAAGTCAGCACCTGGAACACGCAGCTGCTCAGGACGTCATCCCATCACCAGATGACCCAAATGTGTTCATCCAACACGGGTGCAAAGCCCTGCCCGGCGGCAGGCCAGGGACTCCTGACGGCTCCCCTCCAGCCTGTTCTCAGCCCCCCCCAGCTCAGCCCCCGCTCTGAACCTGTCAGGTCACTCAGTCTCTCAAGGCCTCTCAGCCCAGCTTCTTCATCTGTAAAATGGGTCAGTACAGTGAAGGCACCGAGGCCACCCTGGCCCTCATCCCTGCCAGGCACTCAGCATCAACTGCTTCGAGGGCTGCAGGGTCGAGATGGCACAGGACTCGAGACACCAGAGATGCTGTGAGGGCCTCAGCCTGACTTGCTAAAACACTGTCACTGTAGCCCCTAAGGAAACTCCCAAGAAGCAGACACAGGGGGAATGAGAAGGGTACCAGGATGGTGTAGTGCAAAAAAAATCACCTTAACACAAGAGCGGTAACAGAGAAAAGAAGGGACAAAAATAGTGTAAGACAAAACAAAGAACAAAAGTCTTTATCAGTAATTACTTTAAAAGTAAATGGATTAGGGAATTCCCTGGTCCAGTGGTTAGGACTCTGCGCCTGCCTTCACTGCCGAGGGCGAGGGCATGGGTTCAATCCCTGGTTGGGGAACTAAGGAAGCCAAAAAAAGAAAAAAAAGTAAATGGATTAATGTCTCCACTGAAAGAGCAGAGGCTGGCAGAGTGGATTAAAACCATGATCCAACTACAGTAAGATCCTCACTGTAGACTCATAAGTTGAGAGTGAAAGGATGGAAAAAGTATCTCACGCAAATATTGAAAGTAACCTAAAGAGAGCTGGGGTGGCTACGCTGACATCAGAAAAATAGACTTTATGTAAGAACTTGACAAAGAGGAGCATTATATACTGACGAGTCAGGTCAGCAAGAAGACGTAACCATTACAAACACGCACCAAACAAGAGCCCCCCATACACAAAGCAAACACGCGTAAGACGGAAGGGTGCAGGGCTTCCCTGGTGGTCCAGTGGCTGAGACTCCACGCTCCCAAGGTGGGGGGCCCGGGTTCCATCCCTGGTCAGGGAACTAGATATGCCGCAACTGAGAGTTCACAAGCCACAACTGAAGATCCCGCAGACAGCAACAAAGATTCTGCATGCTACAACTAAGACCCAATGCAGCCAAATAAATTTAAAAAACCCTAAAAAACAAAAAGAAATAACTGAAGGGCAAACAATATTTTAAATCTACTCCAAAAAAAGACAACTGAAGGGTGGACTCAAGCAGTTCTGTAAGAGCTGGGACATTGGCACCTGACACCTGGACAGGAGGTCAATAAGAAAACCACATGAACAACAGACACAACATTCCACCCAAGCTCTCAGGTGCACGTTCTCTAGGATAGGCCACGTCTTAGGCCATGAAAAGACTGATGTCTTCTGCAACCACAATGGAATGAAGCTAGAAGTCACAAATGGAAGGAAAACTGGAAAATTCACAAATAATGTGAAAACTAATCAACCACTGGGTCTAAAAAGAAATCACAAGGGAAATTGGAAAATACTTAGAGGTGTGAACCAAAAGCAGCAGTGCTCAGAAGGGAGTTTGTAGCAGTAAATGCTTGCATTACAAGAGCAGCTCTCTTATCAGAAAAAGTAAATTTGTAACTGTGTGGTGACCACTTCACACACACATAGCAAATCAGGAGGTGCACACCTGAGACTTACAATGATGCTATATGCCAGTTACTTCTCAATAAAAAAAGATTTCAAATCGATAATCTAACCTTACACCTAAGGAACTAGAAAAAGAACAAAATAAGACCAAAGGTAGCAGAAAGGAAGGAATTAAGGTGAGAGCAGAGATCAATGAACTAGAGAACAAAAAGGAGAAAATCAGTGAAACCACAGTTGGTCCTTTGAAAAGATCAGTAAAACTGACACAATTTTAGCTACACTAACAAAAAGAGAAAAGACAGGTAACTAAAAGAAATAAAAGTCGGGACATCACTACTGATTATACAGAAATAAAAGACTAAGAGAACAGTGAATAATAATTTAGATAACTTAGATGACAGACAAATTCCTGGAAGCACATAAGTTACCAAAACTGACTCAAGAAGAAATAGAAAATCTAAATAGTCCCATAGCAAGTACAGAGATGGGAAACTTTCTAACACAGGAAATGTCAGGACCAGAAGGCTTCACTGGTGAATTCTACCAAACGTTTAAAGAAGAATTAACACCAATCCTTCTCAGACTCTTCTGAAAAACAGGAGGGAACACTTCCTAACTCATTTCATGAGAGCAGCACTGCCTCTCAAAGATACCATGAGAAAAGAAATCCACAGACCAGCATCTCTTGTAAACACAGATGTAAGAAACCTCAGCAAAACATCAGAATGCAAGGGGACGTCTGTGTGTCCCCTGCTCAAATTCACACATGGAAACCCACATCCCCACGGTGGCGTGTTCGGAGATGAGGCCTTTGGGAGGTAGGTCACGAGGGTGGGGCCCTCACGATGGGCTTGGTGCCCCTGCTCCCCACTTGGCTGTGGGGGGACGCACCCAGAGACAGCACCCCAATCCTGGGCCTCCGGCCCCCAGACTGGGAAGCAGTTTAGACTAGGACAGGACACGGATGAAGAAGTGAGGAAGACACGCTCGCCTCAGCTGCAGCACAGCGCGAGACACTCAACAAGGGGTAGAAGGAAACTTCCTCTACTTGAGAAAGGCCACGTGCAAACAGACCCACAGCTCACATCACACTCGTGTGAAAGATGGAGCTTTCTCCCAAGAGCAGAAACAGTGAACGCCGCCTGGTCAGCTGCCTCTGTCGCGCCGCGCTGGGCGTCCGCCCCTCCCCCCCAGAGGACGGGAAACGGACGCACACAGACACGGAACGTCTGTGCCCACAGCAGCGTCATGCACGGTGGCCACGGGGTGGAGCGGCCCAAGTGTCCGATAGACGATGGGCGAGCAAAGGGCAGGCTGCCCGCACAGGCCACTCGGCCTTCACGTCCTGACACACACACAGCGGGGATGGACGTCACGCTGAGCGGGGGGAGCTGGACACACGGTCGCGTGCCGTGCACCCCCGCTGTGAGGCCCCTGGAGGGCAGGTGGAGGGGCAGGGCAGCGAGCGCCTCGCGGGTGCAGATGTCTGTCAGGGAAGACACAGAAGTTCTGGAGACGACGGCGGTGATGGTCACGTGACATGGCAAACGTGCGTAAAGCCACTGGGACGTGGTTGACGTTCTGTTGTACCACCCGCCCACACTCACCCGTCAGGTGCATCGTCTCCAGGAGCTTGGCCACCAGGGCGCCGTCCTCCTCCCGCTCGGTCCGCACGAGGCCCAGCTTCCGGCGCATCTTCTGCAGGTAGTGCCTGTGGAACTCGGCATCGAACTCCTCCGCCAGGATGGCCTCGGCCAGCTCGAGGGGCAGCGCGGGGTCCAGGGCCTCGGCCAGCTTCTGCAGGTTCCACTTGCACACCTCTGGCTGCTTGCTGTATGAGTAGCGCCCGGCAGTGTCGGAGGCGTTGCACACGTGGTCGGGGTCGTACCTGCCACATGGGTGAGAACCGGGTGCTGCCCAAGGGGGCCTGCCAAGGGGCGGGACAGGCCCCGGGGGCTGCTGCGCTCCTGCCCTGTCCTGTGGGGCCCTGCAGCCGCTAGAGCGGGGAGGCCGCATGCCAGCTCGGCCCCTCGCCCGCCCCCGCCTGGCTCCCACCCCCACCCCTTCAGCCACCTTCTGCCCGAAAGCCGCAGGGGTGCGGTTTAGCACGCCTCTGTGCTCAAACCCCCCAGGGGACTCCTGCTCTGGGAACAGCTGGCTGACCAGGCTTTGCTGAGAATTAAACACAGAACAAAACAGAAAGCAGCTGCGCAGGCCTGCAGGTCCTCCCCATGGCCCTGCGAGGCCTGCGCCGTGGTGGGCCTGCCCCAGCTCCCGGGGCGGCGGGCGGGCGCGGGACACCCACCTGTCTAGGAAGCCGAAGGGCCCGTAGTCGATGGTGAGCCCCAGGATGCTCATGTTGTCCGTGTTGAGCACGCCGTGGCAGAAGCCCACGCACTGCCACTCAGCCACCAGCTGGGCCGTGCGCCGTGTCACCTGCAACAGGACGGCCCCTGACTGCTCCCCTCTGGGCCCCGCGCTCCCCCCCCCAACCAGCTGTGCCCCCTGAGCTGCCCTTGCCGTGCCTCCCGAGGGGCTCGACCCAGTGTCCTGTCCTGTCGGCCGACACGTGGCCGTGGGGAGAACACCAAGGACACTTAAGAAGGACACAGAGTATTTTGGATATCCTCACATACACCATCCAGCTACTCTATATACTCACCATTTTGGCTTTTACCCAAACCAGAAACACCAGGGAACCTCGACATTCTAATGACTCAGGCCCCGGAGATGACCACGGGGAAACAAGGAAGGACGTTACCATGTTCTCAGGCAAAACCTGCCCCAGGTCCAGCCCCTGTGCCCAGGGCCCCGCCTCGCCCGGGGCTGCAGGGAACAAGGCTCAAACGGCCCAGCCGCCCAGCCCAGGGTCCCGCGGCCAGACCTGCCCCCCCGCCCCCCTCCCCAGAGGCAGGGCTGCACCTGAGGCCCCTCGAGGCCCCCCCACACCGCGCCTCCCGAGGCAGCAGGCAGCTCTCCGCGTCACTGACCAAGAGGCCCCGGTTCAGAGCAGGGAGCCCGGACCACCCACCTCAGCTGTGAGCTGAGCTCTGAGACCGCCCTGGCACCGCCCACGTGGAAGGCGGGAAGAAACAGTGCGGCGGACGCGGGGCCGGGGCCACTTCTGGTGCAGAGCACGGGCTGCGGGCCTCCGGCCCTCAGGCAGACCCCTCGCCGGCTGCCTCCGTCCCGCTGGCTGGGGCTGCCCCCTCCCCGACGGTCGTGTGGGACGCCTGCACTGCCCATGGGGCGGGGACCACGCCTGAGAGCTCTGGGGGTGGCGAGCCAGGAAAATCAGCACTTCCCCCACACGGAGAGGCCACGGGGTGCGTGGCTGGGGCCGACGCGCGCACAGGCCCCAACACCCGCCAGCCCCGACGCCCTCCCAAGCTCTCTGTGCGGCCCCTCGATGCTGCTCAAACAGTGACGGGGGTTTGTCTCAGGACCCCAACCCTCCCCAGTATCTGAGGAGCTGGCCCTGGGCCGAGGCAGAGGGTCGTGACCTGGAGGGCAGAGCGATCAGCGTCCACCCACAGGGGTGCGGCCCTCACCCACCTCCCGGAAGAAGGCAGCGTGCCTCTGCACAGCGTCGCTGGCGTGAGCAGCCTGGATCTCGGGGTAGAAAGTGCTGATGACGTAGTCAAGCATCTGCACGCGGATGTCATTCCTCCCCACACTGGGGCCTGCGCGCCCCGTGTGCTCGTCCGGAGACTTGAAGATCTCAAAGGATCCAAACCTGGAGGGAAGACCCGTGTTGGAAACAGGTTACACGTGACGCCTGCCCCGGCGAGGAAGGAAGGAAGGAGGGTGTGGCCAGCCCTCGCGGCCACAGCGGGGACAAACCACATAAACGTAGCTGGTCTTTCGGGGACACAGTCAGACACGGGGCACTGCCCGGAGTGTGTGGAGTGGGACCACCATGGCCGCCCTGCAGGGATGAGAGGGGCTCTGTGTCCGGCCTCCCACACCGAGGGATGTGCCAGCCACCCGTGTCCTGCAGCGGTCACCAGGGCCAGCAGTGGGGCGACTGTGCCCCCCGGGGATGAGGCAGAGTCCGGAGGCATTTCTGGTCGTCACGACGGGGTGGAAGCCAGGGAAGCTGCCCGACATCCTGCAGGACACGGGCCAGCCCGCAGCAGAGACGGCCCGGTTCAGGTGCCGCTGGTGCGGCTGTGCTGAGAGGCCCCGCGTCTCCCAGAGCGAGGCAGACACCCGCCCCGACACCCCCACCCCCAGAGGACAGAGGGCGAGCCGGTGACAGCTGATGCAAAGGGTCACCCTGGGTCACCTGACCCTGCAAGACCGCCACAGGCACCTCCTGGTGACTCTGGGTCCCGGTGGTTGTTACCGAGCCCGCAACGCCAGACAGCGCGCTGACGCCGAGGACGATCAGGCCCCGCTGGAGACGGCGGCCAGGAGGCCTCCAGTCAGCGAAGGGGCCAGAGGGAGTGGCCCACCAGGAGTCACGGCCGCTTGTCCAGCGACCCAGTGAGCCCGTCTTCTCGGTGCGTCTTACATAGCGCCTGGTTATAAACTCCAGGTCAACAGCTCTGGACACGCTGCCCCGAACCTGCATTGGGGTGACCCCCTCTGGCCGCCCCGGGCCCTGCACCCTGGCCACCGGGGCGCCACAGGAGCGTGAGGACAGGCGTTACCTGAGGAACGTGGGGGCCACGCGCAGCACGACCGCGCACGGCTCGGGCTTGGGGTTGCCGTCGTAAAACACGTCCCGCACGACGGTGGACTGGGATGTGACGCAGGCCCCGGCCCTGGTGGTGGGGATGCCCAGGTGGAACATGGCCTCGCTGCACAGGAACTCGCGGATGCTGGAGCGCAGCACCTTGCGACCGTCAGCCTGTCTGAGGTCAAGCGCAAAGGTCACTGCCGGGCTCCCCTCAGCACCAAAGTGGCCGCGGAGGGCAGGGACTGGGAGAGAACCCCCTAGCGGCTCTTTAAAAACAACCCACAAGCAGCTCTGACATCACCGTGAAGAGTCTGTTGTGGATGACCCCAGACGCGAAGCCCCGAACGCCCTCCAGGTCTGGAGCCGCGGCACCAGGTGCCTGGCCCGAGGCGGGAGGCCGGGTCCACACCAAGGACAGGGAAGGCTACTCCCAGGGTCACACACACGCTTGCAAATCTGCAATCCTGTTTCTATGAATTCACAACAGCACACACACAGAGCATTATCTGTAGTGGGGGGAGGACCTCAGTCTTCCGCGGGCAGCGCTGAATGACCTGGATGTCTTCTTCTTATGCAAAACCTTCGTTATTACTATTATTTTAAATAGACTTTTTAAAAAATTAATTTATTTTATTTATTGGCTGCATTGAGCCTTTGTTGCTGCACACGGGCTTTCTCTCGCTGCTGAGAGTGGGGGCTACTCTTCATTGTGGTGCGCGGGCTCCTCATTGTAGTGGCTTCTCTTGTTGCAAAGCACGGGCTCTAGGAATTTGGTCTTCAACAGTTATGGCACATGGGCTCAGTCGTTGTGGCTCACGGGCTCTAGAGCACAGGCTCAATAGTTGTGGTGTACGGGCTTAGTTGCTCCATGGCATGTGGAATCTTCCCAGAGCAGGGCTCGAACCTGTGTGCCCTGCATTGGCAGGTGGATTCTTAACCACTGCGCCACCGGAGAAGTCCTTAAATAGACTTTATTGGGACTTCCCTGGCGGCACAGTGGTTAAGAATCCGCCTGCCTTGGGCTTCCTAGGTGGCGCAGTGGTTAAGAATCCGCCTGCCAATGCAGGGGACACAGGTTCAATCCCTGCTCCAGGAAGATCCCACATGCCATGGAGCAACTAAGCCCGTGTGCCAAAAAAACAAACAAACAAACAAACAAACAAAAAGAATCCGCCTGCCAGTGCAGGGGGCACTGGTTCCATCCCTGGTCCGGGAAGATCCCAGATGCCGCAGAGCAACTAAGCCTGTGCGCCACAACTACTGAGCCTGCACTGAGCCTGCACGCCTACAGCCCATGCTCTGCAACAAGAGAAGCCAAAGCAACGAAAAGCCCATACACCACAACGAAGAATAGCCCCTGCTCGCCACAACCAGAGAAAGCCTGCACGCAGCAACGAAGACCAAATGCAGCCAAAAAAAATTAAATTAAAAAAAAAACACTTTTAAAAAATAGACTTTATTTTCCTAGGCAGTTTTAGGTTCACGGCAAAACTGATCAGAAAGCAAAGCGATTTCTCATGTATCACCCACCACACACACGCACAGCCTCCCCCAGTATCAACACCCCCACCAGACGGGACATCTGTCACAATCGGTGAACCTACATCGACACATCATCATCACCTAGAGCCCACTGTTTACAGCACGGTCCACTCTTGGTGTTGTCCGTTCTGTGTGTTCGGACAAATGTTCAATGACACGGATGTACCCTTCCAGTATCACACAGAGTAGTTTCACTGCCCAAAGCATCCTCTGTGCTCCACCCAGCCATCTCTCCCTCCCAAGCCCTGGTCCTTTCACTGTGTCCATAGTTCTGCCTTTTCCAGAATGTCATAGAGTTGGAATCACACTGTGTGACCTTTTCAGATCCGCTTCCTTCACTTACTGATTTGCATCTACGTTTCCTCTACTTCTTTTCATGGCTTGATGGCTCCTGCCTGCCTGCCTGCCTCCCTCCTTCCCTCCTTCTTTTGTTGAATAATATTCCATTGTGTGGATGGGCTGCGATTTATCTCTTCACCTGGAGAGATATCTTGGCGGCTTCCAGGTCTTGGCAGTTATGAATAAAGCTGCTGGGGACATCCATGTACAGGTTCCGTGTGGACCTGTTTTCAGCTCCTTTGGGTAAATACTGAGGAGCACGACTGTTGGATCACATGGTGAGAGTATACTTAGTTTGGTAAGAAGCCACCACACTGTCTTCCCAAGTGGCTGCACCATTTTGCATTCCCAGCAGCAATGGATATGACTTTCTCTTGCCCCACATCCTCGCCAGCATTTTGTGTTGTCAGTGTGCTGGGAATCTGGCCATTCTCATTGGTGTGTAGTGGTGTGTCCTTGTTGTTTTAATTTGCTTTTTCCTGATGACAAGTGATGTGAAATACCTTTTAATGTGTTTAATATGTCATCTCTGTATCTTCCTTGGGGAAGTGTCTAACAAGGTCTTTCCCCCATTTTAAAATCAGTTTGTTTTCTTGTTGTTGAGTTTTAAGAGTTCTTTGTATATTTTTGATAACAGTCCTTTATCAGGTGAGTCTTTTGCAGAGATTTTCTCCCAGTCTGTGCCTTGTCTTCTCATTCTCCTGACACTGTCCTTTACAGAAGCTTTAACTTTAATAAAGTCCAGCCTATCAATTACTACTTCTTTCCTGGATCCTTTGGTGTTTTATCTAAAGAGTCATCTTGTGACTTCCCTGGTGGTTCAGTGGTAAAGAATCCATCTTACGATGCAGGGGATGTGGGTTCAATCTCTGGTCAGGGAACGAAGATCCCACATGCCAAGGGGAAACTAAGCCTGTGCACCTCAGCTAGAGCCTTCATGCTACAAACTACAGAACCCACATGCCCTGGAGCCTGTGCCACCACAACTAGAGAAGAGAAAACCCATACGCCATAACTAAAGAGAAGCCCGTGCACCACAACAAAGAGCCCACACACCACAATGAAGAGCCAACACACCACAACAAAAGATCCTGCATGCCTCAATGAAAATCCCGCATGCTACAACTAAGACCCAACGCAGTCAAAAAAAATAAAAAAAATAAATACATCTTTTTTAAAAAGTTTAAAAAATAAATAAATTAAAAATCATCTCTATAGCCAAGGTCATCCAGATTTTCTATTTTATCTTCTAGGAGTTTTATAGTTTTGCATTTTGTTTAGGTCTGTTATCCATTTTTTAAAAAAATAAATTTATTTATTTTACTGGCTGTGCTGGGTCTTTTCTGCTGTGCACAGGCTTTCTTTTAGTTGCGGTGAGTGGGGGCTACTCTTCGTTGTGGTGCGCGGGCTCCTCATTGCCGTGGCTTCTCTTGTTGCGGAGCATGGGCCCCAGGCGTGTGGGCTTCAGTAGTTGCAGCACATGGGCTCAATAGCTGTTGCTCACGGGCTCTAAAGCACAGGCTCAATAGTTGTGGCGCACGAGCTTAGTTGCTCCGTGGCACGTGGGATCTTCCTGGAGCAGGGATGGAACCTGTGTCCCCTGCATTGGCAGGTGGATTCTCAACCACTGTGCCACCTGGGAAGCCCTGTTATCCATTCTGAGTTAATTTTTGTGAAGGGTGTCAGGTCTGTGTCTAGATTTCTTTTTTTTTGTATGTGGATGTCCAGTTGTTCCAGTACAATTTGTTGAAAGTATTATCATTGTTTCATTGGATTGCCTTTGCTCCTCTGGCAAAGATCCATATTTATGTGGGTCTATTTCTGGGCTCTCTGTTCTGTTCCATTGATCTATCTATTCTTTGGCCAAAACCACACTCTCTTGATTACTGAAGCTTTACAGTGAGTCTTGAAGTGGGGTGGTGTCAGCTCTCTGACTTTATTCTTCTCCCTCAATATCGTGTGGGCTATTCTGGGGCTTTTGCCTCGATATAAATTTTAGAATCAGTTTGTCAATACCGACAAAATAATTTGCTGAGACTTTGATTGGGATTGCATTAAATCTATAGATTGAGTTGGGAAGAACCAACATCTTCACAGTATTGAGTCTTTCTATCCATGAACATAGAATACCTTTACACTGATTTAGTTCTTCTTTGATATCTTTTATCAGTTTTATAGTTTTCCTCATAGAGATCTTATATTTTGTTATATTCATATCTAAGTTTTTCATTTTTAGGATTGCTCATGTAAACATTATCTTCATTTTTTAAAATAAATTTATTTATTTACTGGCTGTGTTGGGTCTTCATTGCTACACACACAGTTTCTTTAGTTGCAGTGAGCATGGGCTCTAGGCGCATGGGCTTCAGTAGTTGCTCAATAGTTGTGGCACACGGGCTTAGCTGCTCCACAGCATGTGGGATCGTCCTGGAGCAGGGATCGAACCTGTGTCCCCTGCATTGGCAGGCAGATTCTTAACCACTGCACCTCCTAGGAAGCCCAACACTATTGTTTTTAATTTCAAATTCTACTTGTTCATTGCTGGGAGATAGTAAAGTCATTGACCTATATAGTAACTCTACCCTGCAACCTTTCTGTAATGCCTTATGAGCTCATTTTGTGGTCAGTTCTTTGAGATTTTCTACATAGATGCTCATCTGCAAACAAGCACAATGTTTATTTCTTCCATCTCAACCTGTATATCTTAAATTTTCTTTTCGTGTCCTGTTACATTAGCTAGGACCTCCAGGGATGTTGAAAAGCAATAGTGAGAGGAAACATCTCTGTCTTGTTTCTTTTTTCTTTACTTTTCTTTTCTTGTTATTTATTGGCTGTGTTGGGTCTTCATTGCTGCATGTGGGCCTTCTCTACTTGTGGTGAGCCAGGGCTACTCTTCACTGCAGTGTGCAGGCTTCTCTTTGCAGTGCCTTCTCTTGTTGTGGAGCACAGGCTCTAGCCTCATGGGCCTCAGTAGTTGCGGCACGTGGGCTCATTAGCTG
Organism: Hippopotamus amphibius kiboko; assembly: GCF_030028045.1. NCBI lineage: Eukaryota > Metazoa > Chordata > Mammalia > Artiodactyla > Hippopotamidae > Hippopotamus > Hippopotamus amphibius. Next base: position 537,488 of record NC_080192.1, read on the forward strand.
TGGCTCACAGGCTCTAGAGTGCAGGCTCAGTAGTGATGGTGCATGGGCTTAGTTGCTCCATGGCATATGGAATCTTCCTGGCCCAGGGCTTGAACCTGTGTCCCCTGCATTGGCAGGTGGATTCTTAACCACTGTTCCATCAAGGAAGCCCTGTCTTGTTTTTAATCGTAGTGGGAAAGCTCTGAGGTTCTCATGATTAAGCAGATTTAGCTATAGGTTTCTGTAAATACGCTATCAGTTTGAGGAAGTTTCTCTCTATTCCTAATTTACTGAGTTTTTGTCATGAATAGGCGTTTTGTCAAATGCCTTTTCTGCTTCAACTGATATGATCATGTGATTTTTCTCCTTTAGCCTGTTGATCTGATGGATCACATTAATTATTTTTGAATGCTAAACCAGCCTTGCATACCTGGAATAAATCCCATTTGGTGATGATGTATAATTCCTTTCATACATTGTTGGATTTGGTTTGCTAATATCTTGTTAAAGATTTCTTTATCTATGTTCATGAGGGATTTTGGTCTGCAGTTTTCTTTTCTTGTCTTTTCTTTGTCTGGATTTAGTATTAGGGTAATGCTGGCTTCACAGAATGGGTTAGGAAGTATTTCCTCTGTTTCCATTCTATGAAAAAGAGTGGTATAATTTCATCCTTAAATGTTTGGTAGAATTCAACAGTGAATCCATCTGGGCCTGGTGCTGTTTTGGAAGATTATTAATTGTTGATTCAATTTCTTTAATATATATAGACCTATTTAGATTGTCTATTTTTTCTTGTGAGTTTTGGCAAATTGTGTCTTTCAAGGAATTGGTCCATTTCACCTAGGTTGTCAAATTTGTGAGCACAGAATTGTTCAAAGTATTTTTATTATCATTTTAATGTCCATATGATCTGTACGGCTTCCCCTCTATAATTTCTGTTATTAGTAATGTGTCTTTGCTTTCCATCTTAGTTAGCCTGGCTAGATGGAGGCTTATTGATTTTATTGATCTTTTCAAAGAACAAACTTTTGGTTTCACTGATTTCCTCTATTTCTTGTTTCAACTGATTTCTGCTCTACTTCTTATTTCTTTTCCTTTCTTCCTTCCCTTTCCTTTCTTCCTTCCTTCCTCTCTTTCTTTCTCTTACTTTGGATTTGACTTGCTCTTCTTTTTGTAGTTTCCTAAAGTGGAAACTTAAATGATTGGTTTTAGATCTTTCTTCTTCACTAACATATGCATTCACTGCTATAAATTTCCCTCAAAGCACTGCTTTCACTGTACCCCACACATGGTGTTTTCATTTAATTCAAAATATTTAAAAAATTTTCTGAGATTTTGTCTTCAACTGTGTATCATTTAGAAGTATGTTGCATAATCTCCAAGAGTTAACTGGTTTGTTTGGTTTTTGTTTTGTTTTTTTTTATAAATTTATTTATTTATTTATTTTATTGGCTGTGTTGCGTCTTCGTTGCTGCACATGGGCTTTCTCTAGTTGCGGCGAGCAGGGGTTTCTCTTCCTTGTGGTGTGTGGGCTTCTCATTGCGGTGGCCTCTCGTTGCAGAGCACGGGCTCCAGGCATGTGGGCTTCAGTAGTTGCAGCACATGGGCTCAACAGTTGTGGCTCACGGGCTCTAGAGCGCAGGCTCAATAGTGGCGCATGGGCTTTGTTGCTCCGCAGCATGTGGGATCTTCCTGGGGCAGGGATCAAACCCATGTGCCCTGCATTGGCAGGCGGATTCTTACTCACTGCACCACCTAGGAAGTCCAGTTTGTTTGTTTGGCTGCATTGGGTCTTTGTTGCTGCGCATGGGCTTTCACTAGTTGTGGTGAGCAGGCGCTACTCTTCGTTGTGGTATGTGGGCTTCTTAGTGTGGTGTTTTCTCTTGTTGCAGAGCACAGGCTCTAGGCACGTGGGCTTCAGTAGTTGCACCACTCAGGCTCAGTAGTTGTGGCACATGGGCTCAGTAGTTGTGGTTCACAGGCTCTAGAGCAGGCTCAGTAGTTGTGGCACACAGGCTTAGTTGCTCCATGGCACGTGGGATCTTCCTGGACCAGGGATCAAACCCATGTCCCTTGTATTGGCAGGCAGATTCTTAACCACTGTGCCACCAGGGAAGTCCCAGTTATGTTACTGATTTCTAGTTTGATTTCACTGTGGCCCAAGGACACTGCATGATTTCTATTTCTAAAATTTTGTTAAGGTGTGTTTTATGGCCTAGAACATGGTCTTTCTGGATAGATGTTCCATGTGGGTCTGAGAGGAATATGTATTCTGTCATTGTTAGATGAAGTTGACTGTAGATGTTCATTATATCCAGTTGATTGATGGTGTTAACTGAGCTCAGAGATGTCCTGACCAATTTTCTGCCCCCTGGCACTGTCCATTTCTGATAGAAGGATGTGGAAGTCTCCAACTACGATGGTGGATTCATCTATGCCTCTCTGAAGTTCTGTCAGTTTCTGATTCATGGTACTATGATGCTGTTGTTTGGCACATACACATTAAGGATTGTTTTGCCTTCCTGATCCCTTCATCATTTTGTCATGCCCCTCTTTATCCTTAATGACTTTCCTTACTCTAAAGTCTACTCTTTCTGGAATTAATATGGCTACTCCTGGTTTTTTTTTTTTTTTTTTTTTTTTTTTTTTGGACCAGTTTTAGCATGGCATACTTTCCTCTACCCATTTACTTTTAATCTATGTGTTTTCATACTTAAAGTGGATTTCTTATGGACAACATATAGTTTGATCTTGTTTTTTTGTTTTGTTTTGTTTTAATTCTCTCTGACAATGTCTTGTGTTTTAACTAATGCATTTAGACCACTAATGTTCAAAGTGATTACTGATATAGTTGGGTTAATATCAATACCATACTCACTACTCTTTTCTATTTGTTGGCCTTGCTCTTTGGTTTCTTTCACTCTTTTTCTGCCTTTTGTGGTTTTAATTGAGCATTTTGTGATTCCATTTTCTCTTTTGTTTTTATCAGTTCTCTCCTAGCATATCAGTTATAATTTTTTTTTTACTTTTTAAAAAATGGTTGCCCTAGAGTTTGTAATATACATTTACAACTAATCCAAGTCTACTTCCAAGTAACACTATACTACTCCACGGTTAGTATGAGTATCTTATAATAACAAAATAATCCTAATCTCTCCCTCCCCCTATTCCATTGGCATCATTAATTTCATTTACACATAATCAAATGCATTGTTACTATTATTTTAAACAAAGCTATCACCTGTTATATCAATTAAGATGAGGAAAAGTAGAGGTTTTTATTGTACTTTCATTTCCTTCTCCTATGCTCTTCCTTTGTTTATGTGGATTCAAGTTTCTGACCTACATCATTTTCATTCTCTATAAAAAACATCTCAACATTTCTGGGAGACAGGTCTACTTGATAAGAGTTTCCCTCAATTTTTGTTTGTCTGAGAGGGTCTTTATTTCTCCTTCACTTTTGAAGGATAATTTCTCAGGGGGCAGAATTCTAGGTGGGTGGGGTTTTTTCTTTCTCGCTATAGATATTTCATTCTACTTTCCTCTTGCTTGCCTGGCTTGTGAGAAACTAGATGTAATTCTCATCTTTGCTCCTTTCTAGGTAAAGTGTTTCCTTCCTCTAGCTTCTTTCATTTTTTTTTCTTTATTTTTGCTTTTCTGTAGGTTGAAAATTATAAGCCTAGGTGTCATGTTTCTCTTTTGGTGGGGGAGGTAGGCATTTAACCTGCTTGATGTGCTCTGAGCTTCCTGGATCTGTTTGGTGTCTGACATTAATCTGGAGAAATTCTGTCATTACTACAAATGTTTCTTCTGTTCCTTTCTCCTTCTCTCCTGGTGTTCCTATTACATATGTGTTACTTCTTTTGCAGTCATCCCACAAGTCTTGGATGGTGTTTGGTTTTTTTCAGTCTTTTGTTTTTCTTTTTTTCTTTTTCTTTTTTTTTTTTCCGCTTTGCTTTTCATCTTTGGAGGTTTCTCCTGAGATATGCTCAAGCTTAGAAAGTCTTTCCTCATCTGTGTGCAGTCTAGTAATCTGTCCATCAGAGGCATTCTTCATTTCTGTTACAGTGTTTTTGCTAGAAACCTCTAGCATTTCCTTTTGGTCTTTCTCAGAATTCCCATCTCTCTGCTTGTGCTGCCCATCTGATCTTGACTGCTGTCTGCTTTATCCATTAGAGCCCTTGGCATATTAATAAGAGCTGTGTTAAACTCCTCATCTGATCATTCCAACATTCCCACCATGTCTGAGGCTACTTCTGATGCTGGCCCTGTCTCTTCCAACGGTATTGTCTGCCTTTTAGTATGTTTTGTAATCTTTTCTTGATAGCCAGGCATGATGTACAGAGTAAATGGAACTGCTGTAAGCAGGCCTTTAGCGATGTGTGGTGGGTTATAGGTACTGGGTGGGTGCCTCTGGACCGAGAACTTCCACACATGCTTTTCAGGTTCCTCTCCGCCAGAGGAGGCCGGAGCTGGGCGCTGACCCCCTCCCCCGGGTCAGTCAGACTCTGGCTGATTAGCTTCCCTTGAGGGCAACCTTGTTCAGAACAGAGTGCTCTGGGAAACTTCAAATAGTTCCTTTTACCTGCTCCTGCTAGAAGCACAAAGGGATTTTCCACCAACATTCACTGTGAGAAACTGGTAGAGCTCCAGGAGGTAAAACGCATGAGAGTGTGGGGGCTCCCTTATGACTGGCACCCCTGGAGTTTTTAACTGACTTGTCCACACTGAGGCTCCAGCAATTCATCAGTTACAAGGCAAGAATCCATGGAGACGTCTGCTCTGGTAACGCATAACTCTTTGTATCTGCCTGTCAGTCTCTCCATTTGGGGGGAGGGGGGCAGCAATTTGCCCTCTAACCTCACTTTTCTTGCAGACCTAAGAAGACTTGTTGATTTTTCAGTTTGTTCAGCCTTTTACTTGTTAGAATGGAATGACACTTCCAAAGTTTCTTACATGCAGAACTGGAAATTCTATTATTTTTTAAAATTAAAGAAGGAAAATGATAGCAGCACACAAGAACAGCTGGCCTGCATGAGCCACGTCCTCAGCCCCCTCCTTGTAAGATGAAGTGGGCTGGACACTCCAACCTCCAAGAGCCCCTACCCAGCAAACAAACACAACAACAAAGTGAGTCTGAATCTTTGCCCTTCAGAGTCGTGCCTGACTTTCTGGCCTAGCCCCGGGCATGGCAGTGTCCCAGCACTTTCTCAGGCAGGACAGCACTTGAAACAACTTAGGAAATTCTCTAGAAAAGAATAAAAACGTGTGGGAAGACACTGGGCTCACTTCCGTCTCACCTGCAGAAGGACACTGAGGCTGAGTGAAGGTGCCCGGGATGCACCCCTGCCCACGTCCTCTGCCAGCAAGAAGCCAGAGCCGGGCCCAGGTCTGGAGAGTGGGGCCAGGGAGGCCAGGGGTCAGTGGAGACCTCTGCAGGCCTCCTGCCTCACCCTCACCTGGGAGCCTGGGTGTGGCTCATTCCAGGTGTGAGTGACACGTCTAGAAACCAGGCCTGAGAGACACCTTGGAGCTCTCTGCAGGGTGACTGCATCTGCCTCTGGCTGACAAGACCCTCAGTCCACAGCTGCTTTCCACTCACCCCCTTCTAGTCTGTAATCTGTCCTTAAAGGTCACTCTACCCCTGCCCTGGCCTGTTCAGCAGGAAGCCAGCACAGCCCAAGCTAATTGTGGATCTGGTAAAAATGATCCAGAAAACAAGCACCCTATCTCCATGCCCAGGGCAAGGTGCCTGAAGCGGAAGCCAGAGCTGCATGAGACACAGCAAGGGTACAGGGCCTTGGGGTGACCCTGCCCCCACAGAGCCACAAGGAGCCGTGGCAATGGTCCCTTCTCTGGGGCGCCCACATCTGTTTCCAGCCAAACTGCTGGGATGGAACCAGCTGAGTACAAGCTCTTTTGCACCTGCCAGGAGAGGCCATCCTGAAATCCCTACCCCCATGGCAGGCAGTGGCAAGAAGTGACCTACCCACCCCCACAAAACCCACACCTGGGGGACTCCAGCAGCTGCTGGCCTTAAGCTACTCACACCACTTCAGATGTTAGCTTCAAGCCTTACTGAGGTTGGGGACCCCAGGAAACGCTGGGGGTGGTGGGTGGGTACAAATCTGATAAGGGTCAAACAGTCCCTTTCTTTCAAAAGACCTTGGGTCTGGAAACACTGACTTAAAACTCAAGTCTTCAAATATTAAAAGCGACTTCCATCAGCAGATTACTCCCACAAAACTGTTTTTTTATAAATAGCAAAAACTAATGATCAGAATGAACATGTGAAGCTGAGAGACGCGCATACACGGTGCAGGCCCCAGGGTGAGACAGTCACGCGTGATCGCAGGGCGCAGAAATACGCCCGCCAGCCACAGGTGCACATGGCTCTGGGCAGATTGTTCCAGGCGGGTGTGGGGGTGCCAGGCTGAACTCAGGACAGTTCAGAGACAGGAAGGTTTGAACACTGGGGGCTGAGGAAGAACCAGTTTTCCTGATGATCTGAGGTGGGGCTGCTGCAGCTAGGGGGGTGGGGGGGCAGGTTCAGTCCCTGGAGGGAGGCGAGCTGAGAGTTCATGGGAGGGGCCAGACAAGGGACACGCCCTCGGGATTTCTCTGAATGTAAAACGCCAAGTTAAGTGTAATTCTTTTCGCCATTCCATAAGCCTTTAACAAACATGGGCTTCTTAGTGGGAAAGACTAGAACAGACTGTCAGCACTGTGGGTACAGGAGAGGTATGACAGCTGCGGGAAGGACGCCCTGCTGGGTCAGGCTGCTGATATCCGGACCCAAGCCCCGACCACGAGCCCCTGGATGGGCATCTGACACTGTCCACCTCACTGTGGGGTCAGAACCCGGCTGGTCCCCAAGTGCTTAGAAGCCTGTGCCTGGGAGAAGGTGCACTGGCAGGAGGCTGCGTCCCGACCCAGGGCACCGGCTGCACGGGAGGCAGCCAGGTGCTAAGCGTGTGAGAGGGAAGCCGACTGCCCGGCCAGCATTCAGAGCAGGCCCCGGCGCCTGAGCACTGGCAGCCGGGCCGGGCACGCGGTAAACACGTGCGCGTCCTAGGCAGAACTGGCTCCAAAGTCCTCGGGCGGTTCCTGAGAACAGAGCAGGGGCAGCTGCCAGCGCTGTGGGGTCAGACACTCCGCCTGACCCGAGGGGCGGCAGGACCCCCCCCCCCCACCGTGCCAGGCAGAGAGCGCAGGGGCGCTGGGGGGGGGGGGGGTGCCCAGGAGCCTCCGCGCCTGCTCCCGCGCCTCCCGCCTGGCTCGAGCGCTGCTACCCGCCACGTCCCGCGTCTCCGTCCCCCGGCCACACTCCGCCGCCGTGATCCGCGCCCCCGGCTCCCCACGGGCGCACCCCCCAACACACCTGGAGAAGGGCGTGGGGCCGGCGCCCTTGAGCTGCAGCTCCCAGCGCGCGCCGGCCGCCGTGCACACCTCGCCCAGGTACATGGCGGCGCCGTCGCCCAGCTGCCCGGCGAACTGGCCGAACTGGTGGCCGCAGTAGCAGTGCGCGGCCGGCTCGGCGCCCGGCAGCAGCGCGCCGCCGCTGAAGAAGAGCGCGGCCTCGGCCTCGCGCGCCTCGCGGGCGGCGGCCTCGGCGGGCGGCGCGCCCAGGCCCAGCAGCGCCAGCGCGGGCTCCGACAGCGCCACGACGCGCGGCTGCCGCAGGGGCGCGGGCCGCACGCGGCTGAAGCAGGCGCCGGGCACGGGCCGCGGCGCGGACGGGGCGCCCTCGGGGCCGGGCGGCGGCGTCTCCACCGGCAGCGCGCGCAGCGCGCGGTTGTCGAAGCGCAGCCCTGCCAGCCAGCGCGGCGCGGGCTCCATGGCGCCAGCCGACGCGGGGCGGGGCGCGGGCGGCGGGCGGCGGCCGGGGGGCGGCGGCCGGGCGCGGGCGGCCGCGAGGGAGGCCGCGAGGGAGGCCGCGAGCGCTGTGCGGTGCGCGGCCATCCGAGGCGCCGCGGCGGCGGAAGCCCCTCTGCCCCGACCGGAAGCCCCGCCCCGCGCCCCGCCGCCCCGTTGCCGGGAGCAGAGCCCGCGAACGCCTGGCTCTGATTGGTCGCGCCATCCATCCTTCCGCGCCAGGTCCCGCCCCCGGGATAGCGAGGGCCCGGCCCGGCCCGGCCCCGGCCCCGGTCCCGGTCCCGGTCCCGGTCCCGGGAGGAGGGCTGGAGCGCGCGGCGGTGACCCGGCCGTGCGGAATGACTGCCCTGCGCCACAAAGGCAGGTCCCTGGAGGTCCGCCCTGGGAGGCACCGGCCAGTCCAGGCTGAGTACCCCGGGCCGGTGGCCGTGCCGAGGGACGTCCACAGGGGACCTCCGGGGAGCCCCCCCCTCCCCCCCCGCCGCGGTGAAGCCAAGGTCAGCCCCGGCCCCGCGCCTTGCTGAGGTCTGGCCCTGGATTGCCCTTGGCCCACTGTGCACGGGACGGGAGGGAAAGAGCAGAGTGTGTCCAGATCCGGCCAAAAGTGGGGGGACAGCTGTGGGCCAGGAAGGGCCACAGGGCGAAGCCAAAGCCGGGGGCCTGCCAGCCCGGGCGGCGCCTCCCTCGTGCAGGGCCTTTGGCCCTGCTCTTCACCTTCTGGGAGCAGGGTTCCTCACGTGCGGGCTGGATCCCAGGCCCACCTCTCCCGGCTGCCCTCTGTCACCCTGTGTTTTCCTTTGCAGTTCTCTCTGAAATGAGCTCATTCCCTACTTCCCTGTTTCTTGTATGTCTTTCTCATCACCCACGCTCTGGAAGGGCAGGAGACTTGACGACGTGGGCACCAGGTTCCCCAGAACAGCACCTGGCCCAGAGAAACCCCCCATAGACGCCCAGGAGGCTAGGATGGGCACAGGGTGGGGAGGGCCAAGCCTGTCCTTGAAGGGTCCGCCCGCAAGTGAGGACTTGGGCTCAGCGCTGCAGAGTGACTCAGGGGTTCAGTTCAGAAGAGCCTTGTGGAGCCCCCAGGTGACCCCGCTGGTGCCTGCGTGTCGAGGGTGGTCCTTGGAGGGGTTCTCAAGCCCCCGCCCACCTGGGCCCCCGGACAAACTCATGAGCTCCCCCCTGGCTGGGGCAGCTCTCTTCCTGCCGCCCTGATTCCACACCTAACTTCAGGGAGCCGCGTCGGAACGTCCTCCTCGGGCCACCGTGTGGCTCCCCAGACCTCGTGGGGACCCGCTCTGCCCCTGCCGGCTCTGTGACCTCGGGGAAGCCCTCCACCCCCTCCAGCTCCGGGTTCTCTTCTCTGAGATGAACAGTGACACCACCTTCTGTGTGGGGTGGGGGTGGGGGGCCCCAGGGACGACGGGGACAACGCGGTGAGGGCCTGGTAGGTGCTCGGCAGCCCGGAGCCCCCTGCTGCAGCCTGACGGCTTCCCTTCCACCTGGGCCCCCCCGGGGTCTTCCCCACCCGGCCTGCTGGCAGAGTCCCCCATCCCCAGCCTTCTTCCTAACTGCTTGGGAGACCTGGCCTGAGCCTCCCCTCTTCCCTGGGCCCAGGCCCTCCTGACCTATCTCCTGGCCCCCTCACCTCACTGTCCTACCCATACCCTGGAATCTGGTGGGACTGGGTTTTTGAGGGCCTGTGGGTGCCAGGATCTGTGCCCTGCTACTGCCCTCCCTGAGCTCACAGCAGAGAGGACATCCGGTGGGTTCCAGTGGTTCCAGCAGGTCAGTGCGGGAGAAGCAGTGGCCCTCCCAGCCTTGGCAACCTTGCCTCTGCCTCCCTGTTGGGCTGCACGTCCTCCTGGACCTCCCTAGGCCCATGCTGTCCAGGCAGGTGCCTCTGGCAGTGCGGGGTCCATGTGGCCCTGATGTGTGGGAGCTGAGCTTGGCCCCTTCCTGGCCCTCCCTGCGAAGAAAACTCAGCCGATAGACAGGCTGAGCACTGAATGAGGCTATGTCTTCCCAGCAGCGTCGGCCTAGGCCTTATGGGCGACGTGCGGGTGTGCAGCCCGCTGGGGCACAGGGCCGGCCCATGGTCCTCCAGCTCACACCTGGGTTGTGCCCTGCGTGCTCTGGCCTTGGCATGTGGAGACCGGTCTGGCCGCTGTCACTGTACCACCAGCTGGTGCTGCGGGATCGCGGCTGCAGCTGGCGCGGTTGCGGGCTGTTGGCTTGGGGCACCCAGCCATCAGGGCTGCAGTCCGCCATGCGGAAGCCGAGGCCCTCCTGGTTGGTGGTGCCGCCGCAGCCTTGGAACAAGTCCCCTGTGAGGTGCGGGTGGCCCTGCAGCCTCTCCGCGGCACCCACGTCATGGATCCTGGCCATCTGGGACCCCCAGGGTAGGTGCTCTGGGGGCAACATCCTTTCCCAGAGAGCAGAGGCTGGCAGAAGTAGGCTGAGAAGCTGGGGTCTCTGGGGTCACAACCTTCCCCCCAGCCCCTGTCGTGGAACGTATGTCAGCAAGGCAGGATGCTTGTGGGCAGGGAGGTGGCAGGAGAGCCCTCCCAGACGCTCACCCATGGCCCGAGTGCAGGTCGCGGTTGAGCCAGTAAAACCGGTCTTCCTCGTCCACAGGGGAGTTGGCATAGCAGGCCTCAGCGAGTGGCTGTCCATGCCCCGCGGGTCCACCATCAGCTCGGTGCGCAGGCCAGGCTGGCAGGTCAGGCCCAAGATGTGCCCCAGCCAGTAGCCACCTGCGAGAGTGCGGCACCCGGGCTCAGGCCTGCTGCTTCCGGCCACCCCTGCCTTGTGTTCTCAGACAGGCCCTGGGGCCCTGGCTGCATGGCCCTCCTACCTCCCCAGTCTCTGAAGCTTTCTTTGCACTCCTGCTGGCACCTCTCAAAATCCAGCGGCCTCTCCCTGCTGCCGTCTCGACTCTGAATCACTGTCCAACCACTGTCTAAGCACTTGTCACAGAGAACCTGGGGGCAGGGCAGGGACGTCGGCGCCTCGGGTGCTGGCCATGCCTGGGCGGATCTGCGGGGCCTGCCCCTCTCCAGTACAGAGGGTAGGAAAGTCCGCTCTCCCCTAAGCAAGTTTTATATATTTGAAAAATGAAACCTTGTTCTTTTCCTGCTTGTCAATGTAATACAAACTTGCACTGGAATCCATTAAAATTCTCAGAAACAGAGTGAAGATTCAACGTAGCTCCCCAGGCCTCAGGCCCCTGGCTTCAACTTGCTGGATGTTATTTTGTACTTAACTTGTACCCTGGGTGTCTTTGTTCGTTCCCTTGGAGGTAGAGGTTTAGGCTTCTCATCCCCTTTCCTGGCTGTAGACAACGCTCAGAGAACATCTCTGTCCCGGATGCAGGTGTCTGAGGATGGCCTCTGGGGGCAGGATGCCTGGCCCTGCCCTTCTCTCCCAACCTCCAAAGGTAACGTCTCTTGTTTTTGCCAAAGTGACACACGAACTGTCTCTACAGCCCCGAGTGGGACAGGCTGCTCTCCCGCGAGGGGCACTGGCTCCCTCTGGCTGGCGTACACACCACAGGGGCCCTCTGGTTCTCCACCCAGAGCTAAGAGCAGGCCCTCCGTAGGGGGGATGTGGGCCAGGACGGGTGGGAGCTCTCCAGGTGACTGGACCCAGGGCCCGAGAAGGACCCGTGGACAATCTGGCAGGTGACCCATAACCCTGGTCCTGGCAGACGGGCAGCCACGGTGCCCTCAGCTCAGGCCGCGCCTGCCTCAGGCCCCTTCCCACGTGCCGGCCCCCAGCCTCTGCCAGGCCCTCGCGTCCTCCTGCTGCCCCGACACCACCTCTCCCTGTGGCTCCAGCGTGGCGCTCGCTGGCTGCCCTGCGAGGTCTGCCTTAGCTTCTCCGCCTCCCTCCCCCGGCCCAGCCGGCCCTCCTAACATGGGACTGGAGGGGACCTGGTCCTCGTCTGCCCCTCTCCCAGGCCGTTCAGGGTGGGTACCCATGGGAGTCCTCACGGGGAGAGGGCTGTAGGGTGCAGACCTGGCCAGACCTTGGGGTTCTAGCAGCACCACCTGGACTGTGGAGAGAAGACCCCGGACAGGGGGAGGCTGAGTAGCCCCCGGCCCACCTTGGACCTGCCAGCCACTCCTACTGGCCTTTGACGATGCACCTCAGAGCTGGCCCAGGGCAGAGGAACACAGAAGAGCTGTGAGAAGCAGCACGGGGCGGGCAGACGCTGTGCGAAGGGCCCACCCGGCCACCCCGCCGGCCTCCTGCTGTGCCCCGGGACAGCCCTGTGCTGTCGCCTTTCTGCGCAAATCGGAGCCACGGGCCCCCACCGAGCTTTGCTCTGGCTGCTGGGCTCGCCCCACCGCCTCCCTGCGGCATGCCAGGGCGGGGAGCCCCAGGGCATGGACCCGAGGGCGAGGGCAGGGGTCGCCAGCATCCCGATGCCGTTCCCCACCCTCCCTGTCACTTGGGTCCCCTTCCCACACATTTCACAAAACAGCTTCCAAAATTAGATTTTATTTCAGTTTCTAAGGGACGTGTACACACGTGTGTGAATGACAAGGACACGGCCCAGCCCGAGGCTCCCTGGCCCAGCTTGTGGCCGTGGGTTTCACCTGATTTAGACACTGAATCAACACAAACACAAATAAACGTGGCCCTGGGCCCCAGACGGGATGCACAGATGCTACACAGAAGACAGGTGACCAGGAGACTACGTGGACGGGTGACCAGGGGCAAGTGCTGTGTGGGGCAGCTTGACCTCAGGCCCGGCCGCCCCCAAGGTAGTTCCTGTGCAGGCTGGCGGGCCCCGGTGGACACTGGCCGTCCATCCACGGAGGGCCGGGGTAACCCCCAGGTCCTTCCACCACTGCACAGGAAGCAGGTTCAACTGCCCACTGCCCAGGCAGGCTCACCCCCGAGAGGGCGGCGCCTTGGGCCCACCCCCCGGCTGGAGGTAGAGCCAGGGGGCACCTGGACAGGCAGCGCCTGCAGGCCGGCCTGGCTGCCCACGGCCAAGGCTGACCCCTGCCACGTGCTCATCCTCCTGGGACCAAGACTCCAAGAGAAAGATGTTCTCTTTGTCCCAACCAAATTTAAGGCTCGTATTTCCTGACATTTGCTTCAGTTTGTTTTAAGTTAAAATTACCTGAGTAAAAACGTCTCAGACATCTTTAAAAGCCAAAACCACACAACCTCTGCAGGCAGCGCTGCTGCTGGCGCCCACCCGGGGCCGCCCCCAAGGAGCCCGCGAGGGGCCGCACGGCCACGCTGCCCTCCCCGGGCGCTGGCCGGAACCCCGCAGGACGCCCTGCCCCTGAAGAGAAGGCACAGTGAGGCAGGGGCCGGCGGCTGCAGCCCACCGTGCCTCGGCCCCTCCCCTGCCCGCTCGTCCTGGGAACGTCCTCACGCCTGCAGGGAGGGGCCCCCCGTAGGGAAGGGGCTGCTGGGAAGCCCGAGCTCAGACAATGAAATAATTCTTTATTTGGGCGGGGTGCGGGAGGGCAGGCGAGGCTGGGCCGGGACCCCCACGGGGGGTGGCACCCAGGAGCTCCTCGGGGGGCCGGCCCCCACGCCCCTCGGCTCTGACACGGGAGCAGCCCAGCCCGGACGGACCCCCAGACAGCCGCGGTGGTTCCCTCTGTCCTTCCTACTTGTGAGGCCAGGCCCCGGAGGCCCTCTGCAGGCAGTGCTGGGCGGCGGGCAGGGACAGGACCAGGCTGGTGGCGCGGCGCCCCATCCAGTACAGGCCGTAACCCAGCAGGCCCAAGAAGGCGGCCTTCACGGCCAGGCGGGACACTCTGCCGGAGATGGACGGCGGGGGGACGCTGGGGGAGGGAAGGCGGGCTGGGCTCGAGCTCGTCCCCGGCTCGGGGACGCACGCGCCCCCGGCCCCCAGCCCAGCTCTGTGCGCGGGGGGCGCGAGGGGCGGGCGGGCGGCACTCACGTCATGATCTCCTGGATGTTGAGGTCCGTGGTCCAGTTCTTCTCGATGCCGGGGACGTGGCCCATGCCCACCACACCCACCACCACGGAGGGGACGCACTTCCTGGGCTCAGCTGGGGGGAGCAACAGGTCAGCCCCGCCTGCCCGACCGGCCCCGGCAGGTCCCCAGCGACCCCCCCAGCGGCCCGGCCTCACCATCAGAGGCGCGCGGCAGCTCCAGGCGCCGGGCCGCCTGCCTCAGCATGTAGGTCAGGTAGACGTCGCGCTCAGACACGATGGTGCGGTGCAGGTCGGGGAACTCGCCGACCATCTCGGCCATCATCTGCTCCAGCAGGTCCTTCTGCTTGCAGCGCTCCACGTCATCCTTGCTGGGGGAGGAGCGCGCTGCCAGCCCGGGGTGGGGGTGGGGGGGGGCGGCCGGCCCGCGGTGGGGGCGGCGGACCCGGGCGGGGACCTCGCACCTCCCGTCTGAGATCCCGGCGGAAGGAAGGGGTGGGGAGGCCCTGCGTGGGGAGTGAGGAGCGCGCCGCGAGCCGCGGGGCGGGGCGGGCCGGGCCGGACCAGGCCACGTGTGGGCGGGGCACTCTGTGGGCCCCCTCGGGCCACGGGCTACCGTTCCCAGGCCAGGAGGCCGAGGGCCCTACCTGATCGGGTCCGACAGGAAACACAGACCCCAGGCCAGCTTGACCTTCTGCCAGAAGGAGAGGGCGGCGATGGCCCTCTTGAAGGTGACGGGGATGGGCCGGTCACCCAGGTGGAACTTGCAGAAAGGCACCTTGCTGGCCTGCGCAGGGGCTGGGTGTTGGCGGGGGAGCCCGGGCCCCGGGGCAGCTCCCGAGCACCGCCCCCTCCACCCCCCGCCGGGCCCGCGCGCACCTCTTTGAAGGCCTCCCTGAACTCGCCGCCAGGGGCCATGCCCAGCTGCTCGGTGATGTGGGCCGACACCTTCAGTAGCAGCATCTGCATCAGTCCCGACATGACCCCGTTCTGCGGGGCGGGGGGGCCGGTCAGCCGGACGCGCGGCCGAGCACGTGGCGCCTGCGGCCACGTCTGGGGGCCCGCCCCGCGCGCCGGGCTGGAGCGGGGCCACGCAGACGCCCGGCAGGTGGGCATCGCACCCACGCTGCACGGCCAGGGGCCGCTGCTGACCACCCGCCGGAGCAGGCCCGCCTCGGGCCACGGTCTCGGACCAGCTGCCTGGCCTCTGCCCCACGGATGCCCCCCTTCCCCTCTCGCCCAGACCCCCAACTCCTCTGTCCACAGCCCCTTGGGGCGCCTGTCAGTGTGAGGGGACCTGGGTCCTGTGTCCAGGGCTCTGTGAGAGACACAGTGGGGGTCACAGCTCTGGGCCACATGTCACACGGCGGCCCCCCCCCCCCCCCGCGCCCAGTGACCTCCCGGCACACCCGGGGCCCTGACCAGCTCCTGCCTCGGGGCTGGGGTATCAGCCACCTCTCCTCCCTGCCCCTAGGACCGGGGTGAAGGGCCCCGGACCAGAGCGCCCCTGGGGGGCTCGGGTGTACGCGCACCTGCCTGACGGCCTGCTGCAGCTTCTCCAGGCTGATCTCCTTGGCCTCACGCAGTAGCGTGGGCTCGTCCATCTTCAGCATGGACACGCGGTACTGGCAGAGCTCCACCACCACCACGTCGGGCTGCACCTCCCGGATGGTCTGCGATGCACACACCGGCTCACCACAGCCCTGCGGGCAGAGCCACGCCGGGCCCGGAGGCCCACCCCTGGGGGCGAACCCCCCACGCTCCGCGGCGGAGGCGCCGCGCTCGGCACTGGAAGCAAGCAGGGAGGGGAGGGCCGGGCCGGCTGCCGTGTCCTGCGGTAGCGGCGCCCGCGGGCCTCACCTTCACCACGTCCTTCCTGCTGTCGTCGCTGAAGTGGGCCGTGCCCACCACGTACACCCGGCTCCCGTCCTCGGCCACCAGCTCGGTCACCGTGCGCGGCAGGTCGGGCCGCTCTCGCCGCCTCTTCAGCTTCATCTCCAGGAGCAGGTTGAAAGCGTCCACGTCGGCTGCAGGGACGGCAAGGCCCGGCTTGGGGATGTCCGTCCGCACGGGGGTCTCTCCCAGCCTCGAGCCACGGGTCCTCGCTCACCACGACGTGCGGCCAGGCGTCCGCCCAGACCCCCGCGCAGGGCCCATGGGCTCCGGGGAGGCTCTGAGGCACCCGGCCTCCCAGCCTGAGGAGGGGGCTCCCGCCGCAGCCCCACACGCGCTCAAGAGCCCCCGGGGCCAGGTGGGCCAGGCCCCCTGGTTCACCCCAGGCCGGGAGGTCCCCCAGCCCCAGCCCCTCCCGCCGGGCATGGTGACCCCGGGGAGCACGCACACAGGTCCTGGGGTTCTCCGGGGAGTGCTCTGGGCACCACCTCCGCACCCCCTGAGGTCACGACGGGCTCCGCGTCAGCCTGCAGAGGGAAGGGGAGCGCTGCAGCGGGGGTGCGCGCCTCCCCGGGGCCTCGCGGGACCCGTCCGCCACGTGCCCGCAGAGCCCCTCCCCGGGGGGCCCGCCGCCCACGGCGCCGCCCCGCCCGCACCCGGGCCCCTGACCTCGCCGGGCGGCGGCTCCTGCCGCCCCTCCATGGCTGGGCGGCGGCTCCCGGCAGCGACGTGCGAGGCCTGAGGAAACACAGGTACCCGTCGGCGCCCGGAGCCCGGCCGGGCACGGCGGGCAGCGCGCGGTGGGGCTCCGGCCGGGGGGCAGGACACGGGGGGCGCCGGGCAGCGAGCCCGCCGTCGCCCCAGCGCAGGACGTGCCGCCCGGCCGCCCGCTCGGCCCGCGGAGGGCAGCCTCCGGGCGGCTGGCCAGACCTGGATGCTTCCCTTTTGACTTTGGAACAAGACACAATTTATAAACGTCCCTAGACAGACAAAACCGAGTGGCAGAAGGGAGTCTGCGCACGGAGCGCGCGCGGAAGGCGGAGCCGCAGGTGGTGACAGCACGTGTCACCCGCGGCATCGGCACAGGAGTCCGCGCAGGCACAGGTGTGGCGGGTCGCTGAGACCCGAGACGTCTTCTGGTTTAAGAAAAGAGGCACAAACTTGAAGAAGCTGAGCGAGAAACAGCCCCCGAGGTTGTGCGGGAGCCTCCTGTGCTGTTCCTCCCGGCGGGAGGTTGGGGGTGGGGGCCCCAAAGGCCGCTCCCACCAGAGGAAACCACCGCTGGGCCCCAGGGATGGGGGTGGGAGGGGTCGGGGGGCCGGGACGTGGTGTCCTGGACACCGGCGCTCCCCCACCAGACAGGAGCAGCGTCCGCCACGTGGACGTCACGCCAACCTCCCAAGATGCCACTGGAACTCAAACCAGAGTGTGCCAGGGCCTCCGGTCCCAGCTCTGAGTTAGAGCCTGGCACCCACGGGCGGAGCCCACTGGAGAATCCGATGGGCGAATGGAGGCTGTCTCGTGAGGAGCGACTCTAAGCTGCCTTCAGCTGTGGCACCGTGTTGTGGGTTAACCTGTGTCTGTCACACGTGGACGGGTGGGAGGCCCCACGCAGGCAGCGGGACATGCCTGGGGTGCCGTCAGTTTCACTGCTGCACTTTCGCAACTTTCACAACAAAGAGGAAAAACAAATAATAAAATAAACACGACGCAAGGCCAAGTTCCTTCCTCCCTGTGCCCTGTGACTTGGAGCCCAGCCCTAACCCGGGCTCCATTTCCAGCCCGCTCGCAGCTCCGGCTTCCTCGCCTGCGGGCGGGAGGACAGGCTCAGGCAGGCAGCTCAGCGCAGGGGCAGCCCATCCTGAGGACGGCTGCGCCCTCTGGAAGAAATGAGGTCGGGGGAAGGGCCCAGAAAAGAAACTGGCTCAGGACCAAAGGAAGCAATTGGGTCCTGGGGAGGCCCGCCAGCCGAGAAGGGTGGCAGGCAGAGCCGTGGCCCTCTGCAGGGGGCAGGGGAGCCGGCCTGGGATCTGATCCTGGCCTGGCCCCCCGGCGTCCCACCATCAGGGAAGCAGCACCGGCACCGGTGGTGCCCGGTCCCCACGGGCAGTGGCTCACCTGGCCTCACCACCCCCAGGGCCGCCTCCTTCCCCCTTCACAGACGAAGGCGCTCCACTGATGCAAGGCCCACACCGAAACAGAAACAGGAAGCCACGTCGGCCACTGAGCTAGGGCCGCCGCCTCAGGTTCCCGAGCCGGCCCAGGAGAGCAGCCCCATCGATCCACTTCACACCAGGCTGCCAAAGTACTAGAGAAACTTCACAGGAAGCGTCCTGCGCTGTCTTGGGAAGTCTGTGTGACAGCGGGCAAGGGGGAGCCAACGCGGTCTCAGCCTCCCTCCCACGGGGGCGGGGTCACAGGTCTGGGTTAGCCCCGCCCTCACCCTCCCTGCACTCGGCCTGGCCAGACTCACTCTGTCCCCAGGGAGCAGAGGAGCCTGAGCCCTGAGATGGCTGGGACCCAGGTCCCCTTGGGCTCCCTGGGGTGGGCGCCTGGACTGGGAGGGGTCAGGCAGGAAGGCCACTGAGGCCCCCTCAGGGCCAAGAGCCCGTGATTCTCTGATGTCGCCACACGTACACACTCCCCAATACCCTGGTTTCCCGCAACCCCCGCCACGGCCCCTGGTGATGCCCTGGAAGAATGTGCCAGTAGGTCCAGTGGGTCACCCATCCCTCCGCCCCGAGCCCCGCTCACCACGATGCATTTTCCAACATTTACCGGTGGGACCCAAGCCTCTCTAAACATTTACGGGAGGGGAGCAAAGGGCCCAACCCCACAGAACCCTGGGCCCGGCCTCCATCTCCCCACACCCACAGGCTGTGTGTCTGGCCACAAAATCTCTGGACGACGGGTCCTGGCAGCTCCTCACACCACCGCACACTGCAGCGACCAGCAGGCTGCAGGCTAACACCCTTGTGGGAGATGGACGTGCCCCCTCCCCAGGCAGCACGGCCCCAGGGAGCGCGGCCCCAGGCTTCCGCCCGGCAACCTGGCCATGCCGTGGCCAACAATGCTGAGACCCTGCGGATCCAGGTATACCCCCCCCCCGCCCCAGTCACTGCTGAGCTTGACTGTCCACGGGGCACGGCCTGGCGACGCTTGAGGCTCACTGGCGGGAGAGGCCTCCTGGACCCGGCCATCGGAGGCCAGTCCTCTGGCAAACGGGCCAGCTGGGCTGCCAGCTGCCAGCAACCATGCTGTGGGGGACGGCCACAGGGCTGGCCAGATCTCAGGCTGCCACTTGGCGTGGCGCAGCGTTACGCAAGCCGCTCCAACCCGCCAGGACCCTTAGCTCCTGCCTCCAGGGCCGAGGTGGTTAGAGCAGCTGCCCAGCCGTCCCACGAGTGGCACAGGGCACGCAGCACTGAGACGTCGCCTCGGCTTCCCTCTGCTGGGGCACGGACAGGACCAGCCACCTGGTTTCCAGAGACCCGTCTGCAGAGAGGGACAGCACCCTTATCTGGCCCCACACGTCACACGCTTCCAGGAAAACAAACTCCAAATCCGAGGGAATCCCCAGCCCCTACGAGCAACTACACTGTCAGGTTCACCAGAGAACACACCTGCTCACGGGGCCGGGAGAGCCCCACTGCATCAGGGACCCCGAGGAGCGTGTCGCGGTGCTCTAGCTGGATGAGGCGTCAGCATAGGAGACAGTGTGGGGGGGTGGCCCTCCCCTCGCAGGGCAGACCCGAGGGCAGCAGGCTGCAGGCTGCGTGGCAAGCCACAGGCCCCCGCCTGCCCAGCCCTGGCCGCTGTCTCCGCTCCAGGTACCACTGCCACGGACTGGACTGTGTGCCTCCTCTAATTCCAATTTTGAAGCCCAAACCCCTATGGGGTGACATTAGGAGGCGGGGATTTGGGGAGATGATTAGGGTTGGGTGAGGTCAGGAGGCTGAGCCCCAGAAAAGAGACTCAGAGAGCTGCCCTGTGAGAGCACAGCAAAAAGGCAGCTGTCTGGAGGCCAGGAAGAAAGACCCTCGCCAGCCACCAAATCAGCCAGCACCTTCCTCTTGAATTTTCCATCTCCAGAGCTGTGAGAAAACTGTTGTTTAAGCGTCAGTGGTGTTTTGCCATGATCGCAGACCAGACTGAGACAGCCATTCTCTCTTGCTCACCCCTCTAAAAACTAGGAAACCAGAAACTGCCTCCCAGACCCCAGCCTGGCTTCCGGCCGCTGGCCAAGAGCTGAGCGGCACTGGATATAGTTCCTAGAAAAACCATCTCCCAACCAGCCTACTAGGCCTGCTCAGAAAGCCAAGAGTTCCAAACTGGACGGACTAGCGGGCTGGAGGAAGAAACGACTAACTGGGAGGCAGCCGGCTGTGGCCCAAAGCCCTGACCCCCCCACATCCGCACTTCAGAAACCTGGGCACCTTGGCCAGCAGAGACCCGCCCCCATGGGTCTGGCAGGTGTTGCAAAGGTCAGGATGGGGGTAGGGGGCACGTTCCAACTCACACCTGAGCTGGAGGCCGAGCACAGGTGGCCAACCCCCTTGGAACCTGGACTTTGCCCAATGCTGGGTCCCCACACCGACCTCCACTGCAGGGCACTGTGCAGGGGCCTGCCCGCCCACCAGGCGGGGCCTCTCCTGGCAGTTTTGCCCAGCAGCCTCAGACACCGCAGCATCACCACCATCCTGCAAGGCTGACCAGTGGCCCCAAGGTCAGGGCTCCCTCCCAGGCACACAACAAGGGGGGCAAGAACGGCAGAAGGGAGAGGCCAGGAGAGCGGAGTCTGCACAGAGGAACGGAGAGCCAGCGGCCTGTACGTCTTCCTCTCCAGGGGACCCCGAAAGCCAGGACTCCAGGAGGACTCCACCTGGAAACCACCCGTCTCCTGACGAGGCTGCCCCGACGCCCGAAGTCGGCCGAGGACTGCTGCGCGAGCTCCCCCTCGTTCTCGGTGTGCCTTGGCTTCCTTTCTCGGGATGATTTTCACAAAGACGCAAACGTGAACTTGGTGGCGCTCTGTGGCACGTTAAGTTACGTCTCAGTAAAGCTCTTCGCAGAAGCCAGGCAAGCAGGGACCTACGAGGTCTCGGAGGTGTGGTCTCTTGTGCCCACGTGGCAGCCCTGCTCGCTCGGCTTGAAGGGCAGAGGCCTCGGGCACGCGGAAGGGCTCGGGGTCTCCGGCGAGAGCCTGCCGCCGCCGCCGCCCAGCGAGGAGGCGACCCTGCGCCTCACGCCCGGCCCCGGCCCCCGACCCCCGGCCCCGGCCCCGACCCCCGGCCTCGCCCCCGACCCCGACCCCGACCCCCGGCCCCGGCCTCGCCCCCGACCCCGGCCTCGCCCCCGACCCCGGCCCCGGCCCCGGCCCCCGGCGCGCGCCACCCGAGCCCTGCATCTCTCGCGACCCTCGCCGTCGACCTCGACCCCGCGCGCGAGCCTCGGGGGTCGGGGCTGATCCTTCCGGCCCGAGACCCCACGTTGGGGGCTGGCTGGGCCCGGCCCAGAGCGGGGCGGCTCCCGACCCGGACCGCGGGCGGACCCCGACCCGCCGGCGCCCCCGCGCACCGCCCCCCGCCCCAGGCCCGTGCCGCGCGGCGTACCAAGGCGGGGCGGCGCTCCTCAGCCGGCCTCCATGCGGCTCGTCGCCCCACCGGACGGGGCGGGACCGGGCGGCGGGGCGGGGCGGCCGGACGGGCCGGGGCCGGGGAGGGGGCCGGGCGACGCCTGGCATGCCGGGAAGCGTAGTTCCGCGCGCCGTCGGCCCGCGCTCGCAGCGTGCCTGGCCCGGGCTCGCGGACTGCAGTTCCCAGAGGGCCACGCGCGAGCGGCCGCGGACTTCACTTCCCAGGAGGCCCCGCGCGAGAAGCCCCGCCCCGCCCCCAGCGCCGGGATCCGAGAACTCTCGCGGCGGCTCCGGACGCAGGTTCGCGTCCCAGGCCTGCCACCTGACTGGGGCGACGTTGCGAAGCCCCGCAAAATGCTCCGGCCGGGCGGCTGGGGCCCGGGGGGCGCGGCCGGCCTGGCTGGGCCTGCGGGGCCGCCCCCGCCGTCCGAGCTGGGCCCCGGCCTCCCCGCAGGGCCCGGGAGGGGCGCCGGGCCGCGCGCACCCGCCCGCCTCTGTGCGGCCCCCTGTGGCCCCCGCCGCCGGCCGTCCGCGCAGGGGAGCGGGAGCCCGCGCGCCGCTGTCCACTCCAGGCCCCGGCCCGCGGCCTCGAGCCCGCCCGGCTGAGATGCCCACGCTGGGCGGGTGTGACGGAGCAAGGGCTGGGCTCCAGTCCGGGCTGTCTGGGCTGGGGTCCCAGCTCCTGCGGGAGCCCCTCCTCTGGGGAGAGGGACGGCACCCCCACCTGCCCTGCCCAGGGCTGGAGCGGAGGAGCGGGGAGATGGGTGTGGAGGCTGTGTCAGGGGCACGCCGGCGCCCGCGGTGCGCCCTCTGGCCCCTCCAGGCAAGGTGGCATCCCTGGCACCTGCCGGAAGAGGTCAGCTTCTGTGGGACACTGACTCCTTTCTGTTCCCCAGCAAATCGGGGCCAGGGGTCAGTTCACACACCAAGGAATTGGCCTCTGGAGGAGACTGGGTCTGAAGTGTCCTGCCAGGCCTTGGCTCAGGGGACAGGGCTGGGCAGAGCAGTCCCGCCAAAGACACAGACCGGGGGCCTTGGTGGCTGGTGTGCCCAGCGCCGCCTGGACCCGTGTGTACTTGGAACTTCCGTGGCCCGGAGGGACTCCGCACACGGCAGGCAGCGCGCCCCCACAGGCTCTAGGACTGTCTCCATGGTGAGCAGAGGCCCCACGTGTGCATGGGGCGGGCGGGGAGGCTGGGCTGCACTCCAGCCCCACTCAGGGACTGGGGGGGGTGCATGGCAAGCGCTGCTGCCTGGGGTCAGTGCCACTTGGATTCCTGGGTGGGTACAGCCCCCCCACCCCCCCACCACAGGGTCACCTTGGCTCCGGTGCCCGGCTCACCATCACCACAGAGTGGGGTGCCATGTGGGACTAAGGGAGGTGACGCCGAGGAGATCAGGTCAGCCTGCCCAGGGTCCCTTCTCCAGACGTGAGGGAATGATGAGTGCCAGTCTGAGGGGCAGGGGGCCACGGAACCTGGAACGCTGGGCTGGGGAGAGCGGCCTGACTCAGGGGAGGGTGAGCGCTTTCTGGGGACGGGGGGCATGAGTCCTGCCCCCTGGGGCCGTGCTAACCCTGGAGAGACCGCCCCTTCCAGAGTCAGCCAATTCCTAGAGACAGCAAACGGTTTCACAAGCACACCAGCCATCCACAGCCCCAGACAACCCCTCCTCCGCGGGGTACTCCACGTCCCTGGGGCCACTCTCCACCCGCCCCACTTGCCCGGGGCCAGGCACCGAAGACTGGGGGCAGCCCCTCCGCCCCGGGCCCCCCGAGATGATTCACGCTAGCCGGCCTGGGCCCGCTCACCTGCTGTGCATCCCTCCCCACAGAAACCCGGGTCAAGGCTGCTCCCCCCCACCCCAGCCCCGTCCCCTCTCCCTGCCTCCTGACCGGCCCTGGGCCCCTCCTCTTGGGAGCTGTGACAAACCGTCTTCCAGTGGCAGTCGTCCCCTGATCTCTTGGCCTCACCACACCCCAGTGATGGTGCAAACCCACACGGAAAGCCCAGGTTGGGATGCAGCCCCTGCAGGTCAGGTCCCCAGTCCTGGGAAGCCCAGCCCACCCAGCTCCGGGCTGCTCCAGGGCGGGGCCTGCGGAGAGGCGTCGAGGACGCCGCAGGCCGGTCAGGCCCCCACACGGCGCAGCAGGCGTTCCCGCTCTGACCTCGGCCGAGCCCCCTCGCACCCCACTTGCTCTAGCCTCCAGGCGTTCCTGGCCCAGCCACTTGCCTCCCGGGAACCTCTCTTCAGACCCTGAGGGTGTCCTGCTGTGACCTGTGGGCTGTGTGGCTCCCTGGTGCACACACGGGACCGGCCTCAGTCCCATCGGCATCCTGGGCCTGGTGAGGAAAGCCCCCCGGCCCAAGATCCCAGGGACGGGAACCCCTCCAGACCACATCAAGGGCACCTTTCCCAGGAAGCCCTCCTGAGTCCCGCCAGCTCTTGCTGTTCCCCCAGGTGTCCCTGGCAGCCCCTGCCCTCAAGCATCTGATGGGGGCCCACCCCACCGCGTCTGTGTGAATCGCCCTGTGACAAGGAGGCCACGCCGTGTCGGCCACGCCGTGTCAGCCACGTGACAGCTGTGTACGCGCGTTCAGCGGGGGATGCAGCCCGGTCGCCGGGCGACCTGGAGGGCAGCGGGGCGCCTCCCACGGCCTGCCGCCCCCAGCACCCCACCCCGTGCAGGCCGTGTGGAGGCCCCGGACACAGGAGGCCTCCGCCACAGCACAGGCCGCCGGCAGGATGGACCACTCAGGACGCAGGGGTATCAGAATAATCTTTATTGATATGCTCGGTGCTACCTTGTGAATACTGTCACGTTGTCGCCGTGGCTGAGGTAATAGGGACAGCCCTGCCCAGTGCCGGCCCTGGGCTCCCACGGAAGCGTCGTGGACCCTCGGCCGGGGCGGGGGGAGGGGGCTGGTGGCCTGGAGGGGACGTGGTTATTGCGTTGGATTCCTGCCCTCGCTGGCACGCTGGTGCCCACGCCCAGCCTCACCCCGTGCCCACTCACGCTCACACTCGCACGCTTGCCCGCTCACGCGCACACTCACTGGCACGCTGGCGCCCTCGCTCTCTTGCCCGCACGCTCGCACACGCACGCACACGACATCCTTTGTTTTAAATGCATCTGAGGCCTCCTGATGATAAATATACTCGCTAGTTGCAGTAATCATAGTAAAATAAAGTACAGGTTTGTCGGGATAAGAGGAGAAAGTGCATGTTGACCTTTGACTGGAGGGTGGACCTGGGCCCCTCCCACGGAGGGCTCCCGGCCCCTGCAGGGGGCAGCCCCGAGGTGCCCCCACTCCCAGCCCCCTCCTGAGTTGTCCTGACACCGCCCAGCCCCTCACAGGCCAGCATCCCAGGCCTAAGACAAAACCAACTAAAAAAATAAATTCATCTCACAGCTGAGTGCCTGATGCAGGGGAGGGGGGCCGCTCTGGGCCTTTCTGGCCACTGGCTCTACTGGGGTCACGGCCAGCCCCTGGCCCAGCCAGCGCCCCGACGATGCCATCTGGGGGGCCGGGTGGGAGAGGTGCTGAGCCCCGCGGCATGCGGACAGGAGGCTGGGGGTGCGGGCAGTGCTGGGCGAAGCAGAGGCCGCGTCCACGGGGGCTGGGGCGGCGGCGCACCGCGGTCACGCAGAGGGGCCTGCGATGCCCGGCAGCCCCGCCCCCTAGAACTCCACAGTACTCACTACTGTCCTCGGCTCCTCGAAGGTGGCGATGAGGATCTGCTGGGGGGGAGGGATGGTGATGAGGCTGCCCACGTCCGGGGGGGCTCGGGGCGCCCCGTCCTCCTCCTCCCGCGCCTCGTACAGGGTGCTGATGTGCAGCAACGGGTGGGTGGCGTTGCGGCTCAGGATGGCGAGGGGCTCAGGCTTGCCCAGGCTGGCTGGCGACAGTGGAGCCGTCGCGGGGGCGGCGGGGGGCGAGCAGACGTGAAACGGGCCCCCCGAGGGCAGCGCGGCCAGGGCCGGCTCTGCTGGGTACAGGATCTCCTTCTCGGGGAGCGGCGCGTCTGCAAACAGCCCGGAGCACAGAGCCTCTGCAGAGCCCTCTTCCCACCTGCTGCCGCCCCTCCTCCCGCCGGGCTGCTGGGGCTCCGGAGCCCCCGCACACAGCGCCGGCCTGGGTGGACTCTGGCCGCCCCAGGAGCAGCGGCGCCCATTTCCAGAACCTTCTCCAGCGTATGAGCAATCCTACCGTGTGTCCCCGCCAGCGCTTCCTCCCGCCTGCTTCACAGGGCCCTGGAGCAGGGGTCCCCGCTGCGGTCCCCCCCCAGCAGCTGGCTGCCCGGCCCGTCCCCTGCTTCCCCCTGGCTGGCTCAATCCTTAACCCCTCTCGCGCCCCCCCCAGCCCTGCCCGTCCATACCTGCGGTGGGAGCCGCGGTGAGGCCCAGCCCGCACTCCTCCGCCTGGGACAGGAAGCCCCCTTCCTGGCTCCGGGAGGCCGGCAGGGCGGCAGGCATGGCCTCGGCCTTGGCCTTCTTGGTGCCCAGGACGTAGGGGTGCACGTCCAGGGAGAAGTGGCGCGCGTGCTTCTTGTCGGGGGCGGGCCCCGCATCGCCGCCGCCGCCCTTGTAGTGGAGCGCAGCGCGCGCGCCCGCGTCCAGCAGCGGCGCGATCAGCGTGTCGGTGGCCGTCTTGCGGCGCACGGGCTTGGGCTTCTCGGCCTTGCTGTTCTCCACGCGCATGATGGCCAGCGGCTCCTTGAAGGGCTGGGGCAGCGGGTTGCCGCTGGGGATCCACTTCATCTTCTTGCGGGGCCGCTTGACCACCGGCGGCTCGGCCGCGCCCTCGGCCTCGGCGGGGTTGGCGCTGGGGTCCACGGTCTGCACGCCGGCGTCGCGCACGGTGGGCGTGGCGTCGTGGTTGGACTGCGCCAGCGCCGCCAGCAGCTGCCGCACCACGTTGTCGTACATGAGGTCGCTCTCGTTGGTGATGAAGTCCAGCCGGTTGAGCGACTTGATGTGGTCGCGGTTCTCGTTGCAGAACATGGCCAGGATGTTGATGTCGCAGAACTGGGAGCGGCGCCACTGCCGGCGCGTCTTGATGCCCACCTTGTGCAGCTTGTCGAAGATGAAGTTGCTCTTGCGGAAGATGAAGAGGTGGACGAGGTTGACGAGGATGATGAGGTTCATGGAGCACAGCAGCACGATGTCCACGCCGGCCACGATGCGCTGCAGCTGCACGGACGGCAGCTTGCAGGTGACGCGCACCGCCGGGCCGCCGCCCGGGGCCGCGCCCAGCGCGCAGGTGAACTCGTTCTGCTTCTGGGTGGCGTAGTAGGTGCACAGGTAGGCGATGGGCGCCACGCTGAGCAGCAGGATGAGCAGGTGCCGCGCCAGGTAGAGCTTGGCCAGGAAGTTGCTGCGGCCGCGGCGCTCCAGGTACTTCTCGAACAGGTTCTGCTCGGGGCTCTTCTCCTTCTCCGCGTTCTCGATGATCTCCCGCCGCTCGCGCTCCGTGATGCCGGGCCCCTTGGACTGGATCTGCTTCTCGATCTTGGGCGCGCGGCCCTCGGCCGCCCGGTGGTAGCAGTTGTCGATCTCCTGCAGCAGGAAGTTGAGCTCAGAGGTGAGGCGCGTGGATGCCAGGAACTCCCAGCCCAGCGCGGGCACGTACATGATGGCCGCGAAGGCCAGCAGCGAGTAGGGCAGCAGCTTGTGCTCAAACAGCGATGGCCACAGGCTGGCGTCCACGCCGGGCAGCGCGTCCCGCAGCTCCGTCCAGCAGTAGCCGCGGGCGTACAGCGCCTGGTCGCGGGTGAAGTTGTGCGGCGTGTAGCAGTAAATGGGCTCCTCTGGGGGCAGAGAGGAGAGGGGGCTGGGGGCGTGCCGGGCGGGGCCGGGGCGACAGGGGAGGGGGCTGGAGCCGGGGGCGTCGCGCCCCTCCCGGTCTGCTCCGCCCTGAGTCCCTTGCCCCACATCTGAGCGGTGTGGGGTCTCCCCTCGGCAACCCCCACCCCCCACATCCTGCAGTCGGCTGTGGCGCAGACAGAGGTGGCATGGGGGTGGAGGGTGAGCCATGCCCACCCAGCCCTGGGGGACCAACCTGCACTTGGAACCTCAGGCCCCCCTCCAAGTGCCATAACGTCCCCATGTGCACACAGGGACGAGTCCCAGAGAGCGTGGCACAGGCCACTCAGCTGGGGCCCCTCTCCCAGTGGCACAGCTGGACCAGCCCCTGGCCTGGCACTGCCCCAGGCTCCATCTCGAGGAGGACAGGTCCTGCCTGGCCAGGGCGGTCACGGTGGCACAACTACAGAAAAACAAAAGTGGCCCTGCCTGCCCCTGAGAGTTGAGGGGTGTCCCCCGGAGACCCACTGTCCTATGGACGGGCAGGCCTGCGGTCCCTGGACATGGGGTGGGCAGGGGCAGCCGCCCTGGGGATGCAACAGGAAGAATCCACCACCCAGACCACAGGGTCATGCAGGAAAAACAGGTGTCACTGAACGGTTTCCTCCCCAGATGAGGACGGGCAGAAACCAACAGCAGAAGAACATGCGAGGCGCTGGCCCCATGCTGCCCCCCCCCCCCCCCCCACAACTGGGTCTCCCGTTTGAACGCTTCCCAGAGAGGAGAGCTTGGCCAGCTCAGAGCCATCCTCAGGGCAGGGCGTTCACGGCCCCCCAAGGCCGGGCCACTCTGCTGTCAGGCCAAGCTCCAGCCCTTGTCACCACAGACCGGGGACACGTGCTCCTGCAAGCGGCAGAGACCAGGGCCCGCAGCCCAGAGGGCATCATCCCACTGACAGGAGGTCATCACCCCCACCCTGACCACAGCCACCACATGTGCCAGCCTGGCCCAGCCTGGACCCTCCCTCTCACCCCAAAGCACGGCGCCCAGGGCGGGTCCACCTCATCTCCCTCTGCTCCAGCTTAAGCCCCTCACCCCACGAGACTTGAGACCAGGAAGCAGCGGGGACCAACGCACCTGTCTGTCTGTCTGTGCAGGCCCTACCCTGTCCCAAGGCCTGCTCCATGTTAAGCCCAGCCTTTGACGCTGGGAGAGGCAGATGGTCACTGCTGGTGCCTTGCAGGGGCCGAGGGGGCCAGCTACACATCGAGGCACAGAAACCCCACAAGTGCCTCCGGCCCCAGCACGCAGAGGTCACCTGGCCTCCTATACACACAGAGCCCCAGGTCACTGCCACCACTGTGACAGCCCCGCACCATCCTGAAGGTTGAGGGGGCTCGGGGTGGGCCTCAGGATTGCCAGGACGGGGCCCAACGGCCATGGTGGAGGGCCTCACGCTCCACACAGCAGGCGCTGGGGAGTCATGGAGGGCTTGGGAGCAGGGGTGACGGGCAGGTGAGCTTTGCTTGGCTGTGGTGGTGAGGCCAGGGGCTCCACGAGATAGCTGTGCATGGGTACATGAGGGATGGGTACTTGGCCGAGGATGGGGCTGGGTCAGGAAACGCTGGTACCCACAGCCCAAGGTCCCTGATGAGGACACAGATTTGGGGGCCTCGTGGTGAGCTGGGCTCAAAGAACACGGAAAAGGCACAGGAGCCTCCTCGTGGTTGATAAGATAGCATTTTATTCACTCGCTCTTGTCTTCACGGCCAACTCCAGGCCAGGGAACGGCAGATGCCCTTCCCTGGGGGGAAAGGACAGCGGGGACAGGTCCCTGGGACCCCCAGGCCCTTGGTCCAGGCCCCAGCAGGACCACAGGGGAAGTGGGAGAGTGCCCCAGCTCTGCAGGCACAGAGGAGCCGGGCCTCCCGTGAACGGAAGCAGGGCCTCCATGGGCCCCCACGTCCTCTCACGTCTACCACCACCCCCGACTGCCGGGAGGGGAGGAGGGATGGGCCCTGGCTCAGGAGAGGCCCAGTGCCAGGCCCCTTGGGCTCTACACCGGGGTCTCTAGCCTTCCCTGCCCTGCCTGCTCCTGCAAGGCGAATGGCGCCCCGACAGCCCAGCAGACACGCATACAGCCCAGCAGACACCGCGTGTGGCGCGCAGGTGCCTCAGGACGCATGTGTGTGCAGGGACCCTGGCATGGAAGAGCCGCAGGGGCCTGGGCACTGGGCCGGATTCTGGGTGGGGGCAGAACCACTGAGCCACAGGGCCTGGGCTCCAGGTGCTCAAACACAGTGCTGCCAGCACCGGTGTCCAACAGGCACCCACAGACCCAGCCAGCTCGCCGGGACACCTTTCCCGAGGGCGGCACCGTGTGGACCCCGGACCCAAGTGCCCGGCTGTGCCCTGACAGGATGCCAGGCCAGCAGCCCCGGTGCTCCCAGAGACCCCGTCATGGAGCACACAGGCCCGACCGCGGCGCCGCGGAGGGCGCGGGCAAGAGCCGCAGCCAGCGGCTGGGAGCCCGCCTCAGGGAAGAAGCCGTGTGCGCGCTTCCGCACTCGTCGCGGTTCCAGGGCTGCTCCCAGTCCCCAGGCCAAGTCCAGCCCTCCTCAGTGTCCTCTCCCAGCCCCTAGTGCCCCAGTACCCTTGGAGACCCTCCCCAACTGGGGCTGGAAGAGGCACACCTGTCACCGGCACTTTGAAGGTGTCGAGGGTCGATTCCCCACAGCCGCGATACAGTAGAGCAGGTCACACAAATGCTTCTCTTCCTCAGCGCACATGAAACAACGCGTGTGCTGTACTGTAGTCTATGTCTACCTGCTGTGTGTGTCTAAAAACCAATCCACAAACCTTACGTAAAAGTACTTTATTGCTAAAAATGCTCCCCATCAGCTGAGCCTTCAGTGAGCTGTAATCTTTTTGCAATAGTAACATCAAAGATCGCTGCTCACAGATCACCAGGACAAATGTATTAATAATGGAAAAGTTTGAAATACTGTGAGAATTACCAAAATGTGGCACAGAGACACAAACTGAACAAATGCTGTTGGAAAAATGGCACCAGGAGGCCTGCTCAACGCAGGGTAGTCACAGACCTTCAAGTTGTGAGAAACGCAGTGTCTGCAAAGCACAGTAACACCAGGTCTGCCCATGTTTGGCTATTTTAGGAAAAAGCAGCTGTTGGTCCTCTCTGCCCAGGGCCCACATAATGTCTGGAGAACCGGTAACCCTTCAACTCCCCCTCCCCACCCTCTCTCTTGGCCATGCGCCTGGATGACCCTCCGTCTACCCCTGAGCGGGTCTGCACGGTCCGGGGGCCTGGGAAGCCATGGGAGTCTCCGCACCACCTGCCACCCTCCAGCCTGGGGACGCGCACAGGCGCTGGTGTTCAGGGAGGTCCTGCCTGGCCGACTCCTCACGGGTCGGACGGCCAGCATCGCTTGCCCAAGTGTCACCAACAGGCAGACACGTCGGAGCCCCGCCCCAGTGCTGCGGCCCCAAGTGATGAGCTGGGCACCAGGTAGGCTGGTGGGAGTGGGTGCCTGGTACCCTCGAGCCGGGCCGGCTCCGGTGGGTGGGACGTGGACCCTTCCAGCAGCGGCAGGACACACCCACACCCCTGGGCTCGGACCCTGAAGACAGAGGGTGACCCGGTGCCCAGGCGGCGGGGCGGGTGTGCTCTTGTCTGGGCACAGGGACGCAGCTTGCCGGTCCTCCAGCACCCCTTGAGGGTCAGAGCTTCTGACCTCGCTCCCTCTTGAGCAGTCCCCTGCAAGGCTGCCCCCGGAAGTCCACCGTGTGGACGTGTGGTTCCCACCTGCAAGGCCCCCTACTACCCTCAGGTCTGGAGAAGGGACCTGGGGATGCTTCTGAGCTCTGTGAGGCGCACAGCTGCCACCGCCCTGAACTGCGGGGCAGCAAGGGGGGGGGGGCCGCAGCCACTGAGCAGCGGGGGAGCTAGCGGAGCTGCGGCCACGCCCCCATTTGCTCTGTGACCGGAACAGGGTTTCTGTGGGGCAGACCTGGGCCCCGAGCACCACACATACTCCACCGGTGGGTTTTGGGTCCTGGGGCACTGGGAGCAGGCCTGGCACCCGCCTGCCCTGGCGTAGAAGGCCTGCCTTGCCCTCGCGGGAGGCACCGAGCCCCTCCCAGCCAGTAGCAGGCCCGCGTGGGCGCACGCGTGTCCCCAGACAAATGCAGGTGGGCGTGAAGGGGCAGGCGGCATAGGGAGGCCAAGGGTCCCTCCAGGAGCAGGGATGAAGGGCACACTTGGGGAGACCCAGCAGCCCAGCCTGGCTGGACGCAGAGGGGTGCTGAGGCCACACACGGGGTGAGCTGGTTCACAGCGGAATATCGGGGGGGGGCCTGTCCCAGGAGGTCGCCTGAGGGTGAGTCCTGAGCCTGTCTCACTGTGCGCGTCTGGAGTGGGTAGGACTGCTCCCCCAAAAAATGTTCTACTCCCAAGCCCTGGTACCTGTGCACGTGACCTTGTCTGGAAAGAGTCTTTGCGGATGTGATCAAGTTGAAGTCAGTCACACTGGGTGAGGGTGGGCCCCGATCCAGTGACTGGTGTCCTCATAAGTGGAGGGAAATTTGGACACAGACACCGAGGAGGAGGTGTGACAACGGAGCCAGAGATCAGGTGATGTGGCCACAGTGAAGCCAAGGAAGGGCCAGGACTGCAGCGCCTCCAGAGCTGGAGCGAGGAGGACCCCCCTCTCCGCGGCCTCTGCAGCATAGCCTGCCCACTCCTGGATTTTGGACTTTGGGCCTCCACACTTGAGAGAATAAAGTCCTGCTGCTTGGAGTCGCACGTTTGTCCTAACCTGTCACAGCTGCCCCAGCAAACACCTGTGCACAGCCTGATTTCCTCCCAGGAGTGTCTGAGCGCATGGGCAGCGGTGTGCCCCTGCCTGGGAGTGGGACCAAGCAGCCTGGACAATGTCCACCCTCAGGTCACAGGCACCCCTAACAGGGGAGTCCTTTGTGCAGAGACGTCTGTTCACGTCCCTCAGGGGAGAGGCGCTCGGCTCTGCTCTCTCCCAGGGGCCCTCTCTGCCATGGGCTGCTGGGCTGCTAAGGGACATCTGGGCCCTGAGACCCCTTGCCAGCCAGACCCTGGGTGGGGGGCCATTTCCTGTCTCCAGCCGCCCACCCACCTGCCCCTCTTGGACTCTCGGGGAGGGTGGTGGCCCTGGGAGCCCACGCCTCCTCCTCCTTCCTGCCTCACCTGGGGTCACCTCTCCTTTGGAGGCCCTCAGGTGCCCCCATGACGCACTGAATCCAATCAGGGCCCTGAGGACCACATCTGTTGACAGGAGGCTTCAACCTCTCATCATGTCCACGCTGTCGTGGTCACTGCCCTCGTCCAGGTCCCTCTTCTACCCGCATCAGCCTCACAGGCGCCGGGCCTCCTGCTGAGGCCAGGAGGGACCACTGCCCACCACTGCCTGCTGCCCTGGCAGGCCCTGCCCGGCCTGGGGGGCTTCTGCCCAAGACCTGCCCAGGCTCCCAGCGCCGGGAGCCAGAGCCTCCCCCGCAGCCAGCCAGACTCTGCCCACTTCTCAGGGTCTTCAACCCACGTCTGGCCCCGGAAGCCTGTCCAGTGGCCATGCTTTGGTGGTCACTGTCCTTATCACCTGTAACGTCCTTTCCTGGTCTCCACCTGGCCACTCCTCCTTCCCTCAGACCCTGCCCACTGCCCCTCCTGCTCTCCCCTCTTCCAGCCAGACCCCAAGTCTCCTTGATGCCTGGGACGGCCGGGTCTACCGGGTGTGAGCCCGCGCAAGGTAAAATCAACACATGGGAGGAGAGGGGTCGGGGAGGCAGCCCCTGCGGCCGGAGACACATGCAAGGGCGGGGAGTGTTGAGGGTCTGCGGGGAGACCCGGGGGCATCGCCCACACTGCGGGCCCCAGTGGGGAGGCCCTCGGCGGCTGGGGCGGCGCGGGTGGCCCGAGAGGGCCCGCGCCCCTCCCGCCGCGCGCCTGCGGCCTCACCTGCGAAGTTCTTGGTGAAGACCAGGGTGACCAGCAGGATGGGGACGAGCACGGTGCCGATGGTGACCACGCGGTCGAACGGCAGCTCCAGCTTGAGCTGCAGCAGCAGCGCGGCCAGCGCGCCCGCCTTGTCGTCCTGCGCGCCGGGCAGGATGAGCTCGCGCAGCTTCTCGCCGGCCAGCAGCGCCGTCGCCATGTCCGCGGACGGCTCCAGGAGGTGGTGCATGGGGGGCGCGGGGCCCGCGGCGGGGGCGGGGGGCGCAGGGGCCGCCGCCCCCGCCTCGGCTGCAGCCCCGGCGCGGCCCCGGCGCGTCCTTCGGGCGGGGGCGGCGGCGGCGGCGGGACCCCCGCCCCGAGCGGCGGGCGGCGGCTGCGGTCCCGCCGCGGGGCGGGGGCTGTTTACCTGCGGCGCCTCGCGGCGTGGCTCCGCCCCCCCCGCCCCCCGCACGCAGATGCGGCGCCGGCGATGACTTGGCAAAAAATATTTAAATTATATAAAATGAATGAACAATAACCGGCCCCTCCTCTTCCTCAGGGTGGGCAGGAGGGAGAGGCCGGGTGGGGGGCTCCGCTCGCCCGGGGCGCGGGGGCGGCGGCGCGTGGTGGAGATGCGGGAGGACCTGCCGCGTCCCGGGCCCCCGTCTTCCAGCCCCGGGTCCGGGAGCCGCCCCGCGGAGAGGGGTTCCTCGTCCGCCTCCTGCACCCCCTCTCCGCTCCCTGCCGAGGCCTGGCCGCCACCGTAGGCGCTGAGGCCCCCACCCACCCGGGGTGCTGCGGACATAACGGGGGACTGGAACCCCACCCCTCTCCACGCGGGGCAGCCGGCGGGCGGACGCTGCGGGGTGTCTCCTCCCGGCCCCTCCACTGCAGCCGTCGCCCCTAGTCCCCCCATCACCTCCACGCGGTCCCCTGGCCTCTCCAGCCCCGCACCTCCTCCCCATCACCCCATCCGTTTCAAAGGCAGGACGAGCTCCGGGGTCCCTGCCACCTTCCTGACCTTTACCCCCTCCACTCCGACCCCACCCCCCGCACCACCCTCAGGCTGCGCATGCTGCGAGGTTAGAGCTCAGCCGCCACCTTCACGCAGACTGCCTGCACGACTGGCTGTCTCACCGTGTATTCTTTCAAGGCAGGTCCCCATCCCACTGTAACAGGATATACACGTGCGCTTCCTACAACACTGAGCACAGTTGGAGTTTCAACTTTATTCAATAATTCATCCAACTATGTCTTGAGCACCCATATTTGCAGGCCTTTGGTCACTGCTGTGAGCTAATCCCCCATCCCCCGCCAGAGGGGCTCAGAGAGAGGGGATGTCCCCTGCAAGCCTGCACTGCCCACCTGCCCGCCCCAGTTTCCGTGGTGGATCGTAGCGGGTTAGCCGGGCACAGAGAAGCACTGCGGGTCTCCATGTGCTCTCAGAGTTGGCGAGCGGCCGTGGCAGAGTTGCCGCTGGAGAACAGCGGGTGTGCGGTAGATGCTGGTGGGACGAGCACCCGGGACCCACAGAACAGAGGGCACGGCCAGAGCTGGCAGCCCTGCACCCCTGTTGCAGCAGCCCCTCCGATGCTGTCCTCATCCCAGAGGGGGGCCTGGGTGGGGAGGTGACACCTGGACAGGGCCTCCGACCCCGCAGAGGCCCTGAGCCCTGCCCTCCTCTCCCCTGGGACAGGGGTGGACAGCAGAGGCTGCGCTGGCCCTCACACCCGGCCTGCCCAGACCGGAGCGCTACTACTCCCCCCAGGTCCTGTCTCTGGGGCGGGGACGGCATTGAGGAACAGTTTGCACTTTCTCTTGCTGACGTGTTAAGTGGCTTTTGACACATGGAAGGACTCTGGAAGGTTGAGGGACATTGCTACAGCAAAACATCTATTCTCATCTCTATTTAGGTGATGTTTTATCAGCTTTCATGTCAATGCAGATGAAAAATAGGAAAAAGCGTAATGCTGAACCCTGTCTTGTTCCAGCCCTAAGTAATATTTGCCCATGAAGACCGGCCGCTTGTTAACCGATGCATTTCCAATTCCACTTCAACTTCCACGTTCAGTTATGAAGATTTACAATGTCTGTGCATCGTATTGACTGTGTACGTACCTGGCGACTCTGAGAACACAGAGGAAGTTCTTGTTATCAGGTTTGGCCTCATGGTCTCACACATTAGGACAGATGACCCCCTCGATGTACTTCAGGTATTTGGAGTTGCAGAAGGTGCTGCATAGGATGGCCACGGCACCCCACACTTGGATGGCAGGTGGGCTGGGAGCTCTGCCCCGTCGCCCCCTCACTCTGGGGACTGGAGCCACTGCCCCCGGCGGCCAGGCACCTGGCAGAGGACGTGAAGCTGGTGAGCTGGCCCACTTGAGCCCTGTGGCACTTCTGTTGGCCCTTTGTTGGCCAGAGCTCTTGGCTGTCCCCGCAGGACTGGGCAGGGAGGTGGGTCACACCCCACCATGTGCCCGGCGGGGAGAACAGACCCTCCGTGGTGCCCTTTCAACCCAGCACATTCTGCACTGGGGCGCAGTTCTGCAGGGAGGAGGAAAAACGTGACACTTTCAGCTGTGAAGGGACAGCTTGCTGGGATCCTTTTTAAGTGCACGAGGGTGAGCGTCAAATTGCAGTGGCATTTTGGTTCTGTTGGAGACACTGAAAAGGCTGCAGGAACTATCCTACTTTAAAATGGCAACATTTACAAGGTGCTGAGCGTGAGCAGCTTTACAAAATGAAGAAAAAGCCTGGACAACTTACAAGCAAGTGATGGGACAGCTTTCAAGTTTTATTTAGGGCTCTCCTTGCAGCCGCACGTGCCCGGAGCACCTCGCACCTCTGCGCTCCCAGGTGTCCACACTCAGCCTCCTGCAGACTCTGACCCTTGGAGAGCAAGCCCCGTGCACTTCCGTCCCGCGGTCAGCAGCGGCCCCTGCTTGGGCACCGCCCCCCTTCCCCATCCAAAGGTCACACGGCGGCTCCTGCCTGTTTGGGGCCAGGCCAGGCTGCGTGGCGCCCTCCTGCCCTAGGCGCACAGGTGCACCCTGAGTCCTGCCACCCCAACACACCTCTGGGTCACTGCCGAGATGTCCCCTGGCCTGGGATGCCCGCCCAGCTCCTTACTGCCTGCAGCTCCCGCTGGTCCTGCCCTGGCATGTGGTGGTGACCACCTCCCCTGCCTCCCAGGGGTGGGGGCCCACACCCGCCGCCCCTCCCCCACATGCTCAGACACCCAGTCACCCAGGTTAGAGCTGGGCCAGTGGTCGCGTGCAGGCCTGAGCAGGTGCACTGCGGTCTTGCGGGACATGCAGACTGAGCCCCGTGGCGCCAGGCAGGCAGGGTGGGGAGACGGCGCTGGACCTGCAGTCCCAGGACTGACCACAGCCCAGCCACTCGCTGGTGGAAGCATGGAGGCAAACCCCGCCCCCGCCACCGAGGACAGAGGGTGGGCCCCAGCCACGTGTGCTCAGCCAACGCTGGCTCCCCCCAGACTTCCTGGGGCTCCACCACCACCAGCTGGTGCCAGAGGCCCCCCAGTGAGCCCTGCCCCGGAGAGAGCGGCGTGGCAGAGCGGAGCAGGCGGGACTGGGACTCGGCCACGGAGAAGACTGAGTGGCAGAGCCAGGCGGTGAGTGGGCAGGGGTGCCGCTTGAAGGTGGTCCCGTGGGACCCTGACGTCCACTCAGCACCTGTCAGGTCGGGCCTGCGGCTGCTGAGTGACGGGCACCATCCCGGCTGCCCACACACGCGGCCGGGGCACACCCTTCCCACGTCCTGACAAGCTCCTGGCTCGGTTCTGGATCCAGCCTCGCACGGCCCCCCCGCTGCCAACACCCCACAACAGCCACGCGCGCTGTGTCCGCACTGAGGAGAGCCTCAGCCCCAGGCCTGGGGGCCTCAACTTCCCCATCTGTGAGCCGGGAAGGGGGCACGCCCAGTGCTCAAGCTGTTGACAAGGGGACAGGGCCCTGGGGAGTGGGGTGGGGGCAGCGGGTCGCAGGGGGTGCTAGGGTCCTGGGGTGGCCTTGGGACCCCTGGTGCGGACACCGTCTGCCTCATTCCTCTTGCCACGCCCTCCACCTTTGTAGGACCCACGGGACAGTCTCTGGCCCTGCCTGTGGCCTCTGAAGGCTTGGACGCAGGCCCCGCCCAGCTGCACCAGGATGCAGGGTGGGCAGGATGCTGACAGCACCCCCTACCCAGCCGGCCCAGCCCCCCAGAACCCCTAGGCTTCGCACTGCTGGCACGTGAAGTGAACGTGGCTCAAGGGCCTGGAGACCACGTGAAAGCCTGACCGCCCTCCAACATCT
Source organism: Hippopotamus amphibius kiboko (assembly GCF_030028045.1). NCBI lineage: Eukaryota > Metazoa > Chordata > Mammalia > Artiodactyla > Hippopotamidae > Hippopotamus > Hippopotamus amphibius. The sequence continues at coordinate 574,912 of NC_080192.1, forward strand.
GACATGTCTGAGGCAGGTGTCCCACTCGAGCATTTATTTTGGTGACAGCTGCAGGGACGGCCCAGGGGCAGGCACAGGCTACGTGCGGAGCCAACAGCAGCGAGAGTGAGCGTGAGACCAGGGGCCTCAGGCCCTTGGCCACGGCTGGAGACCAGGTAGGCCTCGGCCCAGACGGCATCCCTGGGGGTGTGGAGCACGGCCTCCGGCCACCCCTTCTCAGCAGGGGCTCTGCTGGACAGGGAGGGGCGGCTGCACACCCAGCCACAGCTGCAGACTCGGAAAGGCAGGGTCCAGTGAGTGGGCTCCCCACGGTGGCTCAGGTGGGGCCCACGGGGGCAGGAGGTGGCAGTGTCACTTCTGCAGGGGCTGCAGCTCGGGCGGCAGGTCGCACCCCATGTAAACCCCGTTCGTGACGCTGTACTCCAGCAGAGCCCCGAAACACGGATCCTGCGGACACACAAAGGAGCAGGGATCGTACCTGACAGCCATCCCACCGCCTTACCCGGCCCCTCTCCCCGAGCCCCAACTCACCCTGACAAGAACATGAGGGTTTCCCAGCACGATCAGCAAGGCTTTGGGTCTGGTGATGGCAACATTAAATCTTTTTGAGTTGGACAAGAATCCCAAAAAGTATTTATCATCCTCAAATCTGTCTTCATTTGAGCGCACCTAAGAAATACAGAGGTGACTAAAGACAGCGTTTGGAATGTTCTGGTGTGGAAGGAAACTGGACGTGTGGAAGCACTTGAAAGTGTTAAACATCAGCATGACTCCGTTTGTGGTCAAAGGAGAAGCAAGCAGCGGAGGGCAGGGAGCAGGCCGCCCTGCACCCCGGCTGCAGCTGAGGGGCCTCCAAACACCGAGGGCTGAGCTCTGGCTGCGAGGTGTTAGGCGACACTGCTTTTCCTGCTGCCTGAACCCCCCAAGCTGCCTGCAGTTAACGTGCACTGTCCATGAAGGGAACGCTCACAACAGGCCTGGGGCAGCCGAGCCGCCCTCCCTGCCCTCTGCTCCTTGCCGACCCCGCCCCGCCTCCCCATGCCCCCGCTTCAGCATCCAGGCCCTCCTTCTCCAACACTTAACGACTTCTTCCTGGGTTTCTGTACTTTTTTGTTTTGTTCTGTTCTGAAAAAGAACGCCCTCCAGTTAACTGCATAAGGAGACGGCTGAGGCCCCCCGCCCCCGCAAGGCCCACACAGCAGCCGGCCAGGCGCAGGCCCCGGGACAGGACACCTACGGTTGAGATGATGATGACCAGGTACTCTTGCCCTTGGAACTCCTCCACAGATCCAACCTTTACAGCCATCAGGTCAACATTTCGCAAAAGAATTTTTATTTTCTCTACCTTTGAAGAAGATGAGATCAAAGATAAAATTTTTTACATCCTACAGCATAAGCCACACATGAACCAATGAGCAGCACGGCCTTTCCACTCCTGATCACGTTTCATCAACTCAGAGTTGCTCCCAGCACAAACCCCGACCTCAGATGGGGTGCACGGGGTGGGGGCAGCACTTTCCAGGAGCAGGGTTTCATGCTGCTTCACGAGAGGCGAAGACACCCTGTGCTGAGAGTGCGGGGGGCTCCAGAGTGCCCCTCCAGGGGAGCCCACCCCCCAGGGGCCTGAGGGGTTAGGACAGGAACCGGGCCGTGTGGCCACAACAGGACAGCTGGGAGGAAGAGGATGAGGGGGATGGCTCTGAATTGGGCGGGGTGGGGCGGGCGGGGTGAAGATCTCCAGAGGGTGCTGGTAAAGGAGAAGCAACTTGAAATTGTGAAAACGAATATAGGACTTGGACCAAAGCTCAGTTCTCGCCAGGAGAGGAGGCTGGAGGCCAGGGACCAGAGGCGGCTCCCTCAGCACCCAGGGGATGGGCCTTCTCACACCCACTGACCCTGAGCGTGCTGGGGTGAGTCACCCCACGTGCCCAGCCCCCCGCCCCCACCCCATCTGGGGCACGGGGGCAGCGGCTGTGCAGACGCAGGGGGAGCTGTGTCCACCCTCCTTCGTCAGGCCCCAGGGTCAGGAAGGCGCAGAGGCGCTGCTGGGGCAGGCCCACACCTGCTTCCGGTAGGGCGTGATCACGCCGATGTCGGCAGTGGACACCTGGCTGGAGGCGCTCCTGGCCAGCAGACAGCAGTAGCGCATGGCCTGCACGGCCTCGGCAGGGTTGAACCAGGATGGGCTCCGCCCCTCTCGAGCTTCGCTGCCCTGAGTTCCAGGAACACAAGAGGACGGCATGCCCATCACACAACGCCATTTTCTCTACAGGAGTTTGTGAGGGGTCTATGAGTTCAGGGAGAGGTTGGGGGGACAACGCAGCAGATTCTGTTCTGGCAGGACAGATGGACGCTTGGCAGTAAGGACTCGTCCTGGCTGCAGAGATGCTGGGGGAGGAGGGCTGGCTGGCCGGGTCTGAGAGCTGGGACCCCCCCTTCCCCCCACCGCCCAAGTGTCCTGGTGAGAGCACACCTCGTGGCCTGGGGAGGCGGCCAGCCACCTGATACCTATTTGGCCACAAATTTTTAAAAGCAGAATTACAGGTCCTCGTTCTTGATCAGAACCTAATAAAATTAGAAGTAAAAAATAGGTCACCAAGGCATTCATAACCACATGGAAATATACTTCTCTAGAACCCGTGGGTCAAAAAGGAAAACAGAGTTGCAAGCATCTCAACAGCCACGAAGACACGTGGAAGGGCAGGGCTGGGAGGGTGTGGCCACAGTGCCCCTGTGAGGAGGACGAGGGGCGCAGTCACGTATCGCATGGGAATGACAATAAACTAAGTAATGATGGCAAGTGAGCGGGGGAAGCAGTCAAGAGGAAGCTGAAATTAATGAAGCAGAAAACAAACAGGCAAAAACGAAAGAAAGTCCCAAGCTGGTTTTCCAATTAGACCAGGGGCTTGCTGCCTCTCCCGTGAGGGGCCAGACGGTCAGGATCTCAGGCTTGGGCACAGCCGTGCTGCCCACTCAGCCCTGCCAACTGGGCACAGGCTCCCGACCGCACTTCTTTTAGGACGAGACCCCGGCTGCCTTGGACCGGCCCTCCTCGGGTGCTCCTGGAGCTCAGCGCCCCCCTCGACCGGCCCCCCTGCAAGCCGCCCTGGGCTGGGACAGAGCAGTGAGGCAGACAGGGGTCCTTCTGGAGCTGTGGGGTGGCACCCGGAGGCCACATCCCAGGGACGGAGCACCTGCAGGAGCCCATGGGGGCAGCGAGGGCCCGGCAGTAACAATGGCCGACAAAGCTTTTTGCTCCAGTGGCGGGAGTGGACCTGCTGTTCCCGCAACCCAGCCCAGAGGCCTCACCCTCATTTCATTCTTGGGGCCCAGAACGGAGCCGGTACACAGTCAGGCCCCTCAGAAATACCCATTTGAATGAGGTAACCTTTCTAGACTCTGTTCTTTTCACAATGAGCACCTCCATCTCCACGGCACCGTGGCAGCTTACCCAGTGGGCTTCAAGTCTCCCTTTTCTTCTAAAAACCTTTTTGCATATTTGCAACTCCTTTCTACACCCAGTTACTGCTGTTGTGTTTTGTTTTTTTTTTTAATATTTATTTATTTGGTTGCACTGGGTCTTAGTTGCAGCAGGCAGGCTCCTTATTTGTGGCACGTGAACTCTTAGTTGTGGCATGCATGGGGGATCTAGTTCCCTGACCAGGGATTGAACCCGGGCCCCCTGCACTGGGAGCACAGAGTCTTACCCACTGCGCCACCAGGGAAGTGCCTTCTTGTCATGAATAAGCCTGCTGTGACCCTTACGTAGTCTGCAGGAAGCACACGGCTGCGGTGGGCAGAGCTGACCCCTCCTCAAGGCTGGTCCCTCTGCCCGGAGCCCCCCGAGCCTGTGCTGTCATCCGACCTCCCTTCCCCGGCCGATGGCTGTGCCGCCACCACTGCGTCTGCTGGGTCGCGTTCCCTGAAGCCTGGGGACGCCTCTGAGCAGAGGCAGGGGGAGCGGAACTCCCGGAGGGGCCTCGTGCTGAGTGACCACGCTGCTCTCACCACAGCACTGCCCTCTCCTCCCACGCGCTCCCATCCAGAGGGTGGGCACCCCAAGCCACCGCTGGACACAGGGGTCCACCGCTGACGGAGCAGCTCCAGCTACACATCCAGGGGCCAGGCGCTGTCCCCGGGAAGGAAGGCTGCCAAGAGGACGGGCAGACCCCACGCCCGGGCCCCCGTTCCTGCGTCTGGGTGCAGCCCCAATTCTGCATGAGAGCCTGGGGGGGGTCATGCACAACCTGACTTCTGGTTCTAACAACCACATCCCAGTACACACTCTCTGATTTTAGTGGATGCCTGTCACGTTGCTGGCTGCCGGGCATCTAACTCCTCCCTCTGGAAACCCCCACCCACTGAGGCCTGGGGGAGGGCAGGCTCTGAGCCGGGGGCTGGTCCTCCCCCCTGACCCTGAATCACAGGGCGGGGGCGGGTCTGCTCGCCTCCCGGCCCCCAATCCACCTGTCAGCTCCTTCAGGATGCCCCACTTCGACATCCATCCCAGGTCCGCCCCTCCAGGCCCTTCTGTGCAGCCACCCGAGTACCCAAGGGGCTGGTCCTGTGGGGGCAGAGCCCTCCGCACCACAGGCTCTTGATGCCGCAGGAGCCACGCACAGAACAGGCGTCACCGTGAGCAGTGCCGAGGGGCGGCCCTCCCGCCGAGCCTGGCCCACACGCACCCTCACTCCGTGGAAGACGAGAGGGAAGCCCTTCCTGGGTAACTTCTCCCAGCCCAGCAAGGAGGTCACCACCCTGGGGTCCGCGCAGACTTCCAGCTCTTGGTGGTAGAACAGTCTGGACGGCAGGGCCAGCAGAGCCGAGTGAGACCTGTAGTTCTTCACGAGCTTTGTCACCTGCAGGGAGGAAGCAGGGGCAGGTCCAGGCCAAAGTCAGCATGCGCACACGAGGCTGCCACCCGGAGAAAGGTGCCCAGTCACCTCGAGTCACACCTGGGCGGCCCTGCCTGTGCCACCCGCCCTCTGTCACCTCCACTGGACTCAGAAGTGCTCAAGGCACCTTCACAACTTAATTCTAACAGAAAAGAAAAGCAGAGAGAGTCCCTGTGGGGGCTGCAGGCTGCGCCCCGACTCACTGTCGTGCCACCCCGGCCGGGAGAGCAGCCCCGGGAGCCTGGTCTCGGCTCAGCTGCGGTGGGAGCCGGGCCCAGGGCCCCGAGGCAGGATGGCCGCCCCACAGCCCGCCGAGGCCGGGCCAGGACCGTGTGGGGAGGCACCGGGACGAAGCACCAGGACGGCGTGCAAGGGCAGCTGCCTTGACAATCACTTCCTGCCTCTGCTTGGCCGGGACGTTCATCCTAGTCTTTCCTTCGTCCCGGGGTGAGAAAGGCAGAGGCCCAGGCTCTCCTGCTGACAAACTTCAACGCGCTCACGAAGATGGGCCCAGCCTCTGAAACACTGATCGAAACCCCAAGGCTGACTCGGCAGCCTGGCTGCTCCCTGGGCTGGGCCCTGCTGTGCTGGCCTGGACGCCGGCCCGCCTCCCCGTCCACCCTGCGTCCACGTGCCCTGCCCACTCTCCAGGAGGAAAGGGCCTGGGGCTGACAACCTGGAACGTGGAACAGGCCCCAGGCTGTTGCCCTGACCATCCGCCCACGATCACCGCACCTGGCTTTCTGTTCAAAGTCCAGAGGGGAGCCTCTCCTGGTCTCTGTACTGGGGGAGCCCAGAGGATAATGTCATTGGCTCACCTCAACAGAGGGCCCCACGGACACAGACCTCCCATGCTCCAGGGTGCTGGGGCTCCTGAAACGCTGACCCCAAGGCCCGTCCCTCCCTGTCGTCAGTGGTTGGCTCAGAACCCGGAACCTGCCCTTTAACTGGCACCTCAGGACACCTGCCTTCTCGCCCAGGTAAACTCCCCATCTCCCACGGTGACACAGACGGAAGCTTCTTACTGAAGGGCTGGTGCTGCCTGGAAGGGCTGGCCCTCCGGAAGCCCGAGAAAGCAGCTCCTGCGTGCCCGGCACTGTGGAGTTGCTGAAAGTGCCTCAGGTGCACCCTGGGGGTGGTGGCAGAGGGAGGGTGGGCCGATTGGGCCCTGCCCCCGGGTGTGGCTCGGGGGACACAGGTTACTGAGCTCCCCTGAGGGCCCCTGTGCTCGAGTCTGACGGAGGAGCATGTGGGGTCCGAGCTCACCAACAGGGGGTTGTAGGCGCCCCAGGCCCCAAAGGCGTCCTCATCGCGCAGGTAGGCTGGCCGGGACATGAGCCTCTCCAGCATGGAGACGTGCAGCCCGTAGGCCATGGCGAGTCTGGACTTGATGACGGGTCCCAGCTGCATGGGGTCTCCGGCCAGGACGATCTGTGGCACACGCAGGGTGGTTCTCAGCAGCTGGCTCATGAGTCCCTGGTGTGCGGCGGGCAGGGGCCGCGGTTGGGGTGGCCGCGCACAGGCCTCACCTGGCCGCTGACGTCCGAGACCAGCCCCAGGGGGATGAGGCACTCTGGCTCACTTGCCTGGCCCGCTTCGTCCACGAACACGTGTGTGAAGTGTCCAACCCTGGAGGAGACGCAGTCCCGGGGTTGCTCCTGTCCACGTGTGCTGCCCAGCAAGGCTCTGCCTCGCAGCCCGGGGCCCCTGCCCCTCGTTCCTGCCCGCACCCGGCACCTCCTCCCTGCCTCCGCCCAGGAAGCCCCGCGAGCCCACCTCAGCCCGATCTGGTAGAAGAGCCCCGCGCTGCTGCACGTGGTGATGACCACCCTGAAGCGAGAGGCCTTCCAGACGTCTTCCCCGTCTCTGCAGTATGGCCTGATGGCCTCCGTGATGGTCTGCGGGGGGGCAGGCCACCTGCCAGGTTACTGAGCATTTCTTTAAACTGGACATAGTCTCTAAGCTGAATGGAATTCTAATGGAATCCAGCTTGTCCTGCTGCCACCTCTTAGTTGTGACTAAGTAATGACAAGATGGTTTTCTTAAATCTAAATGTCTTTTGTTTTCCCATCAATCTAGTCCATGTTTTACAGACTCTAGAACCATGAACGTAACAGAGAATCCTGCAGATCCTTCCCCAAAACGACTGCATATGTTTCCAGCCTCTTTTGTTAACCAAAGTGGGAACTTATAGCAAACAAACAGAACCAAAATGCAACTGTACCTCTGGGGAAAAATAAGAGTAGTGTCAGCATTTAACAAAGCTGGGAACACGCAGAACGTCACTGAATTTTCGGGAAAGAAAGGATCCTCGTGTCCTTGCGTGGTGTTGGGACGAGGCCCCGGGAGGAAACTCACCTCCTCGAACCTGCAGGTGGCATTCACGCGGACCATGGTGCCCGGCCGCAGCGCCTGGCTTTCATGCAGCCGCAAACACACGAGGTCGGCCGCACTGTTGGAGGGCGCGCACACCAGGATCCGACTGTCCGGCAGAGCGTGGGAGGCCTTCCCCAGGACACAGAGGAAGCAGAGGGGGAAGGGTCAGCGGCCGGCACCCAGCCCACTGGCGCGGGCTCTCAACTAGGATGCGCCGAGGGGGCCCCGTCACCCCTCACGCCCGAGCCTGGCCCTGCCACCGCGTGCAGGTGGCGGAGTCCCCGTCTCCCAGACCCCAAACTGCCCGGGTGGGACCCTGGGTTAGCCCGCACCCGGGTCTGGTGCCGGCGGGTGACCCGAGTCCCCAGCGACGTCAGACACTGAACGCGTGCGTGCATGCGATGTCCACACACACAATTTAAATCTCGATGGAAGCACCAGAAACGTGCAGTTTCTATGCTGCAGTGAAGCGATTCCTGTCTAAGCCCAGGAAGTGAGCTCTTAAAGTCCCGCAGCCGCATAACAAGCTTGGCTAAATATGAAACAACTAGGTTTTTCAAGCTCTTTCCAACGTTTGGGTCTACGGTTTAAACGGACACTCTCCGATGACACGAGTACACAGCCATGGTTGCCACGACCCCGGCCCCGTCTGCTGTTACCTGCAGAACAGCCTCTATGATGGTCACCGTCTTGCCCGTCCCAGGCGGCCCGAAGAGCACGTAGGGGATTGGGCGGCAGTCCCCGCTCAGGATCCTCCTCACCGCCAACTTCTGGTTTTCATTGAGCAGGGGGTTGAAAAACTCCTCTCTCGCTTTTGGGGCTCTGCCGACTGTGTCAAGGGGGAGAGACAAGTCACAGAGGTCACAGGCGGGCCCCTCACGACCCGTCCCAGTGTCACTTGCAGTGAGGACAGTTGGCTGAGAGCAAAGACAGAGGCCACTCCACCCGCTCCCCACGTCACCTGTGCAGTGTCACCGAGGTGTCAAGAGTGGTCGTAACAGGTGGACGAGAGCAGCCTGCCACCAGGACAGTCAGATCATGTGTCCTTACGGCTGTCCGAGGATCCCCCAACCAAAGCCCTGCAGGAGCCGCTTGGCCCGCAGACTCACCCAGCCTGCTGGTCTCTGCGGCGAAGGCCCATGGCCCTGGCATGTCCTGGGCACCCGCCCGCTGCTCCTCTGGGACATGCTTACTTCGGTCGTTCGCAGCTTTCCTATTCTAGAAAAATAATGCAGAAAAATGGCTTAAAAAGAAAGCCATCTGTGTTCACGCAGGCTTAACGTGTGAACATAAACAGTCACCAGCATCCTGCCTGGTTTATTTACTCAACAGCTCTTTGCACAGATCACAGATCATCCCCTTTAAGACATAATGAAAATACAGAATATCTAATAAAATGCTGCTAAAAAGTTTTTCTTTTAAAATTCCCTCCTAAAAATAAATATAAACTAATATTTGTGACGATGACACCGAAACAAAGGACTACATTCCTTCAAGTCTCGCGTGTCTGCTCTTCTGCGGAGCCTGCCAACTGCAAGGGAGAACTCGCAGGGGCTGACGGCCAGCCCGGCGCAGGGACCCCCGAGGCCCTCTCCTCCGCTGGGTGAGGAAGCCCCTTGAGCTCAGGTGAGGACTGGGCTCCAAGCGACCCTCGGCTGCCTCTCCGTACAGCGAGGCCCAGCACTGCTTGTCCACCGTGTTCAAGTTCTTGCCCAGGAACTGGTTTTGCACGCGTGTTTAAATATAAACTGAATCTGACCTGGACCAATGGAACTGTTTTTCAAATTTCCCATTATAAACAATTGTGGTAATAAACAGCTTTGCATGTATACCTTTGTGCAACTACCTGATTACTTTCACAGCATAAATTCTAGAAGTAAAACTGCTATATGAGTTTTCACACTGAAAAAAATTTTTTTTTTCACAGTATTTTTTAATTTTTTAAGAGAAACTATTCCTTAGCCCAGATATTCATAGTTCATGGTTTCATAGTTCAGGAACACAGGTAAGTGACAAACTTCCATGGAACTCAACCCAAAGAAGTTCTTTATATTCCAAAATCACTTTGCACTCTGAAAGATACCAGCCTTCCTCATCTCCTCAAAATCTTTCACGGAATCATAATTTCTGTAGAAATCTGCATATGCCTTCTTTCTTGGTTCAGCCACAGCAAACTTATACAAAGTTGCAACTCCCAGGGAGACAATGAATGCTCCAACAATATGAAATCGCAGACGCTTGGCCAGAAGGCCACGCATCTGAGGTTTTGTCAAAGAAGTGGAAGCCATGGTAGTTTTTCTCCTTGACAGCTCAACAACAACGTCCTTTCAGACGGAAAAAATGGACCCACACTGAAAATTTTATACGTATCGTCAAATTTTAGTCCAAGAGGTCATAGCAATTTCCCCTCCCACCACTGTCCGAGTTTCGCAGAGTGTAACTGACACACTGTAAGAAGTGCACATCCAAAGTGTGTAATCTGACAAGTCTGTACACATTTATACCCATGAACCCATCACCACAAAGAAATAAGTGTCTTGCAAGCCCCGAGGGCCCCCTTGTACTCCCTCTTGCTGTCACGGACTGTTGTGCATCTTCTAGCATGTTCTATACATGGAAGTGCAGACACAGGTTCCCACGCAGCGTAACTGACCGCGTGGAGGCTCCCTGGGTCGTGTGTATCCACAGGTTGCCCCTCTTCCTTGACGAGAAGTCGTCCATGGTGAGAACACACCATCTGTTTGGCCATCCCCCATGGATGGACAGGGGACGTTTCCGGGTCTGGGCCATGCCGAGGGAAGCTGCTGTGGACGTGCTCCCACTGCCCCTGGGGAAACACCTGGACTGCTCGCTGGGGGCACGTGCTTTCTCAGGCGCTGGTCCCCTGCGTCCCGCCCTGTGTTCCCACCCGCGAGTGGCGTGAGGCACAGCCACCCTGACAGGCAGGCAGCGGAGTCTCACTGCGGCTGTGCTTCCCTCACGACTGCTGCTGAGCATCTTCTCACGGGTCTGTCACCTGAGCGTGCTCTTTGGTAAAATATCTGCTCAAACCTTGCTTCATTTAAAAAATTTTTATTATTGAATTCGCACAGTTCTTTTACCAGTCGATAACAATCTTTTATCGGATACGTGATTTGCAAACATGTTCAGTCTCTCACCTGTCTTTTCTTTGTCCTAATGGCTTTTAAACAGCAAAATATTTAATTGGACTCCAAATGTGTCCATTTTTCTTTATAGGCCACACTCTCAGCATCATCACATCTAAAGGCTCTTTGTCTAGGGACATGCAGCTTCTCTCTTACGTTGTTTCCCAGAGATTCTAAGTTTTGTATTTAGGGTTGTGACCAATTTTGAACTGACGTCTGTAAATGCTGTGAGGTACGGACCCGGGTGCACTTTTCTGCGTAGACACCCGACTGTCCCAGCACCACCGTTAAAAGGCCTGTCTGCTCCCCACTGCAGCTGCCAGGGTACCTTGTAGAGTATCAGTTGTTCAAATACCTGTGGGTCTATGTTGTTCCGCTGACGCATCGGTTTCCCTTGATGGCACCACACTGTCTTGATCACTGTACCTTTGTAATGTGTCTCAAGACTCTGTTCTTTTTTAAAGTTGTTTTGAAAATTCTAGGCCCTTTGCATTTATGAATTTTGTAATTAGCTTGTCAATCTCTACAAAAAAAGGTCTGCTGAGATTCCAACTCAAATAGTGCTGAGTTTATACATCCATTTGGGGTCTTCTGACCCATGAACGCAGTCTCTCTCCTATTTTAGGTCTTTGTTAATTCATCGCATCAGTGTTTCCTAGTTTTCAGCATATAGTCTTGCACATCTTCTGTCGGAATTTTCCCCAACAGTTTAGAACATGTGGACGCTATTTTAAAAGCAACAGAGTTTACTGCCAGTGCACCTAATACATACGGTTTATCTGTTTACCGATCTCATATCCCGAGCTTATAATTACTCACTACTCCTAACAGCTGCATTTTAGCGTCCGTCAGATTTCCTACAAGGCATCTTTCCTGCCGAGCGGCCTGATGACCACCTCCTGGTTGGTGCTGAACGCCAGCAGCAGGAGCAGACTGGCTTTGGCCCTGACCTCGCAGGGAAAGAGCGCTTAGCCGCTCACCATGCAGATTTCTGCAGGGGAAGGTAGTCCCTTCTATTTCTAGTTGGCTGAGAGTTTTGATCAGGAATGGATGTTGGTTTTTTTAGATGCTGTTTCTGTGTCTACAGAGATTATATGGTTTTTCCTTTTCAGTTTCTTAATATGATGAATCCCATTGACTGATTTTGGAATATTAAACCAGCTTTTCATCCCTGGGATGAAAGGTCTCTCACATACACGTAAGATGCATTTACACTCGTGTGTGTGTATTATGAGTTCTCCAGAGAAACACAGCCAACAGGCTGTCTGTAAACGCAGACAGAGAGACTCACAATAAGACACCGGCTCCCGTGACTGAGGCTGAGAAGCCCAAGCCCACTGTCGGGCAGCTGGAGGCCAGGGGAGCCCACATTTTCAGTCCCAGGTGGCTCAAGGGGGTCGAGCAGGAGGCACTTCTGCTTGGCCTGTCTGTTCTGTTTAGGCCTTGGGGTTGGGTGAGGCCCCCCACAGAAGGGAAGGTGATCTGCTTTACTCCATCCACGCCTTCAAAGGCCAACCTCATCCAGGTTAACCAGGTTTAATACCTGGGCATCTCATGGCCAAGCAAGAAAACTCACCATCACAATATCCCTGTGTTTTTTTTTTTTTTTTTTTTTTTCTGGTTGCTTTGGGTCTTTGTTGCTGTGTGAGGGCCTTCTCCAGCTGTGAAGAGTGGAGGCTACTCTTTATTGTGGTGCATGGGCTTCTCATTGCGGTGGCTTCTCTTGTGGAGCATGGGCTCTAGGTGTGTGGGCTTCAGCAGCTGCAGTACATGGACCCTAGAGTGTGCAGGCTTCAGTAGTTGTGGCACATGGGCTCAGCTGCTCTGAGGCATGTGGGATCTTCTGGGACCAGGGATAGAATGGTGTCGCCTGCACTGCCAGGTAGATTCTTCACTGATGGACCACCAGGGAAGCCCCTCCTGTGTCCTAATGTCCACAGGCTCTGTAGTGATGTCGCCTCTTCTCCCCAATCCTGGTGATCTGTGTCTTCCCTCTTTTCTCCTTGATCAGTCTTGGCTGGAGGTTTAGCAACTTCATTGATCTTCTCGAAGAGCCAGCTTTTGGGCCCTCTGATCTACTGTTTCTCTGTTCTCTAGTTCATTGATTTCTATTCCAATGTTCATCTTGCTTAGTTTGGGTTTCACATATTCTTCTTTTCCTAGTTTTCTAAGAAGGAAGCTGAAGCCATTCATTTGAAATCTATCATTTTAAATGTGGGCATTTAGCGGCATATGTTTTTCCTTAAAGAGTTCCTTAGCAGCATCTTGTAATTTTTGATACATGGTGTTTTTATATTAATTCTGGTAAGAAAATACTTCCTAATTTCCCTATTCATTTCTTCTTTGATCCCTGGGTTATTCATAAGTGTTTTCAGTTTCTAAAGATTTGGGTATTTTCCAAAGACCCCATGCCACTGATTCCTAGTTTAACCCCAGTGTAGTCAGAGAATGCACTTTGGATGACTTCAGTCCTGCTAAATCTGAGGCTTGTTTGATGGCCTCAAATAAGGTCTACTTGGTGAATATCTCGTGCCCACCTCTGAACAAAGCAGATGTACTTGGCTCTTGTTGGGTGGAGAGGTGTAAACACCCTTTAGGTCACTTTGATTTTGTTTGAGTTTCTACATCTGTGGTTTGTTTCCTTTCTTCCTTTCCCATCATCAGTGAGAGAGGAGTACTGACATCTCTGACAGTTATGGTGAATTTGTTTACTTCTCTCTGAAGTTCTATCGGTTTCTTGCTAGGATTGCTATTCTTTCCTGATGAAGCATCCTCTCTGTTATCAGGACATGGCCTGTGTCCTCGCGTCTTTGCTCTGCATTCTACTCTGATGTTAACACAGTCCCTCCATCCTTCTGATTGTTCTCTTTTCCATCCTTCACTTTTAGATTTTGTGTCTTTATATTTAAAATGTATTTCTGCGACTTCCCCAGTGGTCCAGTGGTTAAGACTCCATGCTTCAAATGCAGGGGGCGTGGGTTCGACCCCTGGTTGGGGAACTAAGATCCCACAGGCAGTGTGGTAACCCCCCCCAAAAAATAGTGTTTCTTACAGGCAGCATATAGTTGGGTCTTTTTTTTTTTTTTTTTTTTTACCCAATCTGACAATCTCTACCTCTTAATTGCAGTGTTTATGCCATGTACATTTAATGTGATTATTGATATGGTTAGATTTAAATCTATCACCCTGTTATTTGTGTTCTGTGTCTCAGCTGTTCTAGGTACCCAGTTACAGCCAGAGGTGTCAATACCCCTCTCCTAGTAAATGACTGTACAAGTGGACAGAACATAAGTGAGGTTACAGCACACCTGACCATGTATCCCTCCTTTTTTTTTTTTTTTTTTTGCCTCCTTTTCAAGGAACAATTTTTATGATTCCCTTTTACCTCTTCTGTTGGTCTATTAGGGATAACACTCTGTATTGGTATTTCAGTGGTTGCTCTAGGGTCTGCAGTATACGTCTTTAACTGATCAGTTTACTTGAAGTGAATTACACCACTTCACGCATAAAAAACTGGCAACATTACCTTTCCTTATTCCTTGTCCTATTACTGCCTATTTTAGATCTATATGTTACAAATGCCACACTACACTGTTATTATTTTGGCTTTAAAAAGTCAATTTTCTTTTAAAACGTTACTTAAAAACTTTTATTGTGGGAAGAACACCAGACACAAGACCTACCCTGTCGACATACTTTAAGTGTTTGACACTGTGTAGTGCACTGCCGGGGCAGGCGCTCAGCAGAGCTGGAACGCAGTCCCCTGCATAGCGGAGACCTCCCGCCCGTGACCTGCAGCCCCTGCCCCACTCTCCGGTCCTGTGGCTCTGACCACTCCACGGGCTCAGAGGACAGGGTCATGCAGTCCTTGTCTCGGTGGTGGGGGCCTGAGCTCACTCAGCATAACCCCCCTCCCGCCCCAGGCTCATCCACGCTGTCACCTTTGACAGGACTTCCCTCTTCTTAAAAAGTCATCGTCTTTTAAAATGATTGTTTTAAAAGTAAGAAAAAACTCTGTGAATGTATCCACGTATCTGCTGTTTCCAGTCCTTTGCGTCACTTTGTGGGGACCCTCACTCCCATCCGGCGCCCCTTCCTCAGGCCTGAAGCCAGTGCAGGTCTGCTGACCTCCTCCTGCCACCTTCCCTATGCCCGCGCAGGCTTCTATTTCCTCTGCATTTCTGAAAAGTGCTTACTGGGTGCAGACTCCTGGGTGGACAGATTTTCTTTTCAGCTTTTTAAAGACGTCGTTCCAGTGGCCTCTGGCTGGCACTGCCCCGGGTGGGAAGTCTGTGGAGGCTCTTCTCTCTGGCACTCTGCATAACTGAGACTCCCTCTTCACCCATGACGGTCAAGAACTTGATTATCCTGTGCCTTGGTGCAGGGTCCTTCGTGTTTCTTGTACTTACAGTCTGTTGTGCTTCCTGGATAGGCAGGTTTATAGTTTTCATCAAATCAGGAGAATTTCCACTCATGACTTTTTTTCATATCCCCCCCACCCCCCTCTCTGTGGCTCCAACCGCATGGATGTGAGGCTGCTTGAAGTTGTCTCAGGGTTCACTGATGTGTTTTTTTTTTTAAGAAAAAATACACTCTTTTAGTTTTATATTTAGTTTTTTCTTGGCTTTTAAAAAGATTCTCTTATCTTCTGCCTTACAGTTTCTATTGCTATGTCTTCAAGTTCACTAATCTCTTCTCTAGTGACTAGTCTGCTTTTAATTCTGATATATTTTTCATCTTAGACATTGAGTTTTCATCTCTAGAACATAACTGTCTTTTATGTCTTTCCTGTCCCCACTAAAAAGTGCTCCTGTGTTCCTCTCCCTTCTTGAGCATATGGAGAATAGTTACAATAACTTTTAATATGCACGTCTGCTAATTCTGCCACTGTTGTATTTTTTGGTTGGTTTCAACTGATTGAAATTTCTTATTATGGGTTCTCTTTTTCACTTTATTTTACTTTCGGATCAGACACCAGAAGGAGTGAAGCTGACACCTTCACGGGTGCTGGATGTGTTTACAGTCCTGTAGCCTCCCCTGCTTGCACCGTGGGCTGCGGTGACATTGCTTGCAGAGGCCGTTCCTTCTGAGGCTTGCCCTTACACTTGGCCAGGCTCCCCATCCTCAGGCAGCACTCTCCAAGGAACCCTTGCTGACGTGTGCACTCCGACTGTGGGAACAAAGCCTTCTCAGCACGAGGGAGCTCAGGGTCTACTCTGCTCTCCAGGGGCTCTTTCCCTCATAAGCTGAAACTCCCGGGCACACTGCAGACCCTGAAAGCTCTGCCCAGTGAACTTCCATCTTGACCTTGAACTGCTAAGTGCTGCCTCCTGCACTCAGCAGACGACCTGGCTCCCCCTCTGTGCTTCATGGCCTGGGAGCTTTGAAAGCTGAGAGCTGGGGCTGGGTGATCACAGGGGTCACCTCCCTCGTTTCCTCTCTCAGGAATCAGTCCCGTGATAACGGATGCTCAATGTCTGAACCTTTTGTTTCATGTATTTTGTCTGGTTTTTAATTATTTAGGTGGGAAGGTAAATTCAGTCCCTGTAATCTCACCTTGGTTGATACATGGAATGATCTTGAGTTTATCTCCAACCTAGCTAATCCATAACAAGATAATACTCTGCATTTACAAGTACTAAGAATCAGCCAATCAGGACTGTGACCCATCTAAACAGCAACACTTCCTCCACCTCATAGCCACCAGCATCACAGATCCTCCCTGAGAATCCGGGCAGTGGGATGGACCAGGAAATGAGGTGAAGACAGTTTTACAGATGACATTGCAACTGTCTCCAATGAAGACCATTTTCTATTTCCAGAACAAAACAGAGATCAGATACAAATTACACGGCAGATGATTTTAATGGAAACCTTTTGTTGTTTCCTTTAGAGAATTTTCTGGGATTGCGTAGGCATTCTAAAGCTATCATTTCTTCATTTTTGGAGAGGGACTATAAAATGGTAAAAGGGTTTCTACATACCAGATATAATGAAAAAATTTGGGACTTCCCTGGTGGCGCATTGGTTAAGAATCCTCCTGCCAATTTAGGGGACACGGGTTCGATCCCTGGTCTGGGAAGATCCCACGTGCCGTGTAGCAACTAAGCCTGTGCGCCACAGCTACTGAGCCTGCGCTCTAGAGCCCTTGAGCCACAACTACTGAGCCTGCATGCCACAACTACTGAGGCCCGTGTGCCTAGAGCCCATGCTCTAGGAACGAAAAGCCACCCCAATGAGGAGCCATGCACTGCAGTGAAGAGTAGTCCCGTTCGCTGCAACTAGAGAAAGTCAGCACAACAACGAAGACCCAACACAGCCAATAAAATTAATTTAAAAAATTAAAAAATAAAAATTTTTATTTTTTATAAATTCAAAACATGCTCAAAAAAGCAAATTCCAACAGCACAGAATTACAGGTTACAAGCTTGACTGTGGCATGGAGGGTTTGTCTTGTTAATAGAAACACAACGATAAATAAAACCACTTCCATTTCACTCATGAAAATACATGGAGAGCCTAGGGCAATACCTGGCACATAATAGGTACTACGCTACTATTTATGGAGCTACTGAATTATATAATTAAAAAATATTGTTCACAATATTACAGATTACAGATTAACAATTTTTGTGGGTGTGCAGTGCTTCCAGACATCTTCTGTGCATGTGTAATGACATAAATGTGCCTGTCCAGGACTTCCCTGGTGGTACAATGGTTAAGAACCCGCCTGCCAATGCAGAGGACATGGGTTTGAGCCCTGGGCGGGGAAGATCCCACATACCGCGGAGTAACTAAGCCCGTGCACCGCAACTACTGAGCCTGTGCTCTAGAGCCCGCGAGCCACAGCTACGGAGCCCGTGTGCCACAACTACTGAAGCCTGAGCCCTAGAGCCCGTGCTCCACAACAAGAGACGCCACGGCAATGAGAAGCCTGCACACTGCAACAAGGAGTAGCCCCTGCTCGCTGCAACTAGAGAAAGCCGGCCCACAGCAGCAAAGACCCAAGTCAGCCAATAAATAAATAAATAAATTTATTAAAAAAAAGTGCCTGTCCAAGTGTACACAAAAACTCATTAATTTAAAAATAATTTATACGCTCACACAAAATCGCCATACCTTTCCTTTCCCTACTTCGCATAATGTAGCTGTCTTAACCCTGCATATAATGATATATAAACTTCATGCTAAACTATGCTGTGAATGTGTTACTTTTACTGTAACTGTGATTTGGGGTTACCTGTGAGCTACCCTCCCCCCACCCCGATGCTCCAGGCAGCTGAGGGCATGCCTGTCATCTACTCACGCACAGCTAAGCGCTACCTTGGAGGCGGGCTGTCCATCACCTCTGGTGTCTTGTGCAGGGCTCCAACTCCACGTCACTTGGGGAGACTGTAAAATGATTTCTTCTGGAAACAACACTTTTAAAACAAGAAAACATGAGAAGGTAGACATCACTGAAAAGCTTAAGAAAGATGAACAGAGGCAGCCAGTCCTGAAGAAATTCATGTCTGTTTGCCCCCCTCCCCCCACAGTGCTGTGCACTGCTTCTCAGCTGCAGCGTAACACCAGCACCGTACATTCTTTGCAACAAAGCCTTTACTTGTCTGTTTGTAATTACAAAAATGAATTATATTAAGGGGGGAAAGCAGAGTGTAATCATTTTATGTTTAATAATTTAAGCATGCTATTTCTTACAAGTTGGAATTGTAAGAAAACATTGAACCTCCCCAAAAGAAAGAAAAACATTGGGTATCACAGTTTTACTTCTAATATATGACTGAAGACACTGTGGTTTACACAAAATTTTACATGAAGCTTCTAAAAACACTCTGGGAAGATGTAACACCATCATCCCACAAAGTAATACCTTTTACACCCAAGTGGACGACTTGTTCAAGTGCAAAGTGACACCGTCTGCTGGTGGTCCTGTGGGAGAAAGCGACACGCATCAGTGCCCTGGAACCTTGAGGAAACACTCAAACAGAACCAGACTGGAGGCACCACCAGCAGGACCGCAGGCCACAGCATCATCAGGACCCCAGGAGTTTTACGAGAAAACTAAACACGTGTCAGGATAGCAGGGATGCCTTTCTTTTGGGGAATATTTCTGTTTTAATGTATAAAGTGGATGAGTAGAAAAAAAAAGAAAATATAGCCTGTGAAGCTGCATCAAAAGGAAAGTAACTCTGACGGTAAAGATTCACTTTGTGAAATTTACTCAAAACAACAGTTAGGGACTTCTTTGGTGGCGCAGTGTTAAGCATCTGCCTGCCAATGCAGGGGACATGGGTTCGAGCCCTGGTCTGGGAAAATCCCACATGCTGTGGAACAACTAAGCCCGTGCGCCCCCAACTACTGGGCCTGTGCTTTAGAGCCTGCAAGCCACAACTACTGAGCCCATGTGCCACAACTCCTGAAGCCTATGTGCCTAGAGCCCATGCTCTGCAACAAGAGAAGCCACCACACTGAGAAGCCTGCGGTGAAGAGTAGCCCCTGCTCGCCACACCTAGAGAAAGCCCGCGTGCAGCAACAAAGGCCCAATGAAGCCAATAAACAAACAAACCAACAGTTAAAAGATAAACTGAGGCATGTTAAAAGTCTTAAGAGTTTATTATTAGCAAAATTTGATTCGAATCAGACAGTAAAGCATCCCATCCAGCAGACAGAAAGGAGCTCTTAGGAGATGTTCAAAATGAAAGGCTTTTATAGGCAGAAGGGAGCAGGGACAGAAAGCAATTTAGGCAAAAAGGCGGGTTGGTTGGGGCAAGGCCACTCTCGAGGGGACGGGGCGAGAGTGGGGTGATTCCCCAGTGCTGATGGGGGGCTCCAGGCTGACTGGCTTACGATTCCATTTCTGGGAGAGCCGAGGCTGCACTTCAGTCAAGTCTCAGTTTGGTGACGTGGGGCTTTGTATAAGCGACTCCACTGTGGCCTGTTCTCTTTCTTTTTGGCTGTGCCACACAGCATGTGGGATCTTAGTTCCGCAACCAGGGATCAAATCCGTGCCCCCTGCAGTGGAAGCATGGTCTTAACCACTGGACCCCCAGGGAAATCCCTGTTCTCTTGGTTTTTTTTTTTAATTTATTTATTTATTTATTTATGGCTGTGTTGGGTCTTTGTTGCTGTGCACGGGCTTTCTCTAGTTGTGGTGACTGGGGGCTACTCTTCATTGTGGTACGCGGGCTTCTCATTGTGGTGACTTCTCTTGTTGCAGAGCACAGGCTCTAGGCACACGGACTTCATTAGTTGCGGCGTGTGGGCTCAGTAGTTGTGGCACCAGGGATCGAACCAGTGTCCCCTGCATTGGCAGGCAGATTCTTAACCACTGCACCACCAGGGAAGTCCTCTCTTGTTTTGTTTAAACACAACAAAAAGAACAAAATATGGAAAATAAAATTCTTCCTTCAATGGAGCAACACAACGAAGGCTCTAAAGCACAAAAGAAGAGAATGTTCAGTGAGCAGCATCTGGCCTCCAGCAAACAAAGGCACGAGAGCTGGTTCACGCTGTCTCAGAACTCGGGCCACAGACGGGTTTCTGGGAAGTGCAGACTTGGGCACCCGGAGGACCATTTCTCATGTGGACCTGGAGGTGCAGGTCACAGTCAGGACCCGTTCCCCCAGTGCAGCGTCCTGGGGGCATGTGTGGGGCCAGAAGAAAAAGGAGCCTCACCTGCGGAGGCCCCAGGCTCCTGGCAGCCCCACGGCCCCTGGGGTACTATAAGCTCCACCCAAGAGGAGCAACAACCAGAAAAGACCCTCCTAGGACTTAGCAAGGCTGACTCTAAGAAAGAAAAAAAAACTTAAAGCAGATCAATTAAAGAGGAAGAAACCTTCCAGTGGGAAATCACCATAACAAAGACCAAAACAGAGACAAGGACCAGACAGCTGGCAGCCAGCACCTTACCCTAACAGCACAGAAACACGAAGAAGACATGACCCCACAAAGCCCTGGAGCACATTACGCGACCAACTCACCAAGCAGGACACCATGCTTTTCACCCTGGGCACATAAAGGAGGTCCCATAGAAAGTCATCCAGTCAAAATGTCCGTCTCACGAATAGGCTGAACAAAAAAACCACCATCTCAAGAAATGCCGAAAAGCCAATGAGTGTAATAGCGCAGAATAAAAACTGACACATAAAACTCCTTAACACAATTAATCCCAAGGACAGCAAGACACCAGATAGTAAAACACCAGCAGTATTTACTAAAATATAGAACAAGACAAAGACAGACGAGAGAAAAGTAGAGCAGCTGAGGTGGGAACTAACACAACAGACAAGGCCTCCAACAGAGGACAAAGAACAGAAAGAAAAGAGGAAAGGCAAAAAGGAAACTTTCCTAGGTACAAACTGCTGTCCAAGAGAAGACCCCAAATGGCAAAGAGGATGATTCTGCCTGTATTTTAACATCATCGTACAAAGATGTAAGAATGTTTATTGCTTCACTGCCTGTAACAGGAAAAAGTGCAGAACCTAAAGGTCCAGCGTATGACGCGTCCTTCAGTAGGTAACATTCACCCAAATTACACACGAAGAACGGCCGCAAATCAATGACCTCAATTCCCACCATCAGAAACTAGGAAAGGAAGAACCACGGAGCACAGAGTGAACAGGGGAAAGGAAATAACAAAGATGAGAGCAAACCCCGTGGGCCAGAGACAGAAACACAGGAGGGATCCGTGATGAGGCAGCAAAGCTGCCAAGCCTCCAGCCAGACTGACAGGAAGAGAAGGGCAGACCCACTGCCAGTGCAGGAGGAGAGCGGTGACGTCAGCACAGACTCTACCTGGCCCGAAGGAGTCACAAGGAAGAGCAGTCTCACCCAAATACGTTAGACACCTGGGAGGAAATGCACAAAACCCTTAAAGACACACACACGGCCAAAGCCTATGCAGCAAGGAATTGAGGACCTTAGGATTCTTCATCTCTTAAAGAAACTGAATTTGTAGTCAGGAAGCTTCCCACAGAGAAAACTTCACACCGAGAGGGCTTTACTGGTAAATTCTACCAACATTTAAGGAAGGAGTGATTAAACTCATATTTTAAGGCAAGACAAGAAAAATGTAAACACAAACCTTTCTTCTGCCCTTTGGCCCCCTCCCTCCCTGCTGGTGTGCATGGGCATCTGACCTCCCCCACAGCAGAAATACCTGCTCAGCCAGAGACCCATTTTTCCCCTTCTGGAGCCAGACCTGTAACTCCTTACAAGACAGCATTCCTTTCTCAGTCCCCTAAGGGGTCACGATGACCCACCACTCACCTTGTATGTGCAGACGTCTTTGGTGGACTTCATGGACAAGGTCAATGTATCACTGCCCTTAAAGACAGTGACTGGTGCAGAACAGACTGGTCAGATAACCTGGAGAGACTCTGGGCTGCACCAAATGGCAGTTCTCAGCTTAAATACTTATGACCGTATTCGCGTTACCAGCTCTATTTCGTGTATTCTTCCGAACAACGAGATTACTGTTTCCTGCATTACCGAACGCGTGACTAAGCCCCTGATAAAAAATAACGATGACCAGGTGACCTGAAACAGCTGACCAAATACAGTTCTGTAAGATCAGTGCTTCTAACAGTGTAGCTCTAGACGTGGGAAGAAGCCATAAGAGGGACCATTTCCTGGACCATAAATGACTAGAGGGACAGGCGGTCCAGAGGCCGTGGGCTCCTGTCAACAGGGCCTAGTCCAGCACGTTGAGTGGTCCACCAACGAAAGCCTCGTCTGAGCTGGGAATGAGTATTCCTAGCACCGGGGACAAATTGGTCACCAAATTAAGACTGAAAGGGAGGGGACTGCAACATAAAAAATGTTGCCCACCCTCCAGTTCTACAAGAATCAAGTCACTAACCACTGCATAGTACATCCCAAAAGGAACTTAGGAAAGATCAGGATGAAGCCTTTGTGCTCTGAGAAAACTGGCAGAACTGGTCCCCAGATAGTTGGGTATTTTCAGGAGAAAATTTTGTAACTGTTTTTCGCATCTTCCCATGTTTAGAAAAGCACTAAAACCATTAGCTAAGGTATCTGTTCCTCGTGAACAGCGGTGACCTCCTACCAAGCTGTGTGCCTGGTTGCACATACTGCTTCAAAATCACCTCTATATTGGTCTCCTCCCTTACCTCCTGGGAACAGTCCTCAGAGCTTTCTGAAAGACTGCCTCCCACGTTATAATCCTCAGGTTAGCCTGAATGAAACTTTCATTTGTTTCTTAGACTGATCACTGATTAATATTTTTGGCGATATAAGTAATACCCATTCTACACAAACTGTCCCAGAAAATGGAAGAGGAGGTGATGCTTTCCAACTTACTGTGAGGCCAGTGTTACCTGGTACCAAAATCAGAAAAAGATACTTCGAGAAACCAAAGGCCAATATGCCTCATGAACACAGATGAAAAAATTAATAAAATTTTAGCAAATCGGATCTAACAATATATAAAAAGAAATCACATCATGGCCAAGCAGGGTTTATTCCAAGAATGCATAGCTGATTTTACAATCAATGTAACTATCTTAACAGACTAAAACTGAAAAACCATGTGATCATTTTTAATAGATATAGAAAAAGCATTTGACAAAATCCAATACCCATTTCTGACTAAAAAATCTCAGCAAACTAGGAGTCTATCTCCTCAACCTGACAGAGACAAATACAAAAACCTACAGCTCCCACCGCACTAGGTGATTCAAGGCTGACCGCTACTCCTCTGAGATAAGGAACAAGCCGGGGTGCTACTTCACACCATTTCTATGTAATATCATCCTGGAAGCTCCAGCCAGTGAGGTGAGGCAAGAAAAAACAAAACGCATCCAGATGAGAAAGGAAGCAGTAAAACTGTCTTCAGCTGAATACATGATTTTACTGTATACACAGAAAATCCTATGTAATCTGTAAAAAGCTACTGGAACTATTAAGTCAGTTTAGCAAGCTGGCAGGATACAAGATTAATACACAAACATCAGTTGCATTTAGAGTCAGGGAACAATTTGACAAAAGATATACAAAACCCGTACAGTGAAAAATACTAAACGTTGCTAAAAGAAATGAAAAAAGACTACATGGAGAGATATACCATCCAATGATTAGAAAACTCAATATTAAGATGTCAACTCTAGGAACATACTCGGCCATAAAAAAGAATGAAATAATGCCATTTCCAGCAACACGGATGGACCCAGAGATTATCATTCCAAGTGAAGTAAGTCCAATAGAGAAAAACAAATATTATTTGACATTACTTACACGTGAGTCTAAAAAAATAATACAAATGAATCTATTTACAAAAACCAGAAACAGACTCACAGACATAGAAAACAAACTTATGGTTACCAAAGGGAAAGCAGGGAGAGGGATAAATTAGGAGTTTGGGATTAACAAATACACACTACTACATACATAAAATAGATAACCAACAAGGACCTACTGCACAGCACAGGGAACTATATTCAATATCTTATAATAACCTACAATGGGAAAGAATCTGAAAAAAAAATATCGTATATAACAGAATCACTTTGCTGTACACCTGAAATTAACACAATATTATAAATCAACTATACTTCAATTAAAAAAAAAATGTCAATTCAATTTTCCCTTAAGTGGCCCTAAAGAGTCAACAGCATCCCAAACAAAATCTCAACAGGCTTTTTGTAGAAACTGACAGGCTGAGTCTAAAATCCACATGGGAATACCAAAGACCTGGAAACAACTCTGCAAAAGAGGGACACAGCAGAAGCCGTCCCCTCCCTGATTTCAAGACTGATCATAAGGGTTCAGTGACTGAGATGTCGCAGCATTGGCTACAAGACAGGCCAGCGCATCAGTGGGACAGAACGGACAGCTTAGGAAAAGACCCACACGTGCAGGCCAACTGGTTCTCAAAACAGTGAAAAGGTCACTCGCTGGACAAAGGACAGTCTGTCTTTCTAACAAATGGTGCTGGGACAACTGGACACCCCCCCCCCTCCAAATTAATCCACACCTTGCCTCATTGGTAGAAATAAACTGGAAATAGATCATAGCCTTAAATGTAAAACTTTAAGCTGCAAAATTTCTGGAAGAAACCGTAGGAGACAACCTTTGTGACCCGAGTGTGGCAGATTCTTAACCACGCCATCAAAAGCACGATCCATGGAAGAAAAGTCAAAAGCAGAGCATCATCAGAAGCAGGGCTCCCGCTCCTCAGAGGGCTCGGCTACGGATGAAACACAGCCACGGCCTGGGGACATACTTGCAAACACATGCCTGATGAAGGACCTGTACTGAGAACACGTGAACAACTGAAAACTCAACAGTAAAGCAAACAACACAGAACGTGAACCACAGACCTGAGCGGCACTGTCACAAAGGCCCAGCGACGATGGCCTGCGAGCAGGGGAGGTGCTCAGCAACGGTACAGAGACAGCGATCTGCCACGGCACACCGAACACAACCCCTTGGAGCAGCAAGACCGCCCGCCCAAGGCTGCGAGCATGTGGAGCCGCGGAGCCGCGCATGCGGGCAGGGACACAATGCGGTGCGGCACTCGAGGAGACCCCGGCAGCGTCTCAGGAAGCTCAGTGTGTAGCTGTGCCGCACGTGGCCAAGGCACTGCCAGGCGCCGGCCCAAGAGGAAGGGAAACACTGTCCGCACCATGTTCACAGCAGCCTCATCTGTTCACAGCCAAGGTCTGCAAACAACCCAGCGTCCACCCAGGTGCCTGATTAGTAAACTCAGGTATGTTGTTATAATGGAATGTTATTCAGTCATAAAAAGGAATAAATTCATGCAAAAGCAAGGCTGAATGTCAAAGTAATTAAGCTGAGTGAAAGAGGCAGGTAGAAAAGAGTAGGTCCTGTGTGTTTCCACGTACGTACGTGAATTCTACAAAACACAAACCAAAGAACGGAGCCTGGGAGCCGGCGTGCAGAGGAGTGACCAGGGCGGCAGGAGACGTCTTTGGGGCCAGATCCGCCACGGTCTGCACTGTGAGGCTGGTTTCACGGGGGATACAAATGTGAACACCTTCAAGCTATATACCTGAAACAGGCACAGGCTGTTTTACGTTCATTATACCTCAGTAAACTTACTTTTTTAAAAGGGAAAATACCTGCCAGCAGCATGAAGGTGCAGCCGTCTGCCCACCTAGTGGGCCTGGCCTCGGCTCCGTCCCTCCTGCTGCTCTGCGGTGTCGCCCAGTCCTTCCACTTTTCAAAACAAGTGGTAAATACAGATTTTTAAAAGTGTGAAATCACCTGATTTTGAATAACTTAATGCAAACAATCAAAAACGTACGTGGGGCGAGCAAAACCTCTGTGTGGCAAAAGCCACGGGGCCTCTCACGCGCTGACAGCATCGCCCCACCCCACCCCCCCTCATTCCTGCCTCCCCCACGTGGACGCACTGGCTACAGACGTCATCCCCTCTGAACTCAAGGTTCCGACATCCCACCTCGACCTGCACTTCCTTCCTTCAACACACTGGGTCGGGAACCGTCCGGTGGTCCCCAGCCCGCAGCCCTCGGCCTTCTTCCTGCTCACTTCCTCTCCCGGGCCCGCCTGCCGGTGCCCTTCAGTCGGCCCGCTCCTGCCCCGGCTGCAGCAGCGCTTCCTCTGCCGCCGCCCCCCTTCTTCCTCTGCACACATCCTCGCCTTGTGTTCAGAGCAACTCTGAGCCCTTGCCAAGTCCCACCCACAGCCGGCCCCCACCTCCTATGCCCACCCAGCACACTGGAGGACGCGCACCTTCCACACAGACCATGGCCTAGACCCAGGTCCAGAGCCCCGGCCCCACGGCCCTCACTGGAACCCTAACCCCCCAGACCCTGGGTGCCTTGTCACTCACTCAGCTCTCTGTCCTGCCTTCTCTGCTTTCACGGCAAACACCCTTCAAAAGGGCCAGGTCCACGTTTGCACCGTCCATTCGCCTGCACCACCCTTCAATCTGGCTGCAGCCCAGACACTGAAAGGGTTCTTGGACAAGACATGAAAAGCACAAGTATACAAAAACCCTGACAAAATTTCACTATCTCAAAATTACCACCTTCTGCTACTTAAGAAAAAATTGAACAAAGTGAAAAGACAAGTAAGAAACCCACAGAAGTTATCTGTAACGCATGTATCTAAGACAGTCTAGCAGAAAGAATACAGAATGAACTCCTACAAACAATAAGAATCAAATTATAGTCAATAAAAGACACAGGAAAGCATTTCACAGATGAAGGAATTTTACAGCCAACAAACGGGGGGATTCTCAACATTAAAAGCAGTCAGAGAAGCGCGTCCAGACCAGCGAGAAACAACGCACACATGCCAGGCACGCCAGTTCAGAGGGGTCCAGGAGGGCACTGCAGACCCGGACCCTGGGGGTCAATGCTGCCCCTACGCGTGAGGCTGGAACATTAACATCCCCCAAACCTTCCCCCCACTCCTAAGTGCAGCCGAGAAAACTTGGGGGTGGATTTGTGCGCGAGGAGGTAGCAGGGCATCCACAGCAGCAGCAAGGCAGCACCCAGGGTGGGGGCAGTGCCCATGTCCACCCGCAGGAGAGGTGACCGCATCCGGCGGGGCACGCACACGCTGTGGACGGGGCACATGAACCTCCCGTCAGTAAACCCACGACTCCAGAGACCACAGGCTGCAAGTGCAGAAACTAACACAAACACTTTCCCAGTTAATGGTGGGGGGCTTGCTGGAGGCAAGGGAAGAGACGGCTGGTGGCAGGGTCCCTGCCTCGTGACGTGACGTGTGAGGAGCGAGTGAGAGGGAGGGGCAGCAGGTGGTGACAGCGTGTGAGAAACTGCAGATCCTGACTAAAGGTCCAAAAAGGAAGGAACATGCAAACGTCTGCAACTTCAGGTGTTACCAAACGGCTGGTGACAAAGTTGCGATCACAGAGGCAGGGGACAGGGCGCAGGAAGCCCGCCCACAGCCCACCCGCAAGCACACACACTGCCACCTAGGTGTCAAGGGACAGAGCAGAGGGGAGGAGGCTGCCCACCCGGAAGGAAGAGTCCCCGGAAGCGTTACCTGTTGTATGTAAATTCCACATCCATAGGTTCAGAGTCATAGGCTTGTTCAAACTCTGGATTAAGTTTAAGAGTTACATCTTCTTCGTGAATCTAAAAAGAAATGAATACTTGACTTTCATACTTTGTACTCGATTTCTTGGGACAACCTTGTATCCGTGTTCACCATCTCGTTATGAAGCGGGCATCCTGCAGAGCTGAGCTAAAACCTGCTACCTGAGAGGTGTGTACAAATAACCAGGAAGGACTCAGCGGCTGTGCTGCTCCACCCCAACCAGCACACCTGCCGACTCCTCCTCCCGGGCCGCGCTCTCCACTGGGCTCTGCAAGAGAGTGTGTGAGACAGGCCACTGCCTCCAAAGGAGACACACAAAGAACCACAGGCAGCAGGGGGTGCTGGCCAGAGGAACGCCTCATGGACGGTCATTCCAAGACGCTCCACCCCTTCCAGCAGGACAGGGAACCAGACATTCAGGGACCCTCCAGCCAAAGCCAGATCACGCATAACAATCCTCAGAGGAGCAGGAAGGAGAGCCCTAGGCTGAGAAGGAGCCGAAACAGGACGGGAGCACCAGGCAGCGCGGGCCTCCCAAGAGCTGGGGGGCCAGCAAGGGCGGAGGCTGGGATGTGAGGCTGACAGTGACCCCTGCTCTCAGCAGAAGCAAACACAAGCCCCTTAAAAGGAAAGCAAGCCCAGCACAGGGCCCTGGGTTTCCCAGAGATTAAGGTAAACAAAAATCTGTAATCAAAGACCACCAGGCACACAAGGAAACAAAGCACCAGCAGTGAGGGTTTTCCCGCAGACACCACACACTGACACTGTCAGCTACAGAAAACTGGAAATCTAGGCAATAAACACACACTGGGAAGACCAAGACAAGCAAGCATAACATTAAAAAAAAAAAGCAGGGCAGCTTTAATGAGTCAAAAGCATTTAGAAATGAAAACTATGCTTATGGAGCTAAGCTCAGGGGGAAGGGAGGAAGTGACCTGTCTGCCCCCAGCAGACAGTGAGGCGCTCTGCGGAGGTGGCGTGGGGCAGGGGGCAGTGCTGGCTCACCCAGAAGCGCCTTCTGTCCCCACGGCTCCCTGAAGACCACGCACTGCCAGCCACACCACCCGGCAGGGCTCCTGAGGGCCCCAGTGCCTTCATGGTACCCCAGGCACTGCGCCGGCCAAGGAGCCCCAGAGGATCCAGCGAAGCCATGGCCGAGGCCTGAGACAGCACTGGCTCCAGCGGTGCCCACCCCTCGGGGGCGGCTTCAGCCCTGGGCTTGCCAGTGTGTGGTGCTGGCCTTTCCCCAGACAGCCTGGGGGTCGGGGCCAAGGGGGCCTCACCCCTGAGATATCTGGACCTGCTTCTTCTGACGTCTCAGTCCACAGGGCAGCCCCTAGGGCCACAACCGGTCTACTCTCTGGAAGCTGAGATGGCCACCTGGCCATTCTGGGCTCCTCACACCCGGATAACAGCTAAGAGGGCTTGCATCTGTGAGGGTGACGGACCCTCCAGCTGAGGCCGAGCAGCTCCTGCTCTGCAGGGGAGGGGGCACCTGGCCAGGATGCCCCGAAGACCCTGTGCTCTCCCTCCCTTCCGAGACGTGGGCCCCCGCAACCAATGGTCACGGACTCTCAGTACACCCTGAGGAGCACGGGGACGGATGTGTCCTGAGATGTGGCCTGGGCCCCGTGGGTGGTGTGCTGAGTGGAGGGACCTTGGGCCGGCCCCTCAGGGGTGTGGGCCTTGCGTGCAGAGCTGGGTCAGCACAGGACATCAGTCAGGAGCCAGATGTTTCCTCGTGAAGAGAGGGAGGCGGGTGCCTGTGCGGGGAGAGGAGCTGCGGGTTCCAGGACCTGCGCCCTCCAGGTGGCGACTTATTACACGAAGCCACAACACACCGGCCCGAGAGGCGCTCCTGACATTCAGGCTCTGTCCAGCGGCCCAAGGCACGGGGACAGCGCGTCCTCTGCCTTCGAGCACGTCCACACTCCTCTGACTCTGTGGGAGCAGCACTGTCATGAGACCAAGTGGGGGCATGTTTCTACCGTGGACCAGCCTGCACCTCAACCTTGTCCTCCAAGCACAGCTCGCCCACCCGAGGGGCCCGCTTGACTCAAATCACTACCTCTTCTGCTTCCATCAGTCCCAGCGGGCTCATCTGTTCAGCGGTCCTGGCTGGCACCCTGGCACCCTGTATGTATGGTGAGGTCTGTGGCGTTCTGCCCAAAACAACAGCCCCTGCGATGTGCTCACATCGGAAATGCCTCCTGAGCCCTTTCTGCTGACAACTCTATTTCTGTCTTTTAAGGTGATCAGATGCCACTTCCTTGTCTTCTCGAGGAGACGAAGGACTCTCCGCACTGGGTTATTCACACGTCTTCCCCTCGCCCCAGGGGCACTCTGCTGGTCCCCCCTCCCCAGGTCAGGGCTTTGGTGCCCTAGTTCCCACATCAGACAGCGTGTGGGCTTCATGGGTCCCTCCACGCGGTCCCAGGGCTCCGTCCCCACACTGTGCCCGGTGGGGAGCAGGGAGACCAGCTGGAGGAGGCCCCACCACACTCGGAGCCATGCAGGTACTGGGCCTTCACCCCTCACAGCCTTCTCCGTGGAGAAGCCGCGTAGGCATGTCTGTCCTTCGGAGGCCCTCTCTCCTGAAGCATGTTCAGAATGTCCGAATGTGACTAAATGCAAGCCTGATGTGTGACATACTTAACAAGTAAGCATGTTTTACACGGCTGAAGTGATAAGATTCCTTTAGATACAAAGTTCTCTTCATGCATCACATTTATTTAAATATTCACTTGATCCTCAGATTTTCCAAAATGCCATCAACATCCAGGGGACCCCCACCCCCAGCCCCGCCCTGAGCCGAGGCAGGAAGTTTACCTCTGCGACCGTCTGCTGGGCTAGTCCAACATGAACTAAGAGCGGCCTCTCACCTCAACCACATAGGCGATGTACTCGATGACGTGTCCGTTGTACTCTTGAGTTTTTAAAATCACTTTATCGCCTAGTTGAAAAACACATTACTACATGTAAAACTACAAAATCAACAAATTTTTCTGCTGTACTGTGAAATCAAACACTCTGACGATGTAGAACAAAGCAAAAACATTTTTGGGATCAACAGCTTAAAATCATGTCAGTGTGATGAGAGACACGCTGGCCAAGTTTTAAGCGAAATCATAACCAAAGCAAGGAAAATCCGTGTGACTATAGTACTGCCAGTTAGAAACATTCTCCTCCCTGCCTGTGGTTCACTGTTCTAGTCCACCCAGGAAAACATGACTCCGCAAACCCACCTGTGTACAGAGAAGGCCTGCTTTCCGCCAGTCCCGGGACCTCCAGAACCAGCAGATCCCCGTTCCTCTTCAAGGTGACCCCGCTCATGTTATACTCTTTCAGCTCTACTTCCACGTGGATCTCCTCAAGCCAGAGCAAAGTCGAAAACTTCTCCTTGTAGTTTGACATGTTCAGAAGCTGAAGAAGAAGCCGGCAAGTCAGTGAGAGCCGAGCTGCCCTCCACACACACCCACGCAGGAAGCCAGCAGCCCTGGGGGGTGAGCCCCACGAACAGAGCAAACGGCCTTCAAACACTGATGAGCGGGCAGTGCGGGGCGGCGGCCCTGAGATAGGGGACCTCTGAGTGAGCCCCAACCGCCCTGCTCCTACCAGACAGAGCTGCCGGCTCAGCTCAGAGAGAGCCCAGGGCAGCCCCGCACTGGGGGTCCCAGGAGGCCGAGTACCAGGAAGACCGCGCAGCACAGAGAGGCCTGGGGAGCTTCCGAGGGCGCCTCCGAGCCGTCGGCTGGGCAGTGGTCAGTGCAGAGCGAGAGAAACTACATCAGGTGGGGAGACACATGTGACGGGAGCAGAGCAGGGCTCCTCAGCCTCGAGACTTGGACACCGGGGCTGGCCTGGCCTCCGGGACAGGGCTGTCCTGGGCACTGCACAGTGTCTAGCAGCATCGCTGGCCTCCACCCACTAGATGCTGTTCTCACTCTCAGTCGTGACAACCAGCGATGTCTCCTAGGGGGAACTGCCACCTGCTGAGAGCCGCTGGGTCAGAGATAATGACTCCCAGAGCACACAGGGCTGAGGGTGCTGTGGGTCCCACCAGCCCCAACGGGAAGGCTTGAGACAAAGGGGCACTGGGTAGAGCACTCAGGATTAGAAACGACTCTGGTCCCGCCCAACAAGGCTTTAAAGCCAGGCTTAAAACTATCCCAGTTTCCAAGTAACTTAAGTGCATCCCAGAACAAAGTTCAAAAATATTTTCAGGGACTTCCCTGGTGGTCCAGGGGCTAAGAATCCACCTTCCAATGCAGGGGACGTAGGTTTGATCCCTGGTCAGGGGTCTAAGATCCCACATGTCACAGGGTGACTAAGCCTGTGTGCTCTCAAGCCCCTATGCCACCACTAGAGAGAAGCCCGCACGCTGCAACTAAGACCTGACGCAGCCACATAAATAAGTAAACAAGTAAATA
Source organism: Hippopotamus amphibius kiboko (assembly GCF_030028045.1). Classification (NCBI taxonomy): domain Eukaryota; kingdom Metazoa; phylum Chordata; class Mammalia; order Artiodactyla; family Hippopotamidae; genus Hippopotamus; species Hippopotamus amphibius. Next base: position 606,832 of record NC_080192.1, read on the forward strand.
AATAAGTAAATAAATATTTTACAAAATTATCAGTAACAGAAAAAACATGCAACACCCAACAAGGTAAGATTCGGAACAGTCAGTATCCAAGCAAGGACGGCCAGGCATGGAGATAAGCACAAGCTACAACCCGTGAGGAGGAGAAAAGCCACCAGCAGAGACAGAAGCAAACCGGCAGCTGCGACAGAGCAGAGCGCGCGGACAGGAGGGCGGCTGTGTGACTGTGCTGCACACACGCAAAAAGCTGAGGGGAAGAAAAAACTGAAGTGAAAAACAAACGTTGAGGAAAGACTAAGCATATTAAGTAGTGACAAGACACAAACAAACACCCTGACGGGGCCTGTGGAGGCAACAACTGCAGCCCTGAGCGCCGCAGAGGAGACAGTCAGGGAGCCTGAGACGCAGCACGGAGGGACGCCTGGAAAGGCACGGGCGGGCCGGCTTCACAGGGCCTCGCACACCCGCGGCAGCAGCCTGCAGTGGGGCGGAAACAAGAGCTGACGACAGAACAACCTCAAAGAACCCGAGCCGAGGAATGTGAGAACTACAGCAAGTCACACGTAAATTAAATGCCTTAAAACTAGTGAAAAAGAGAAAACCCTAAAAGGAGCTAGAAAACAATACAGATTCGGTGCAGAAAAGCAGAGGTGAGAACGAAAGCAGACGCCCCGGAGAAACGCTGGGAGGGAGACGCGGGCAGCGTCTGTGCAGCACCCGCCAGAGGTCCAGACCCAGTGAGATTCACAAGGCCGACAGACCCAACACCGCAGGGGAGGCTCAGGTCCCCCAGCGGGATGGGAGGAGCCCCAGGAAGGGGAACTGCACGTGGGGCGGGGTGTCACGACCGTTACCATCATACCATCATTAGTGCTGAAAAGAGCCCCTGGCTTCTGGTAACGTCCATGCTCACGAGGGGGTCCCTTCCTGGTGCCCAGGGCGCGTTACAGGTGCCAAGGCCCACACGACGGCCCCACAAGGTGCACGAGCAACCGCATCTATTTCTCGGCCCCGAGTGCTTCTCGAAGGTATTTTAGGGCTGGTTTGCTGCTCCAGCCTCAGTCCAGGCCCTACAACCATCACTGCAACAACTGCCCGGCGGTCTGCCTGCTTCCGACCCACAGCCCCACCCATGCACCCTCCACGACGCTGCTCCTTCCATGTGGTCACGCCAACCCTGGGCGGTACCAGCGCCCCTGAGGCACCCTCCCTGCAGCAGGCAGGCAGGATGCCAATGCAGCCCTGGGGGGGGCCTCCTCCTGCCTGTGGCACAGGCAGCATCACAGCACCAGCACCGAGGGGGCTTCGGGCCCAGCCCTGCCGTGGGGCCCAGGGCCCAGCAGACAGAGGGCTTCTCAGTGCCAGACACCCACCATCCAGCTTCTCCTGAGCCTCCTTTCCTCTCCGCCTGCCACCCTCTCATCCTCTGGCGAACCCCATGTCTCCCTCCGGCCACTGTCCAGTCTACTCCGTCCTTCTCGCCCTGATGCAGCACTCATTCCACTCACCCACTCCTCAGCCAACAGACCCCCAAACCCTCAGGAAAACGCTCTCCTGGATAAGGGCCGAGCTCTCCCCTCGCTGCCAGTGGAACAGACGCTCTCCCTTCCTCCCTGGACCCCTGCTCGGCCTGGCCTCGCTCAGCGCTGCCCCTGCCTCGGCCTCCTCTGGCAGGTCCCCCCCTTCTCCCGGCTCCAATCCCCACTTGCCACAGTGGACAGGCTCAGACCAGGCCTCCCCTAGCAGATATGAACAAGCCTGAGAAGAGAGAAGCGGACCAACAGCCGGGGTGGGGGATGAGGAGCTGTCCTGGCAGAGGCAGCCCCGCGGGTAGGCCTGGTGTCCTCCTTTAGCCTCCCCTCCCCCTGCTACAGGCTTTTTCCCAGCTCCCCTGCTCGGCGGTGCTCAGACCTTCATCAGGAATGGAGAGCTGCTGAGACGCTCTGCCGCGGGGTAGGAGAGAGGCCGGGCCACGGGCAGAGGGTGCCAACGCCCAAGGTGCCGGTGCACGAGTCCATGAGGCCGTGAGGCCGGCATAACCTCCAGAGGGACACCGCGATGGCCCCACTGCTCGTGACCCTCACGCTCCCAGCTCCCTGGGGTGAGAACAGCCCACACGAGGGCTGACCCTGACAGAGGTTCATCCTGAGTCTGTTCAGAAAACAACTTGAGTGTGGTGAAGACTCAGAAATTTTCCCACCTCTGCAAGTAGCGGCTGGAAGGTCAGGATGTCGACTTTCTGCTCCACACACTTCTTCAGTCTATCCGGTATCGGGTACTGTGGGAGAAAGCTCGGGAGTTGTCGTCTCGAGTTCCTGAAAAAGAGGTTCACGGGCTACAAACAATCCTTCACCACCAGGCACCTTATACCACACGTTTTCACTTAAACAGCCTTTCCCATTTCAGAAAGACTGAAGTTCAATCCCCAAATCAACTGATATGTGAACTGCTGGCCTCAGTCGGTGGTTTGCAAAGTGCTACTTAGCTGTGGGACCCGCTCTCCGGGCCCGTCTTCCCCGCAAGCAGAGAGCAGAGCTGCTCTGCCTGTAACAGCAGGAGAACATGCCAAACACCCAAGAACCTCTGGGAACCAGGGAGTTTGAAAACACTGTTCCTAAGCTTCCCATGAGCCTCTTACACCCTGTTTCTTTCCTTCCAGTCTCATGGAGATACAGCTGATGGGCAGCACTGGAGACATTTACGGCGCAGCATAACCATGACTTCATGCGTCACACGACAGTGACCATGGCACGTGTAGGGACCACCCATCTCAGAGAGACACAAAATTAAAGAAATGGAAAAAAAATATTTCTCCTTGTGATGGGAACTCTAGGGATTTACTCTCTTAGCAACTTCCACACGTAACACACAGCAAGCGTTCCCCACACGTACCGCGCTGTCCACAACAGCCCTAGCACGTACCCGTCTTATAAGTGGAAGTTGGTACCTTCTGACCCCCTTCACCCGACTTCCCCTCCCCCACGCCACACCTCTGGTGAGCACGAATCACCTCTTTCTCTACGCGTTTACTTCTGAAGTATAACCGACCTACAACACTATGGTAGGTCCGCCACACAGCACAGCCACGTATTTCTGTACATTTCAAAGGGACCATCACAGGAAGCACAGCTCTGATAGGTCGCCACACACAGATGTCACGTGGTTGCCGACGGGACTCCCCGCACTGTGCATAGCTGCCTACCCAGCTATCCATCCCCCCACCCCCCATCTATGGTTATGGAAGTTTCTGGTCTCTTAAGTTCACACGCATCTTAATAACCCTGTGTTTTTATCCTCCTCACATCAGGATTGCTGGTTTTGACATCATATCTTACATCTTTTTGTGTTGTATGTCCCTTAACTACTTATGGTGGATATATATGATTTTACTACTTTTCTTTTTTCACCTTATTACTAGCCTTATCCAAGGCTGGCTTTACTACCTTTACTGTATATTTCCCTTTTCCTGTAAGCTTTTTTCTTTCGTAATTTTCATGTTTCTAGTTGTGGTCTTTTCTTTTTTGCTAAAAGAAGTCCCTTTAACATTTCTTGTAAAGCTGGTCTGGTGGTGCTGAACTCTTAGCTGCTGCTTGTCTGTAAAGCTGTTGATTTCTCCGTTGAATCTGAATGAGAGCCTTGCTGGGGAGAGTAATCGTGGGTGCAGGTTCTTCTCTCTCATCACTTTTAACATATCCTGCTACCTGCTTCTGGCCTGCAGGGTTTCTGCTGAAAAGTCAGCGGACTGTCCTATGCAAGTTCCCTTGTGCCTAACCTGCTGCTTTTAATATTCTCTCTCTTTAATTTCTGGCACTTTAGTTACAGTGGGTCTTGGTGTGGTCCTCTTTGGGTTGATCCTGTTTGGGACTCCCTGTATTTCCTGGACACAGATGTCTGTTTACTTTCCCAGGTTAGGGAAGTTTTCAGCTATTGTCTTCACGTGTGTTCTCTGCCCCTTTCTCTCTACCTTCTCCTCCTGGGAGCCTCTGACGGTGTCCCAGTGGTCTCTCCCTCTGTCCTCATTTCTTTTTATCCTTTTTTCTGTCCCGCTGCAATGGTCCCCACCACCCTGTCTCCCAGCTTGCTGACCTGCTCCTCTGTATCATCTAATCCACTGCTGATTCCTTCCAGCGCTTTTTTCATTTCAGTTAATGTAGCTTTCAGCGGTTTGGTTCTTCTTTGTATTTTCTAACTGTTGAAAATGTCTAACCCCCCCGCCCCTGCATTCACGTCTC